>NC_136902.1:639605-657105 GCF_949606895.1 Notothenia rossii
GACGACACCCAACTCATTCTGTCCTCTCCCCGCTCAGAGACCCAGGTCGTCGCACGCATCTCTGCTTGTCTAGCGGACATCTCTCGGTGGATGTCTGCTCATCACCTCAAGCTCAACCTTGACAAGACTGAACTGCTCTTCCTTCCGGGAAAAGATTGTCCCACTCTTGACCTAACAATCAACATCGGCACCTCTGTTGTTTCCCCGACTCAGACTGCAAGGAATCTGGGTGTGACCCTAGATAACAAATTGTCCTTCACTGCAAACATCTCTGCTACAACCCGCTGCTGCAGATACACTCTTTACAACATCAGGAGGACACGTCCCCAGCTGACCCAGAAAGAGACACAGGTTCTGGTCCAGGCTCTCGTCATCTCACACCTAGACTACTGCAACTCCCTCCTGGCTGGTCTACCTGCATGTGCCCTCCGACCTCTGCAGCTCATCCAGAATGCAGCGGCTCGTCTGGTCTTCAACCTTCCTAAATGTTCCCACACCACGCCGCTCCTCCGCTCCCTTCACTGGCTTCCAGTAACTGCTAGAATCCACTTCAAGACACTGGTACTTGCGTACCATGCTGCGAATGGATCTGGCCCTTCCTACATCCAGGACATGGTTAAACCGTACACCCCAGCACGTGCACTCCGCTCTGCATCAGCCAAACAGCTCGCTGCACCCGCACTCCGAGGGGGACCCAAGTTCCCGTCAGCAAAAACACGTGGGTTTGCTATCCTGGCTCCAAAATGGTGGAATGAGCTCCCCATTGAAATCAGGACAGCAGATAGCTTACACATCTTCCGACGCAAACTGAAAACTCATCTCTTTAGACTCCACTTCGAGCGATAGAATTACTAACAAAGCACTTATATACTAATAAAGGGCTGGCTTTCTAAATGCCAGTTGAGTAGCACTTGAAATGTTTGGCTCTATGAAACCTGATGTACTTATATGATTCTGTTTTCTTAAAGGTTGTATCTTCCTGGTCGAATGCACTTATTGTAAGTCGCTTTGGATAAAAGCGTCAGCTAAATGCAATGTAATGTAATGTAATGTGTGTGTGTGTGTGTATGTGTGTGTGTGTGTGTGTATGTGCGTGTGTGTGTGTGTGTGTGTGTACCTGCGTGGCAGTGCAGGGAGGAGTGGTGCTGGCAGTTGCTCCCTGTGAACCCTCGGGGGCAGCTGCACTGATACAGACTGGCCTCTGAGTCCTCACATTGACCCGCGTTCTGAGGGGGGGGGACATGTTACTATCATGCATCATGTGATCAGACACTAACTGTTGAGAACACACTGAATGTCCTCTTCCAGTCTGAGAGCAGCATGCTAACAAAGGTATCAACTGTAGCTTCATGACAGGATGTGTGATTACCTAGAAGAGCATCAGGACTGTTTGAGGCATATGATAGCTATGTGATTAACATGATGATTCAGCCTCTATGGAGAGAGACATATGACACGCATGCTCATTTCTGACGTGGAGCTAATCTGAAGTAAACATTGAACACTGCTTTCTATTCCTCCATCTTGTGACTGAGTAACTCCCTCTCTTGGATATCAGCATGTGAAGGACACTGTTCAGGAACTAGTTGATGCTCTGTATGTGATGACTCCTTCCATTCTGGAGAGGATCACAGATACATGGATCCTGAGGCTGAAGATCAAACCGGGGACCAGGGAGATGATCCTAACACTAACTCAGCAGGTGTGTGAATGCAGCGCACCTGGCACGGCTGGTCCTTGCAGGTGGGGCAGTTTGAGACTCCGATGGAGCTCCGGCCCAGGTCCTTGAAGATCACCTCGTCCCCCTGGATCAGCAGCTGCCTGATACATCCTACACACACACACACACAGACACACAGACACACACACACACACACACACACACACACACACACACACACACACACACACACACACACACACACACACACACACACACACACACACACACACACACACACACACACACACACACACACACACACACACACACACACACACACACACACACATTATGACTCTATGAACCCACGGTGACAACATATGACAGAGCGAGGTACGTCTTGTTGCTAAAGTTAAATTCAAACCATTTCAGAATTACAAAGCGTACCCAACATGTGCTCTTTACACTTAACCTGAAAACACGTGTTGATCAAATGTTTATGAAACAAAGAACAGAAATCAGGACTTTAACCTTAACATTTCTCAGTAAATCCAGAGTCACACACATATATGAGTCACAATTAGAAATATGATTCTGATCTGTCAGTGGATTTAGACGATTCAATGATATCTAGTTCAAACTGATACAAACCAAAAGATCCTCCTCATCAACGAAGTTATAGATCAGAGTGACTTTACGCCCAATGGGACGTCTACCTCTGACACTAGGGGGCGGTGCTTGTCAGAGATGTGTTCTGGGTGGTCTATTCAGTCTACATGACGTCCCCCTTCATTCCCCAGAAGTGGAAATGGGCCGAAGCTCTTCTGGCCTTTCAGTTAACGGTTCACGTGTGAGTGTGAACTCTGCACGTCTAACGAGGACATCTATGACATATTGAACACACACTACTCTCTCTCTGAGCTCTTACCCACAAAGCCGCTCTTGATGCCGGCGGTCTTGGCGAGGCTGGTGTAGTTGGGGTAGCCCCCCACGTGCAGATCCTCGTTCAGGTCCAGACCCTGGAACTTCCCCTGAGGAAACACACCTGTTACTGCGTGGGATCGGTCGAGTGGCACACAGATTATAATCCTGCATACATCCATCATCACATGACTTCTCTAAGAGATCCACCGTCTGAACACGAACAGAGCTGACTCCTCCCCCGTAGGAGGGGCCGGCACATCGACGTGAGCAGAGTTTAAACTCACTCAACTTTGGCCTCACACTTCATTGTAGAGCAAAGATCAAAGGTTTGACCGACTAGAAGGTTTCTCTACAGACGGGAGGGGTTCCCTAATCCCAGTTGAAGTTGAGTGGAGCTTTCTGAGCGTTCCAGATGCTATGATGAGTGTGTGTGTGACGGGGAGCGATGCATCTCAGTCTCCCCAGCACACACACACCAGTATCTACACAGTGACCTTCTGACTTCTCTAAGAGACCCACTCGGCTGCTTCCACACGGACCACCAACAGACAGACTCTTCTCCCCGGAGCTCTGCATGGAGCAGCTCCCTGCCTTTGGGTCAAACCACTCGTGCTTTAGCGTAGAGCAAAGAGTACGGCTTGGTACCACTCTCGTGACTCTCCTGTTTCTTGGACTAAAGATTTTTTTGACGGAACGGTTTTCCTAAAATCCCAGTTCAAGTTATTTTACATTCTGGGAGCAGTTCAGTTTTTGTAATGTGTGACGGAGAGCTAAGCTGTGGAAGCTCCTGCCTCCACCGTACTCTCTCTCTTCACATCATATGAGCTGCTCTCAGCAGCAGAATGGCTCCGCCTTGTCTTGAGGCCTTGTCTCGAGGCCTTGTCTCGAGGCCTTGTCTCGAGGCCTTGTCTCGAGGCCTTGTCTCGAGGCCTTCCCCCGATCGAACACAACACGTCTCTTTAACATGAACCCTATCACATGGTTCACCTGTGACTTCCCGCTGACGGGCTCCCCCCCGTCGACCCGGAGGGACCCCAGCGTGTTGTTCCTCTGCAGCTCCACAGTGTGGAACTCCCCCAGCTTCACAGGGAGGGGGTCTCTGATGGTGGCCATGCCCGAGCCCACGTCAAACCTGAGACAACAAGAACAACAGGGACATTAATAACTGCATGAGTAACTTCAAACAGGATGCACCCTGTCACTCTGTCACTCTGTCACTCTGTCACTCTGTCACCCTGTCACTCTGTCACTCTGTCACTGTGTCACTCTGTCACTGTGTCACTGTGTCACTCTGTCACTGTGTCACTCTGTCACTCTGTCACTGTGTCACTGTGTCACTCTGTCACTCTGTCACTGTGTCACTGTGTCACTCTGTCACTCGGTCACTGTGTCACTCTGTCACTCTGTCACTCGGTCACTGTGTCACTCTGTCACTCTGTCACTCTGTCACTGTGTCACTGTGTCACTCTGTCACCCTGTCACCCTGTCACCCTGTCACTCTGTCACCCTGTCACCCTGTCACCGTGTCACTCTGTCACTGTGTCACCCTGTCACCCTGTCACTCTGTCACTCTGTCACTCTGTCACTGTGTCACTCTGTCACTCTGTCACCCTGTCACTCTGTCACTCTGTCACTGTGTCACTGTGTCACTCTGTCACCCTGTCACTCTGTCACTCTGTCACTCTGTCACCCTGTCACTCTGTCACTGTGTCACTGTGTCACTGTGTCACCCTGTCACCCTGTCACTCTGTCACTCTGTCACTCTGTCACTCTGTCACCCTGTCACCCTGTCACCGTGTCACTCTGTCACTCTGTCACCCTGTCACCCTGTCACCGTGTCACTGTGTCACCCTGTCACTCTGTCACTGTGTCACTCTGTCACTCTGTCACCCTGTCACTCTGTCACTGTGTCACTCTGTCACTCTGTCACTCTGTCACTCTGTCACTGTGTCACTCTGTCACTCTGTCACTGTGTCACTCTGTCACTCTGTCACTGTGTCACTCTGTCACTCTGTCACTCTGTCACTGTGTCACTCTGTCACCCTGTCACCCTGTCACTCTGTCACCCTGTCACCCTGTCACTCTGTCACCCTGTCACCCTGTCACTGTGTCACCCTGTCACCCTGTCACTCTGTCACTCTGTCACTGTGTCACTCTGTCACTCTGTCACCCTGTCACTCTGTCACTGTGTCACTCTGTCACCCTGTCACTCTGTCACTGTGTCACTGTGTCACCCTGTCACTCTGTCACTGTGTCACTCTGTCACTCTGTCACTCTGTCACTCTGTCACTGTGTCACTCTGTCACTCTGTCACTGTGTCACTCTGTCACTGTGTCACTCTGTCACTCTGTCACTGTGTCACTCTGTCACTCTGTCACTCTGTCACTCTGTCACTGTGTCACTCTGTCACTGTGTCACTCTGTCACTCTGTCACTGTGTCACTCTGTCACTGTGTCACTCTGTCACTCTGTCACTCTGTCACTGTGTCACTCTGTCACTGTGTCACTCTGTCACTGTGTCACTCTGTCACTCTGTCACTCTGTCACTCTGTCACTCTGTCACTCTGTCACTGTGTCACTCTGTCACTGTGTCACTCTGTCACTCTGTCACTGTGTCACTCTGTCACTGTGTCACTCTGTCACTGTGTCACTCTGTCACTGTGTCACTCTGTCACTGTGTCACTCTGTCACTCTGTCACCCTGTCACTCTGTCACTCTGTCACTGTGTCACTGTGTCACTCTGTCACTGTGTCACTCTGTCACTGTGTCACTCTGTCACTGTGTCACTCTGTCACTCTGTCACTCTGTCACTCTGTCACTGTGTCACTCTGTCACTGTGTCACTGTGTCACTCTGTCACTCTGTCACTCTGTCACTCTGTCACTGTGTCACTCTGTCACTCTGTCACTGTGTCACTGTGTCACTGTGTCACTCTGTCACTCTGTCACTCTGTCCCCCTGTCACTCTGTCGGGTCCCTGTCGGCCCGCGCTCCGTGGCATTTACCACTTCATTCTTTTGTTGCTGCTTTTCCTTTGGAAAAACAGGGCCAAGTTTATTTGAGGTTTTAGTCCTGAGTCATTTCTGATACTCTCGTCCCTTTTGTTACGGAGAGCAACGCCCAATGGAGAGACGGACTGTTTCTCATTTTTAATTGTTATTTCTCTTTTTAAGTATTTGAATTTGAATGTTGACCACACTGGTTCTATCCATCTATGTATGTATGTATGTATGTATGTCTCTCTCTCTCTCTCTCTCTCTCTCTCTCTCTCTCTCTCTCTCTCTCTCTCTCTCTCTCTCTCTCTCTCTCTCTCTCTCTCTCTCTCTCCTCTCCCTCTCTCTCTCTGGTCTTTGGGACACATGCATGTGTGCAAAATGAACAACATGAAATGCTGCTGTGTTTGAGTGGAGGTCTTTCTCTCCTCTCTGACCTGAACTCCAGTCGCCCCCCCACCAGTCCCAGAGAGATGAAGTCTGCTCCGGTGCTCCTTTTCTGGCCGTTATAGAGGATCATTCCTGCAGCAGACACACAGCAGGAGTCAACAACAACAACAACAACAACAACAACAACATCAACAACAACAACAACAAGATGCTAAATGCATGCTCTGCACATCCATCTCAACAAGCCGGTAAACCTTATATTGAAACAAGTGGAATCTTTTGTTTGGACTGAAGTTAGATACAGGTTTGAGGTACTTCAGAGTCCTTCCCCTCCTGTGTGCTTCATATAGACTTTGCAATGCAACCCATATCTGAGTGCTTCAGTCTCTAACAGTGCAGATCAGAGGCTTGAGATGAATGCTGTGACTTGTTGGGATGTATGCTGCTTGCAGGCTGAACTCTCTGGAGCTGGATGGAGAAGCAGCATGCCGTGGTGCTGCAGGTGTGAAGCCAACCAAAGCCAGGCTCTAATGAACCTGCATCACATCAGATCAGATCAGACCAGCCTCAGATCAGATCAGATCAGTCTCTGAGCTGCAGGAACATGCCTCAGACCAGCCTCAGACCAGCCTCAGATCAGATCAGTCTCTGAGCTGCAGGAACATGCCTCAGATCAGATCAGTCTCTGAGCTGCAGGAACATGCCTCAGACCAGCCTCAGATCAGATCAGTCTCTGAGCTGCAGGAACATGCCTCAGATCAGATCATGCCCTCTACACTCCTCGATATCATCTCTGCATGCTGTGAGAAACAGGTGTTGAATGCATACATGTGCAACACAAGTGTAAGTGAGGTTTACCCATGACACAGATGCGTGTGTCCCACAGTTATACATCCAAGGAGTCACAAGGGTTTGAATAGTTCTGATGGGGGGGTCAGCTGACAGCAAAACACAATCAGTTTGACTTTGAGAGTTTCTAAAGGTGTCTTCTTGCTGTCATGCTCTCACAGACCGTGCAACTGTATTCTGTGCAAAGACATTTCCACACCTGTGACTCTCATTCCTCCCAGCAGCAGAGAGGTCTGAGTAAAAGGTCAACACATTAAAGAAGAAGTCCTGAAAGTGAGTCCTTCCTCTCAGTGTGATCTGAGAGCTTTCTCCTCTGTGTTTACGACTGAGAAACAGGTCAAAGGACAAAGTGCCAGAACGTCCTCGACCTGAGGAACAGGTCAACAGGTTTCACTTGTTGTTGTTTACTCTAAGCTAAATATGACAAGATAACAACAGAGCACATCATGCTAACTTTATAATGTACCTTAGTCATGTTTACTCTATGGAGCTTTAATGCACCGACAAGCAGGTCACCAGTGCTGACGACCTGCAGCTGGCGCTACCTAGCTGTCGTTAACACAACACAAGTGCATTATGGGAAACGACTGTCATGTCTTGAAACTCACCTGGAGGAAAATATAAGAGTTTGTCTAATTAAGAAGATGCACTGCCCCCTGGAGGCCAACATGAGCATTACAGCTACACACTGTGTTTATTAGCTCACTGACATACGTCACAGGAGAAGTGTTGAAGCATATTGTTCAATGATTTATCTCTAAATGTGAGGCTAATCCTTCTGTTCAACTTTGAACTTTTGTTTGCTGAATGAAATACGAGATGTGGAGTGATGTTTCCCCGTGTCTTACTGCTTCAATGATGTTCAGTCAAATGTTCAGTTTGGACTAAACCCGCTGAGTTCATCATTTGAAGCACAACACACGCTTTCATTAAACCTTGCAGAACTTATTCTTTAACGCGTTTAAAGTCATAAACACAGGGGAGAGATGGGTCGGACCACCGGACTGGGTCTTTCTCCTTTGCCTTTCAGGGCTTCTGTAGCAATGTGCAGCAAAGCGTTGAGCAGCAGCCGGTCTGAGGAGAAGCTGCAGCCGGTCTGAGGAGAAGCTGCAGCTGGTCTGAGGAGAAGCTGCAGCTGGTCTGAGGAGAAGCTGCAGCCGGTCTGAGGAGAAGCTGCAGCCGGTCTGAGGAGAAGCTGCAGCTGGGATTCAAAGTGGATTTGAGTTGTTTCAAGCTGATGTGGTTTTGTGATCGTGACTGAAAACAAAAGGCCATGCATCATCTCTCCATCTTTCACAGCCTCTGATGCACGACGAGAGAAAGTCTGCAGACAACAGGCTGAGACTCACCAGCGTACAAAATGAGACCTTCCCACGAGAGAGGGGGGGGGGGGGGGGGGGGGGGGCAGAAGACAGGTTAAACATGAGGAAATGTGACATACGCAGCACAGGACATAGGAAGACAAAAGGATATTCCTGAATGGTGTTGGACTCCAGGAGGCTTCCGGGCGCCTCAGCAGCTACTCAATGAGAGACCATCACACGCTGCAGGACTCAGAAACATGCAGAGCTTCCTCACCGTCTCCGTTGTCGGGCCTGAAGGAGATTCTGATGCTGAAGGCCCGGTAAGCGTTCTTGATGGTGGGCAGCGTGAGGTAGGACAGCGGCTCCTGGGCGAAATACGGCATCACTCTCTCTGAAGGAAGAGGAAGGATCTCAGAGTTACGAACCCTAATCATTTTTTCTCAGAATATTCACTTTTGATTTTTCTCAGAATAATTTGTTTCTTTTTCAATTCTTTTTCAAAATAGTGATTTTTTCCATTTTTTTCTCAGAATAAACGTTTTCTCAGAATTTAGATTTTTTTTCTCAGAATGATGGCTTTACTTCTGATCTGAAATAAAGCACAAAGGTTATTCCTGCCTGGATCATGTTTCCAGTTCCAGAGGATCTCCCTGGAGCCTCAGCGGCCGGAGTTTTAGTTTGAATTCTTTGTCACTCGTGCTGTAACCCTCCCTCCGCCCTGCACACTGACCGTGGACCTGCAGCGAAGTGAAGGCCTCCACCTTCCCCTGCTTGTTGGAGGCGGTGCACACGTACGTCCCAGAATCCTCCTGGGTGACCCGAGGAACCGTCAGAACGTTGACATCCTGGAAACACTTGGGAGGAAGCTCTCCTTCCACCTGGAGACAGAGACACACACGATGAGTGAGATTAAATATGAAGAAGACCTGGAGTCATCCTCAAAGACTCAAAGTCAACTTTATTGTCAATCTTTCAGTTTGTGTGTACCGAGAGATCGAAATACCGTTTCCCACAATCCTGAATACAAAAAATACAAATGTGTATACAAACATGTACTTATACACAATCAACAGACACATGTATACATATGCACACATTAAGGCATGAATGAAAACACAACAATCAATAAATACCAAATAACAGTCATATCTGTGGGTAAGTGCTTTAGTGCCAGACGGTCCATCGCAGCGTGAAGTGTCTGACCCCACACACATTGCCCCTGTGGGACTCCAGTCATCATACAATAGTTCCTAAAGATGTTAATAATTGTCAGGTGGTTCACCTTGGACCATCGGATCTCGGGTAGAGGGTATCCGGACGCCACGCATGGCAGCACGGCGTCAGAGCCGACCGTCACCTCTTTGGTTTCAGGTAGCGATGCGATCTGAGGGAGAGCTGGGGGACAGACATGAATGATGAGTGAGGGGAGACAGAGATGAATGATGAGTGAGGGGAGACAGAGATGAATGATGAGTGAGGGGAGACAGAGATGAATGATGAGTGAGGGGAGACAGAGATGAATGATGAGTGAGGGGAGACAGAGATGAATGATGAGTGAGGGGAGACAGAGATGAATGATGAGTGAGGGGAGACAGAGATGAATGATGAGTGAGGGGAGACAGAGATGAATGATGAGTGAGGGGAGACAGCTGGAGGCCTCAGTTCCTCTCATTACCGTTACCACACCTTCACAAGCCTCCACAGAGAACCAAGAATACAAACAGTCTTGATGATTAGAAATACAGATGGCAGACGATATGAACACTTCCATTCACCAGAGCTGCTCTTATAAGTTAATGGTTAAGGTCTCGTTCACACCTATAGTCCCTTCTTTGTTCCATTGCTTCATCTTTCAGAAGGTTCGGTTTGCGTTCACACGGCAAAACTCAAACGGACTATAAACTTTAAACACACGTCATGTGCACGGAAATGCTGTTCAACCATTGGTCAGACATTAAGGGGGTAAAAACCACATTTCTAGCGTAGCCTCCGCCATGGAGCATCGGCAGGTTGTTTCCATGCTGCTGTTAATCTGGAGATCAACGGTCACCAGTGAGGTCAGCAGTCACAAGCAAATCTAAGTGATGTACTCACACTGGACGCTGAGCACCACCTGGCTCTGTACGGACCCCACGTCGTTGGTGGCGGTGCAGCGGTACTGCCCTGCGTCGGCCTCCGTCACCTGGTCGATCCTCAGCATGCCTTCCTTCACCATGATGTGGGAGGGCAGAGACCCGCCCACTTTACTCCACCTCACCGTGGGCTCAGGGTCGCCCACCGCTTGGCACTCAAACTCCACCGAGTTACCGATCATCACCGTCTGCACCGACGTACGGACGTTTATCATCACCTTCGGCAGGGCTGTGGAGGAGGACGAACGTTAGATAGAAGTAGGGAAGGGATCAGAGGGAAGGGAACAGAGGGAAGGGAACAGAGAGAAGGGAACAGAGAGAAGGGAACAGAGAGAAGGGAACAGAGAGAAGGGAACAAAGAGAAGGGAACAGGGTGAAGGGAACAGAGAGAAGGGAACAGGGTGAAGGGAACAGAGAGAAGGGAACAGGGTGAAGGGAACAGAGAGAAGGGAACAGAGAGAAGGGAACAGAGAGAAGGGAACAGGGTGAAGGGAACAGAGAGAAGGGAACAGACTGAAGGGAACAGAGAGAAGGGAACAGGGTGAAGGGAACAGAGAGAAGGGAACAGACTGAAGGGAACAGAGAGAAGGGAACAGAGAGAAGGGAACAGAGAGAAGGGAACAGGCTGAAGGGAACTAAAGTTTTTGAGGGATCAGACCTTGGATGGTGAGCCTGGCGGTGTCCTGAGCCTGTCCGTACGCACTGCTTGCTCTGCAGATATAAACGCCCTCATTGCTCTGCTCCAGGTTCTCGATCCTGCACAGAGACACACTCATTAGGAAACAACACTAAACAGAAGAACACTTTGTTTGAGTTGTTATTGAAGTGTGTTATGACGCATCACCTGAGCACGCCGTCCTTGATGTGGTGGTTGGGGGGGAGAGCTCCTCCCTCTTTGAGCCACTCCACCTTGGTCTCCAGACCCCCAGCTGCAGAACAGGTGAACTCCACCGCGCTGCCCTGAGCCTTCACCTCCACCTGGGGGGAGACCTTCACCGCCAGGGGGGCTGAAGGGGGACAGAGTGGAGTCTTAGCTGCATCCTGAGGTTTTTTTTGTATTCTATAAATTCCTTCATAAATAATAAATGATGCAGATTTTCACCAAAAAATAAGTAAGTTTGGCCGCCGTCTCCCCAGCGAGGGGGTGTGTGGAAAACACGGAGGCGCATCACTTCCGTTGTTTGAATATCATTTAATGAAGCATGCAATTATTCTTTCTTTTGCGTTTCTTAATGATGGTTCTGTTATAAGATGATTAACCTGTTCATGTTTGGGTCGGAACATTTTGCTCATATTTGCGGTATTAAATTATTGTTGCAGCGAAGGCAACAGCTCTTGGATTTTGGGTACCGAATATTTAATTGAAAGAAAAACTAGATTTTGTTTATTTAACTTATTCTATTTCAATGTTCTGTTCAAACAGTATATCTATTAGTTTGTCTTTGAGCTCTATTGAACCGACTAAGCCTATGTTTACGGGCGGACAAAGGGAACCCTGCCAAACCTTTATAACTTATATATTCCATTAGTTCTGAAGTTTAAATAACAACCACCTCAATGATCCTTTAAAGCAGAGAAGAAGTATATTTAAGTTCCCCAGCGGACTCACATCTGACGGTGACTCTAGCGATCACCTCGCTGTCGGCCACCTTGTTGCTGGCGATGCACTTATAACTCCCAGCATCCTCGGCGGTGGCCAGGTTGATCTGCAGGTCCCCTCCGCTGAGCTGCGCTCGGGGGGGCAGCACTCCGTCCAGCTTGCTCCAGGTGTAGGTGAGGGGGGGGGTCCCATGAGCAAGGCACTGCAGCCGGATCACCTCCCCCACCCGCACTGCTACATCATCGGGCATGGAGGTGGCGTAAGGGGGGGCTGCAGGGAGAGAGGAAGGGGTTAATGTGAAATAATAATATATGGGAATTAAAAACACCTTTCCAGAGAGGGCAAAAGTACACACACCCTTTCCTCAAGTAGAAGTACACACATCCTTTACTCAAGTAGAAGTACACACATCCTTTACTCAGGTAGAAGTACACACATCCTTTACTCAGGTAGAAGTACACACATCCTTTACTCAGGTAGAAGTACACACATCCTTTACTCAGGTAGAAGTACACACACCCTTTACTCAAGTAGAAGTACACACATCCTTTACTCAAGTAGAAGTACACACATCCTTTACTCAAGTAGAAGTACACACATCCTTTACTCAAGTAGAAGTACACACATCCTTTACTCAAGTAGAAGTACACACATCCTTTACTCAAGTAGAAGTACACACATCCTTTACTCAAGTAGAAGTACACACATCCTTTACTCAAGTAGAAGTACACACATCCTGTACTCAAGTAGAAGTACACACATCCTTTACTCAAGTAGAAGTACACACATCCTTTACTCAAGTAGAAGTACACACATCCTTTACTCAAGTAGAAGTACACACATCCTTTACTCAGGTAGAAGTACACACATCCTTTACTCAAGTAGAAGTACACACACCCTTTACTCAAGTAGAAGTACACACATCCTTTACTCAAGTAGAAGTACACACACCCTTTACTCAAGTAGAAGTACACACATCCTTTACTCAAGTAGAAGTACACACATCCTTTACTCAGGTAGAAGTACACACATCCTTTCCTCAGGTAGAAGTACACACATCCTTTACTCAAGTAGAAGTACACACACCCTTTACTCAAGTAGAAGTACACACATCCTTTACTCAAGTAGAAGTACACACATCCTTTACTCAAGTAGAAGTACACACATCCTTTACTCAAGTAGAAGTACACACATCCTTTACTCAAGTAGAAGTACACACATCCTTTACTCAAGTAGAAGTACACACATCCTTTACTCAAGTAGAAGTACACACATCCTTTACTCAAGTAGAAGTACACACATCCTTTACTCAAGTAGAAGTACACACATCCTTTACTCAAGTAGAAGTACACACATCCTTTACTCAAGTAGAAGTACACACATCCTGTACTCAAGTAGAAGTACAGATACTCGTGTTTAAAAATAGTAAAAGTAGAAGTACTGACTAAACTTCTTTACTCGAGTCAAAGTAAAGAGGCTTTGAAATGTACTTCAGTAAAAAGTACTCAGGACTCAGACATAGAGACTACATTAAACAGCTCGTATGAGGACATGTAAAGACAGGGTGTGACACTGGGAGGGGCTCGGGTAGAGACAGATCTCTGCTATCTGGGACTACGGTCAGCTCAAACCCGGAGTGAAACCCAATGAGACTCACTCTCTACGTCCAGAGTGACGGTGACCTCGCTCGCCCCCAGGCTGTTGGTGGCGCTGCAGATATACTCCCCGGAGTCCTGGCGTCCGACAGAGGGCAGAACCAGACTGCCCCCCGTCACAGAGTGTCTCCAGGGGAGGGGAGAGCGCAGCTTGGACCAGCTGATGATGGGGGGCGGGACACCTGGGGGGAGAGAGAAAGAGCAGAAATATATTCATTATAAGCTCCATTTATTTTGGAAAGCATGATTTGAGTGAAACTCCAGCTGTCAGCAGAACGTCTTCACTATACGAGCAGCGGGATCCAGATCCAGGTCTGTGTTGCTCCAGCTGTGTCTTGTGATTATCGTGTGTGTTCAGTCTTGCTTTCCCTTGTGTTCCTTGTCTGCTCGTCGTCAGTAACCTGCATGTCCCTGTCCGTGAGTTGGGTCCTGTTCCTCGTTTCACCCGGTTAGTCTCTCTTTGTTTATTATCAGCTATTTTCCCCAACCCTCCATAATGTCTCCTCACCGTGGGCCTCGCAGCGCAGCGTGGCGGTCCGGCCCTCCACCACCACCAGCAGGGGTTCAGGGACGGAGGCTCGGGGGGCCGAGGGCTCCTGAAGACCCCCCCCTTCCACCAGACCCCCCTCCACCAGGACCTCCACCCGGGTCTCCGAGCTTCCCTCGTTGCTACGAGCCGAGCAGACGTACGTCCCGCTGTCCTCAGGGCGAGCAGCCAGGATCTGCAGAGGAGAAGTTTGTGTTGCTCAAGTTCTGACGTGGTTTTAATAAGTGAGGCGCTAAGCTAGCTAGGCTAGCTGTTGGTGAGTTTAGGATAACAGAGTTAGTTCAGTCAACTCCTGCATGTTTCCTTTCCAATAGGGATGTGTGTGTACCTGCATGATGGTGCAGTATGTGTGTGTGTGTGTGTCTCTGTGTGTGTGTGTGTGTGTGTGTGTGTGTGTGTGTGTGTGTGTGTGTGTGTGTGTGTGTGTGTGTGTGTCTGTGTGTGTCTGTGTGTGTGTGTGTGTGTGTGTGTGTGTCTGTGTGTGTGTGTGTGTGTGTGTGTGTGTGTGTGTGTGTCTGTGTGTGTGTGTGTGTGTGTGTGTGTGTGTGTGTGTGTGTGTGTGTGTGTGTGTGTGTGTGTGTGTGTGTGTGTGTGTGTGTGTGTGTGTGTGTGTGTGTGTATGTGTGTGTGTGTGTGTGTGTGTGTGTATGTGGATGTGTGTGTGTGTGTGTGTGTGTGTCTGTGTGTGTGTGTGTGTGTGTGTGTGTGTGTGTATGTGTGTGTGTGTGTGTGTGTGTGTGTGTGTGTGTGTGTGTATGTGTGTGTGTGTGTGTGTGTGTGTGTGTGTGTGTGTGTGTGTGTGTGTGTGTGTGGAATTGGATGTGTGTGTACCTGCATGACAGCGTTGCCCTCCATGGGCACGGGGCTGCTCAGCAGGGTCTTCCTGTTGCGGTCCAGACGGTGCCAGCTCACAGAGGGGAGGGGCTCTCCAGACCCCTGGCACTCCAGGTTAACGGGCTCTCCCACCCTGACACGCAGGGGCCCCACAGGGGTCACCGTGGCCACAGGAGACTCTGAGAGAGAGAGAGAGAGAGAGAGAGAGAGAAGCCAATCAGACACCAGGGGGAGTGTGTGTGTGTGTGTGTGTGTGTGTGTGTGTGTGTGTGTGTGTGTGTGTGAGTGTGAGTGTGAGTGTGTGTGAGTGTGAGTGTGAGTGTGTGTGTGTGTGTGTGTGTGTGTGTGTGTGTGTGTGTGTGTGTGTGTGTGTGTGTGTGTGTGTGTGTGTGTGTGTGTGTGTGTGTGTGTGTCCTCACCCTTCACGATCAGGGACACGATGGTTTGAGTGATGCCGAACGGGTTGGATGCGACGCAGCGATAGGCCCCGTGGTTCAGAGGGCGGGCTTTAGAGACCGTCATCACAGAGCCGTCAGCACTCACCTCCACATTATCTGCAGGAAACATTCACCTTATTATGATATCACTGAGACACATGACAAGAAGCCGTGTCCAAGGAGTCATGAGCGGGGGGGAAGCTGTTTGAACTGGAATACTGAGTTTAGAAGTCATTGGGTAAAAGAGTGAGGCTGCTAATCTGCCAGAGAGAGAAGTGCATTCAAAAGACAACATGTAGAACCCTTAAGAGTGTTAACGTCAGCGCTTACAGATATTTATATATTATTATTTCTGGATTACTCAAATGTTCTTTTAAGTAATTAAATAGCGTCAACAGAAACAATGTTAGGCTTAAAATGAGTCATTAAATGAAGTGACATGGGAGGGATGCAGCTGTAACTGTGTGTGTGTGTGTGTGTGTGTGTGTGTGTGTGTGTGTGTGTGTGTGTGTGTGTGTTACCGGGCAGTGGTTGGTTGTTGGCCAGTTTCCACTGCAGTCTGATTGGCTGAGCTCCGCTGTAGACTTTGCACCTGAAGCTGGACGAGGCTCCGACTCTCACTGCCGCGCTGTGAGGCTCAATGGCGATGATCGGAGACTGGAGACCTGAGGAGAGGAGGAGGAGGAGGAGGAGGAGGAGGAGGAGGAGGAGGAGGAGGAGGAGGAGGAGGCGGTTCAAATATCAACACAACCAGCAACACACTCTCAGAAGGGCTGATGATGTACCTATCATCTAAATACTTGTATCTTTATTTCCGTGTGTTTCGTGAATCTCCGTGTGTTGAAATGTGATGTAATAAATACACTTCTCCTTACTGGCTAACCCTTTTATCGTCAATCAACGTTATCAACTCGTATGATTTTAAGGTCTAATACCATTACGGCCGTGCTCAGCTTCCCTCTCACTTTATTACATGGCTTAGTTGAATACTCGATTCTGATTGGTCAATTCAGAACACGTGACACGTTGTTGTTAAGCACTTATTGACCGTTGTTAAGGACGCTCACATCTGCACAAACAAGTCCGTTCGATTTAACTGTATACAGTTTGGCTGAACTGACAAGACAAGAGCGACAAGAAAACAGCGGAGAAGTAACGGGCAAAAACCCTCCTTTTACGCAGCGGTCCAGACATAGACATCAAACGGCGACACATATTCAGTTGCCAGTTACTTTGGCATTAGGGCAGGGATATCTAGATACTTTCCAAGGTTTGACATCATGAATTGTACTACTTTTAAAGCAAGCAGCGATGTTTTCAAATCTGTAATAAAAAAGCTCCTCAAAAACGCTATGGAAGCAGTTCCTTCCGTTGCTACGTTAGTTCAAACGGTAACAACGGACTATTTGTCTTAGCGGATGCATGTCAATTTAAATCAATACATACAACTATTTTTTAAATCAATAAAATCATTTTCTAAATCCACAAAAGCTTTTCAATTAATATTGGGAGTCATAACGTGACTTTGTTGAGAATGTGGCCATGTAATAAGCGGGATAATGTGCTGCGGCGCGGTCATTATCTAGATCCCTCCGCTTGGCGTCGGGCTCCTGATCAGCCTGTCCGTGTTCTTTTCCCCATAATGACCGCGCCGCAGCACATTATCCCTTACATAACACATATTCCCCAGCAGCTACACATTGACCTGGCAGCTTCTCAAACATGAGGTCCAGGAAACAGTGAGCCGTGATGAGCTCATGGAGAGGTGTGAGTGTGAGTCACTGCTCAGTGACAGTGTGTGTGTGTGTGTGATGTGTTTCTGACTGACACACTCTGACATCAACTGTAAACTCGTCTGAGAAAATGAGAGTCCAATCAAAGAGTCAGAAAGGAAGAGCAGAGGAAAGTGTGTTTAAATACAGAGTCTGTGCATTAAGACAGAAGCACTGCACCGTTTGGGGAACATTTCAAATTGCACATGAACACCAGCCGAAATGTTGATTCTGATGAATTGTGCAGTCGTAATAAACACTGCAGGTTCTCCTACAGACACCACTTTAACAACCCTTGAGTTAGGCTCTGAGTGTCTGTGGATCCACTCTGATGTTCCTGAGGCTTCACTTCAGCCTTTGCTCACTTACACCTGTCCTCCCTGTTTTACTAAAAGTGAAGCTC
>NC_136902.1:662105-673167 GCF_949606895.1 Notothenia rossii
CTGTAGTTCCTTTATAGCCCAACATTAGCCTCCTTTAGCTTAGCGGTGGTGACGTGAAGTCATGTGACCGTGCTGTAGTTCCTTTATAGCCCAACATTAGCCTCCTTTAGCTTAGCGGTGGTGACGTGAAGTCATGTGACCGTGCTGTAGTTCCTTTATAGCCCAACATTAGCCTTTAGCTTAGCGGTGGTGAAGTCATGTGACCGTGCTGTAGTTCCTTTATAGCCCAACATTAGCCTCCTTTAGCTTAGCGGTGGTGACGTGAAGTCATGTGACCGTGCTGTAGTTCCTTTATAGCCCAACATTAGCCTTTAGCTTAGCGGTGGTGAAGTCATGTGACCGTGCTGTAGTTCCTTCATAGCCCAACATTAGCCTCCTTTAGCTTAGCGGTGGTGACCTGAAGTCATGTGACCGTGCTGTAGTTCCTTTATAGCCCAACATTAGCCTCCTTTAGCTTAGCGGTGGTGACGTGAAGTCATGTGACCGTGCTGTAGTTCCTTTATAGCCCAACATTAGCCTCCTTTAGCTTAGCGGTGGTGACGTGAAGTCATGTGACCGTGCTGTAGTTCCTCTATAGCCCAACATTAGCCTCTATTAGCTTAGTGGTGGTGACGTGAAGTCATGTGACCGTGCTGTAGTTCCTTTATAGCCCAACATTAGCCTCCTTTAGCTTAGCGGTGGTGACGTGAAGTCATGTGACCGTGCTGTAGTTCCTTTATAGCCCAACATTAGCCTCCTTTAGCTTAGCGGTGTTAACGTGAAGTCATGTGACCGTGCTGTAGTTCCTCTATAGCCCAACATTAGCCTCCTTTAGCTTAGCGGTGGTGACGTGAACTCATGTGACCGTGCTGTAGTTCCTTTATAGCCCAACATTAGCCTCCTTTAGCTTAGCGGTGGTGACGTGAAGTCATGTGACCGTGCTGTAGTTCCTTCATAGCGCAACATTAGCTTTTTTGTTAATATCTGGATATTATAAAATCATATGGAGGAATCCCATTGGACCAGGGAGATGCTGCCTTCAGGGACCAATACAAACATCCTTGCATCTCTCTATGAACACTATCACATCACACATGACTCACACAGTGAAGACAGAACATGACTTACCTCTATGAACAACACAGATATGACATTATGACATAATGACGTTTCTATCTACAGCAACACAGAAGCACTACAGCGGGGTCTTTAGGACAGACAGTTACAGATCAGTTTCTGAGCAGATTATCACACTTCATCAGGAAGCTGCACAGAGCAACACGTCTACAACGATCAGCGTTAACACATCGGGGACTACTCTCTAACACATGAGGAGTTAGTGACACATCGATCTGACACAGGGGTTACTCCATGAGCATTTCAAAGACGTTATTACCTGTGAAGTCTGAGAGCTATCTTCAGCTATTGGCCTGAAAACCAGGGGTGGAATCTAATGAAGTACAAGTACTCAAGTACTTCACTTAAGCACAAATCTGAGGTACTAAATGTATTCTATTTTCATGCTACTTCATACACTACTTCCACTACATTTATAGGACTGCTTTTACAGGTTTAGATATTAGCTAACATTTAAGGTACTTTAAGTGTAGTTTGACACCAATACTAGCACTTGTTGAACTTTAAGTGTATTTAGGCACTTATGCTAGTTCTTTAACTTTGGGTACTTTCAGTATATTTTGAAGCCAATACTTGTGCTTTTACTTGTTAAAACTATGAATGCAGGACTTTTGCTTGTAGCAGAGTATTCTGACACTGTAGTATTGCTACTTGATATAAAACTTCTGAATACTTCCATCACGGCTGAACCCAGAATATCCATCGAATATCATTCAAACCTAAACCCTGCATTACTGTGACTCCTCAACAAGCTGCTTTCTAACCAGCTCTCTGTTTGTTCCTCAGAGGCTCAGCAGGCCTGAACATGAGCTTTGATAAAGTTTGGAAGCACCTCGGGTCAGAGGGGGGGGGTTACTGTATCTGGGGTGTGTGGGGGCGTTCAGGGACACAGCTTCTGGAGCGTAAAGCTCAGCGCTGAGGCTCAGTGTGTGTCTGCAGCTTCTCAAAGCAAAGCGTCTGCAGAGCTCACACAGTTTCTGCCTGGCCGCTCTGCAGAGCCTCGGCCTGGGAAAGGCTTGTGTAGAAGTTTAAAACACTAACACAACACACCGAGAAGTATGTCTGAATACCTCCAGAACCTGCTGTTTACTCAGTACAGGGGGGGGGGGGGGGGCTATGCTATAACACCCCTTGTTGTTAAATACAAACTATGTGCAATATGTGCCTTCTAAATCCAAAGAACTGTTACAGGATGTGTATTTGGTAAATTGTGTACAACATTAAGCTGTCTTTGGCTCTTTACAAATGTACATTTCCCCTCTGTGGGACGAATAAAGGTATTCTGAATCTAATGATAAGGTTGGTGGTTGGGGGGGGGGTGATGAAGACAAAACAAGACACGATGGAACAATTATTAATAAACGCAACATAAAAACAGAATGCAAATACAGTCAGGGCGCCTTCACAAGACAACGCTTAGTCCGGTGTAATCTGGTGTGGTAAAAAAAAAACGGAATTCAACCACTTTTAAATTTGCATCACGATTAAAGACAACCATGACCCATGTCCCGCCCCTCAGCCTATCACGGAGAATGTGTTGGAGCGGCAGCCAATAGGAGAGTGAGGGTTCCATAGTGATGTCACTTTACTAGATTTCTCCCTCGGGTAGTTCTACTGTAGTTGAAAATACCTCGTGATGCCTTTCTGTAGACTGCGGGGACAAGATGGTTTTCACAATGGTCCTGAAATGCAGGATCACAGCCTGAGATGGACAGGGATATACAGCACATCTTTTTATACATCTTTTTATGTATATTTGTATTTTTGTATTCGGGATTGTGGGAAAGGGTATTTCGATCTCTCTGCCTGTACACACAAACTGAAAGACTAACAATAAAGTGGACTTTGACTTTGATAACTTTAACGTCCACAGTAAGGTATGTAAAGTCATTTGAAATAAACTGGAGGATAGTCTGTGGACAGAAGTGGGAGCTAAGCAGGATACAAAGCTAATTGTTCACTTATTTGATCCTTTAATTCGAGCACTAATAACCCGATTCAATGGAAGACAAGAATAACAATAAACCTAAATATGACCAGAGACAGACGGACTTGTGAAGGCGTCCCAACGAGTCGACCAGCCGGCTGACTTCATGTATTTGCATCTTAACGGGCTGGGTGAGCAGCGAATTATCCGTTGACAGGATCATGTGACCATGTGACCATGTGACCATGTGATCATGTGACCATGTGACCATGTGATTATCATGCATTAGTGACAGCGTGAGGACGAGGTGAGTAAAGACGATGATGAGGACGGACAGATGGACAGACCTGCAGCTCCTCAATACGTCTCTGTAACACATCGAGACTGTTGCTTTTAAACTGATGGAAACCGAGAGAGGGAATGGCCTGAGCAAACGTCACAACGAGGGAGGGGGGGGGGGGATCAAAAACAAAAAACCATGGGGGGAGGAGACAAACAGAGAAATAAAGAGTAGATGTCAAAATGCGGAAAAAACAGTACAAACAGAATGTTGAACTCCATCGGCATCGGACACACCTTCGAGAGGAAATCAGATTAATATCACGGCAAAATGTGAATGTGTTAAAGTGACGGTGCGGCAGCGGTGAGGGGGGGCTCACCTGGGGGGGGATCTGACCCCCGTTCTTCAGCCAGGTGAGTTTCGGGGTCGGGGATCCTGTCGCTCTGCAGTACAGACGGACATTGTCTCCTTCGTGGGCTTCGATGTTCTGAGGACTGACCTGAACCTGAGGCTGCGTGCCGACAACGCTCGGGTTCGACTCTGAAACAGAAGGAATTGTTAACATTAAAAGAATCCACAAAAAAACTAAAAACAAAACAAAATTCTGAAATAAATTTGAAGTTTAAAAAAAAATATATATATTTCGTAAAACAAAAAAAAACTATATACTTTAAAAAAAACACCAACAATTTGAGAAAAGGCAAAAAAACAAACAAAGGAATGTAAAATAAATTATATTTAAAAAAAAATTGGGAAAAGGCAAAAATTGTTTAAAAAGAAAATGTATATAAAAAAACCACAAAAAGCTGAACAAATTAAAAAATGACACCTTGACATAATTTACTCAGCATAAAATATGATTATGAAAAAACACACCACCCCGACCACAGCTCCCTGACAAAAACCCTCCTGGCTCATTTCGTTAGCCTTAGTAAAGGGAGTAACGTGGGCAAAGGAAGAACCATCACATCTTAAAACGGATACGAATCACAGGGAGGAAACGCAAATGATTTTCCTACTCTCTGACTTTTCCCTTGGCAGGAGTCTTCCTGTTTCCTCCCAGTTTAACTTCCCACGCCTACTTACACATTAATAACAAACATTTCAGGACCAATTCATTTCAATGTAAGGACCCAACAAGCCCCAGTTTGAGAAACGACGCACCTGGGATGATTTCCTCATGGTCTTTAGAAATGCTGTGTTTTGAACTCATAATGTTACACACTGTTATTTCCAAGGTATTAATGCAATCTAAACAGATGCTACCACATGTAAAAACTAAAAAAGTCACAAGTCCTAATTCCCATGTCTTAGCTTTTTTTTTAAGACTCGTAAGGATTTAAATACCAGAAAAAGGCCTATTTTCTTTTAGCATTTTAGGACTCTTTAAGGACCCTGCCAGCCTACCTATCCCAAATATTATAAAACTCATAATATTGGTTTACATTGTGGGGACCGGGCATTTGGTCCTGATTCCGTTGGTGGTCCTCACAAGGCACGTAAACAAGTGTTTGTGTGATACCGATTAACAAACACAGTCTTACTTTGCACGAACAGGGAGACCCGCACTGTGTTCTCTCCGTGTGTGTTCAGGGCCTTGCAGGTGTACTCCCCCTCATCAGCTGGATCCACGGCGCTGAAGCTCAGGACGCCTCCTCTGACCACAGCCCGGGGGCTCATCCTGTTCCCCGGACCCCCTGCAACAACACACAGGCACACAGAGGGGTTAGACCTATTTCCGTGTTGGTCCCTGAAGGCAGCATGTCCTTGGTCCAATGGGATTCCTCCATGTTGGTTTGGATTATTGCAGAAAATAATCTCTGTGTCAAACAAACGTTTCTGATACTTACAGGTTTAGTTCAGCAGGATAATCTCCACATATAAACACCACTTCATGATTTCTGAAGTAAGAAGCTAACGTTAAGCTAAAGGAGGCTAATGTTGGGCTATAAAGGAACTACAGCACGGTCACATGACTTCATGTCACCACTGCTAAGCTAAAGGAGGCTAATGTTGGGCTATAAAGGAACTACAGCACGGTCACATGACTTCACGTCACCACTGCTAAGCTAAAGGAGGCTAATGTTGGGCTATAAAGGAACTACAGCACAGTCACATGACTTCACCTCACCACCGCTAAGCTAAAGGAGGCTAATGTTGGGCTATAAAGGAACTACAGCACGGTCACATGACTTCACGTCACCACCGCTAAGCTAAAGGAGGCTAATGTTGGGCTATAAAGGAACTACAGCACGGTCACATGACTTCACGTCACCACAGCTAAGCTAAAGGAGGCTAATGTTGGGCTATAAAGGAACTACAGCACGGTCACATGACTTCACGTCACCACCGCTAAGCTAAAGGAGGCTAATGTTGGGCTATAAAGGAACTACAGCACGGTCACATGACTTCACGTCACCACCGCTAAGCTAAAGGAGGCTAATGTTGGGCTATAAAGGAACTACAGCACGGTCACATGACCTGCCGTCACCACTGCTAAGCTAAAGGAGGCTAATGTTGGGCTATAAAGGAACTACAGCACGGTCACATGACTTCACGTCACCACCGCTAAGCTAAAGGAGGCTAATGTTGGGCTATAAAGGAACTACAGCACGGTCACATGACTTCACGTCACCACCGCTAAGCTAAAGGAGGCTAATGTTGGGCTATAAAGGAACTACAGCACGGTCACATGACCTGCCGTCACCACCGCTAAGCTAAAGGTGGCTAATGTTGGGCTATAAAGGAACTACAGCACGGTCACATGACTTCACGTCACCACCGCTAAGCTAAAGGAGGCTAATGTTGGGCTATAAAGGAACTACAGCACGGTCACATGACCTGCCGTCACCACTGCTAAGCTAAAGGAGGCTAATGTTGGGCTATAAAGGAACTACAGCACGGTCACATGACTTCACGTCACCACCGCTAAGCTAAAGGAGGCTAATGTTGGGCTATAAAGGAACTACAGCACGGTCACATGACCTGCCGTCACCACCGCTAAGCTAAAGGTGGCTAATGTTGGGCTATAAAGGAACTACAGCACGGTCACATGACTTCACGTCACCACCGCTAAGCTAAAGGAGGCTAATGTTGGGCTATAAAGGAACTACAGCACGGTCACATGACCTGCCGTCACCACCGCTAAGCTAAAGGAGGCTAATGTTGGGCTATAAAGGAACTACAGCACGGTCACATGACTTCACGTCACCACCGCTAAGCTAAAGGAGGCTAATGTTGGGCTATAAAGGAACTACAGCACGGTCACATGACTTCACGTCACCACCGCTAAGCTAAAGGAGGCTAATGTTGGGCTATAAAGGAACTACAGCACGGTCACATGACTTCACGTCACCACCGCTAAGCTAAAGGAGGCTAATGTTGGGCTATAAAGGAACTACAGCACGGTCACATGACTTCACGTCACCACCGCTAAGCTAAAGGAGGCTAATGTTGGGCTATAAAGGAACTACAGCACGGTCACATGACTTCACGTCACCACCGCTAAGCTAAAGGAGGCTAATGTTGGGCTATAAAGGAACTACAGCACGGTCACATGACTTCACGTCACCACCGCTAAGCTAAAGGAGGCTAATGTTGGGTTATAAAGGAACTACAGCACAGTCACGTGACTTCACGTCACCACCGCTAAGCTAAAGGAGGCTAATGTTAGTTGTGATGATGTTTAGTAGTCTCATTTAGACACTTGCTAACTGACTCCGTTTTTAAATCCACCAGTTGGGTATTAACTGACGTATTACACGTCTTAGAACAAAATGTTAAAATCTATTCAGCTTGTGTTAACCACAGACCTTATTTCAGGCTAACAACCAAAAACACATTCAGAAAACCATTGACCTCCAGACCAGGGGACAGGAAGTGATGAAAATGAATCAGCAGAAAGTACTCGTACCGATCCATTCGATGGCGGCGGTGGGGTTTCCGGTCACGGTGCAGCGAAACTCTGCCCGTTGACCCTGTATGACGTTCAGGATGGTCGGGGAGACGCTGGCCACCGGCAGAGTGGCCTCTGAAGCTAAAGGACGGGAAACAGGAGTCATAAAAACATCAAACCGGAGAGGAAGAAGGACACCACCTAGAGGCTCGTGGAGGAGTGAAGCGTGACAATGAAGACTGGCGAGGTGGTGGTGAAATGGAAATCAGCAGTCTATGATGGATACCTGGGAACTACACTAGAGCACAACCTGATCTTTCCTGAGGTCTCTGACTAAGGGAAAGCTGAAGGGTCAGATCCACTAAAGATATCCAGCTAATTCAATTGCGAGGCTAACATTAAGCTCAATTACAAATAAGGAGGTACAGTGGAGGCTGTTACCATTCGTTGTGTAGATATGCATTCATAAACTTAACCATTCTTTTTTTTATTTGGACCTGATTGGTGGCGCCAGATACAAATGTGAAAGATCCCCAAAGCTATTAGAAATCATCCTGAAGGGAACACAAGTGTGTGAACCAATTTTCATGATAATACATCCAATAGTTTCCAATCAAGATCACAAATGTGGTGCTCGAGGAAACATCTGGCGATCCCCAGTAGTGGCAAATAATCGACCAGGAATGTAGAGTTAGAAGTCATAGGGTTTATTCTCCCAGCTGTAACACATATCTAAAAAATATAGCTAAACTTAGCTTGATTAGGGACTGCGGATGGAAAGGAGCTCAAAGCTAAATCTGGCACTGTTACGCTTAATACATTTGAATGCTTTAAGTGTTCATTACTTTTTCCTGTCAAATAAATGATTCAATGAAAAAATGGCTAGATACCGCTCGAGGTCAGGAATGAAAAGACTTGTCTCTTTAACTTGGATTAACTTCCATCAATGACATCCCACTAATTCAGGATCTTTTCTATCTGTCTGACGCATTGGAACTATTCCAGAGTCAGATCTGATGATACCTTGATGAGATGGGATGTGTTAGGCACAGTATGATGTTTGAAGCCCAGATAACAGCTATTCACAGGACAGGAGAAGAAGAAGAGGAAAGAGATAAGGATGAAGAAGAAGAAGTAGAAGAAGTAGAAGGGACATATCTTGTCTCTGAATGTGGAGACATTATAGGTAAACATCTAGCTACTGATAATGCAATAGCTAAAGACTAAATCATTGAGCAGCCTGGGTTAAACCAAGTCTCTGAATGGAGCAATCCAATTTAATTCAAGTGTAATTTAGAGGGGCATTATCCTCCATTATCCCACAATTATCTTAAGAAGTAAACGGGTCGGTGCCTGTATTCACAACACTGACTCTGATATTCTTCCCTGATGGAAACTAAGCTCCACATTCGTGAGGATTCGCCCTGAGGAGGATTTCTCTTTCCTGCAGTGATGGACCCGATGAACCCGGAGAGGACAGAGCCGGTGGCGCTCGTACAAAACAACCTCCACAGGAAACAGAACCACTGAAGACAAATCTTTAAACTCAGGGGTGTCCAAACTACGGCCCCCGGTCAAATATGAAACGGCCCTTAGCTAATTCAAAAAGTATAATGCAGTACGGCCTTCAAATCAACCTGTGCTTGTCATGTACTCTACTTCTCAAATACAGATGTAAAACAACATGACACAGTATTCATGTGTTAATAAGTCCACTTTCAAATAAAGTAAATTAAAGTTATCAAGCAAATCTTAGTTTGCCGAATAACTTATTTCCATAACTAGCTTGAAATCTAACCTTCAAGCTTCTGTTTTAAGGAATGAGCTTTCAACTAAATAAAGTAAACCCTCTGGAGAGCTGGGATGTTTCTGAAAGCATCTTCAAGTATCAAGAATGATCGACCTACATTGGATTGATTGAGCTAACTTATAAGTGAACTGATAAGGCAGCACACCTCTAGGGAGCGGCCCAGCCCCTCGTGTGCTTTTCTGTTTGTGGCCCTCAGTGGAAAACGTTTGGACCCCGCTGCTTTAAACTAAAGGTGTGTGCTCACAAAGAGTTGAAGTCTTGCGTTTTTTTCTTGTAGAGTTTCCTGCAGAAGTTGTTTGTACGTGGCGCTACCCACTTCCAAGCTGAGGAAGAAGAAGAAGCATGCAGGACCCAGAGAGAGGAAGGGTCTCTTCGCAGAGAGGAAACCATGCCCATGCGGACTTACGCTTCCTGTGTCCTTCAAACATTTCATAGGCTGTGTAAAACATCTGAGTCTGTGAGGCCTCTGGAGGGAGGAGGGAGGGGGGGAGAGGTCAGGTTTCTGGGACAGTTTACCTCCCACTGTGGACCGCCGTGGGTTTGTCCAAATGGTTCCAAAAACACACGATTCAAACATGCTTCATGAATTAAAGTGGCACCAACCGCAGGAACGTTCTCCAGGAAGTGGAACCTCTTACAGGTCCCCTATCACCCTCCTCTTCATCAATATCTCACAGGTCCCCTATCACCCTCCTCTTCATCACTATCTCACAGGTCCCAGATATATCCAGAGCCTGTCTCTGATTGGCTGAAATACCAAACAGCATTACCCATAATCCACTCTGTTTCAGCCCTGTTTCCAAAGTGCCTATTCTCTGTCTGTGGCTTTAGATGAAAATAAGGAGCCCCTCCCCCACGCCCCTCTGAGAGACATTTGGTTACAAAGAACTCAAAGGTGAATTCATTCAAATGTTCCGCAATCTCGCGGGAACATCTCCGCAATGGAGCGAGCTTAAGTTTCACTTTCGATTGCATGATGTGGCCCAGCGTCAAACATGTTGCCACTTGTCTGTACCATTTCCAGGCGATTTGAATCTGTTCTATGTTCGATGTGTTTTTTAGGATTTCAAGAAGCATTTAGAACAAACAATGGATGTGTTTTATGAACATGTATCCATGCTGAAAGTATTTAGATGTTAGAGTGAGATAGAGATTATTATCTATGCATCAGATGAAGCATTGCATGAAGTCTGTTGATGATCAGAGGCTGGGACAGACCATGCAGACCTCAGAGAGTTAGACTTGGGCCTGCGACCATCGTTTGATTGTATTTTGTTTTGAAAATCCACAGCGGAGGTTTGTGTCGAACTACATGCGGTGTATTTTGCGTATCTCTCAGTAGCCAACAATCTGTGAGTCTGTTGGCTCGGACATAAACTCGTGTTTAAAGTAATACTACATAATAAACGTAGTCTACATTTCATAATAAGAGGTGTAAAACCTGAGAGGATTTTAAATCTCATTTGAACTAAAGGCTGATATAATCTGTATTTGTATTTGTATTGTTGATTTAATGTGTGATCGAGGCGATGTAGAGAAGCTGTCATTATCAGGCTGTCATTTGTTATACTGTTGGAGTGTGAGCAGGGCTATTGTTTCTGGATACTTGTGGAGTTAGGGGGTCCATGAGAGTTTTCTTATTGGTTAAGTGTCCTTGGTATGAAAAGGTTTGAGAAACACTGCGCTAGTGGATAGTCAAAGGGGGGAGCCTCGCTGCGGGGTCATTATTCAGATGGCCAGTCCGCCCCTGAGAAATGTCTATGCAAACGTTATTATTAATAATAATAATAATAATTACAGCAACAAATAAAAAAATACATTTTCAATTTTTATTTTGTAATCATCTCGAGACCCCCACTTTGGGAACGCCTGGCTTAATCTAACGTCAGCGGGGGAACTGACCTGATCTCCGCGGGTCTCTTTCCCGGTGGACACGCAGGTAAACAACGTGTTATTGAACCCAAATGAAAAAAGCTTCGACCTTTCTGAGATCCCTGATTCCTCGGTTGGTGCCGTTTAATTCATATCGAACAA
>NC_136902.1:673367-713367 GCF_949606895.1 Notothenia rossii
CATCAATTAGAAAATACATTTAAATATAAATCCTGGAGAAAAAGAGCTGTGAAATAAATACTCAAATAAATAAATAAGGCAATACATATATTTATACATATATATATATATTTTTTTTTTTTCTTTGAAATGAAACAGCGTCCCGTACTGGATGTCTTTTGAGTTATTTCTGCCCACGGACACTCAGGCTCCTGTTACTCTGCACAGATCCTACGGGACAACATGTGTGTGTTCATGTTCTCTGCTTCACGTCTCTGAGCTCAGCAGCTGCAGGGGAGATCTGTCAATGACAACCTGGAGTCCTCCTCCAGCAGAGCAACATGAATATATATAGAGGACATAGAACTAATAAAACAGATAAATCAAACAAAAGATAGAAACAGTCATTTTTCATGAATTCTGACATTTCTCAGAAAATCTTAAAATTCTGACTTTTTCCGCAAATAAAAAAAATGCTGACTTTTTCTCAAAATTCTGAAAATACTGACTTTTTTCAGAAAGTTGAAGTTTCCAGTCTCCATCACCTCGTGCTCAGCAGCTGCAACCTGGAGTCCTCCTCCAGCAGAGCAACATGAATATATGAGACATACGTAGAACTGATCAAACAATGCGACAGAATGTTTGAGTGAAAGTTAATTCAACAGGAATAGTGCCAGAAGAGTCCGTATACAAGTACATGGAATTAGATATTAGATAACATACAAATATTTAACACGTTTATTCAAATGCTCTTTTACTGTGATATCTGGTTTCAATAGTTCTTATTATTTGAATTAGTCTTTCTTTTGACCTGGTATGATTCCTGTTTTTAACTCTGACCTGTTGCTGCTCTCAACGCCTGCATTTAGAAAGTTCCATCTTCTCTAATAACGGTTGATAATATAATGATCGCTCTGTGAAGTGCCTCGATAAACATTCACCTGTTCGTCATCTTGGAATCTACTGATTTATAGAAATAGTTATCACCGCAATAAACCGTATTTCATGTTGTCTTCATGCACATTATTGAATTGATCATTCTGTTCTTCTACATATCATATTCTTTACATGGATATAGACTTCCTGCACTATTTTGTATTGTTCTATTTAATTATATTTCAGTCAGACAACGTGTTTCTTGATATGTTTCTTAGAAGCAGCAGTTTGAGTCTGGCGTCTAGGCTCGGGCCTCATCACTCCACAGATATACAAAGAACATTGAGTGATGATTAGATAACTATCGCCCTAGCCTAAAGGTGGAGCTGGGGGTGGGTGGGGGGGGGGGGGGGGGGGGGGGGGGGGGGGGGGGTGGGGGGGGCAGGCGAGCAGCAGCAAGTGAACACAGCAGAGGCAGCATTAGCATTAGCATTAGCGGCAGCATTAGTAGCAGCATTAGCATTAGCATTAGCATTAGCATTAGCGGCAGCAGCATAGCGAGGCAGAGGCAGGAAGACCTGGCAGCTTCAATAGAGCGGCATGTTTAGGAGAATGTGATTGGTCGGTTGTAAGAGGGACGAGGCGCGTCACGTGACTTCCTGAACTAGCTCGCAGGCTTCTCTCCATATGTTGCATTGTTGGAGGAGCTCAGGTGAGCCATGTCTACCCTGCAGCTGCTGAGCATCTGATGATCAGACCTTTGAGTCTTGAATCAATCAGCTTCTCAGGATAAACCCTTTCCTCTTCCTCCGCTCACTGAACACTTTCTCTGCAGGAAGTGGGAGAACACGGAAAAGGAAAAGACTTCATCAGCCTCGGCCTGCAGGACGGACACCTGGTCTTCAGGTGACGCTTAACGCCTACGCCTGTCCTTTCAAACTTGTATTATTGTCCCCTTTATTTGATGGTGTTATAATGCTGACGGTGTGATCTGCAGTTTCCAGCTGGGCAGCGGAGAGGCAGTGATCCGGTCCCAGAGGTCCATCAATGATGAGAGATGGCACAAAATCACAGCTGTCAGGTATGAGGGGAGATTAGAAATGTATATGAAAAAGCTTTGTAGCTATCAGCTCTTCTGAACCTTCATGCTCCTCTCTTCCTGCAGGACTGGGAAAAACGGATTCATCCAGATCGACGGAGGAGCAGAACTGCACGGTCAGTCTAAGGGCCGGAGCCTCATGGTGAACACCAAGGGAAGCCTGTACCTCGGTGAGTGAAGTAGTTAGCATGCTGTATTTCCTTTATAGCCCAACGTTAGCCTCCTTTAGCTTAGAGGTGGTGACGTGAAGTCATGTGACCGTGCTGTAGTTCCTTTATAGCCCAACATTAGCTGCCTTTAGCTTAGCGGTGGTGACGTGAAGTCATGTGACCGTGCTGTAGTTCCTTTATAGCCCAACATTAGCCTCCTTTAGCTTAGCGGTGGTGACGTGAAGTCATGTGACCGTGCTGTAGTTCCTTTATAGCCCAACATTAGCCTCCTTTAGCTTAGCGGTGGTGACGTGAAGTCATGTGACCGTGCTGTAGTTCCTTTATAGCCCAACATTAGCCTCCTTTAGCTTAGCGGTGGTGACGTGAAGTCATGTGACCGTGCTGTAGTTCCTTTATAGCCCAACGTTAGCCTCCTTTAGCTTAGCGGTGGTGACATGAAGTCATGTGACCGTGCTGTAGTTCCTTTATAGCCCAACATTAGCCTCCTTTAGCTTAGCGGTGGTGACGTGAAGTCATGTGACCGTGCTGTAGTTCCTTTATAGCCCAACATTAGCCTCCTTTAGCTTAGCGGTGGTGACGTGAAGTCATGTGACCGTGCTGTAGTTCCTTTATAGCCCAACATTAGCCTCCTTTAGCTTAGCAGTGGTGACGTGAAGTCATGTGACCGTGCTGTAGTTCCTTTATAGCCCAACATTAGCCTCCTTTAGCTTAGCAGTGGTGACGTGAAGTCATGTGACCGTGCTGTAGTTCCTTTATAGCCCAACATTAGCCTCCTTTAGCTTAGCGGTGGTGACGTGAAGTCATGTGACCGTGCTGTAGTTCCTTTATAGCCCAACATTAGCCTCCTTTAGCTTAGCAGTGGTGACGTGAAGTCATGTGACCGTGCTGTAGTTCCTTTATAGCCCAACATTAGCCTCCTTTAGCTTAGCGGTGGTGACGTGAAGTCATGTGACCGTGCTGTAGTTCATTCTGATTGGTTGTGTTTGTGTTTTGAAGGCGGGGCTCCCAACATGGCGGCGATGACAGGAGGGAAGTTCCTGTCGGGGATTCGGGGCTGCGTGAGGAATCTTTCTGTGATGAACGCGACAAACATCGACCTGCAGACACATGCAGGCGTCAACGTGCAGCCCTGCGCCTGATAAACACACACACACACACACACACACACACACTCTCACACACACACACACACAGAGACTATGGAGTGATGTCACACACACACAGAGAGGCTGATAACTCGTCTCTCGTGTGCAGTAAAACCAAAAAGCCAGATTTTAACACGTTTTGTTCCTCAGCGTTCGTTCTGTTCTGAAGGACCTTCACCACAGGAGAGCCGCTCCGTTTACACACTTCCCGCAGTAGCTTTAGCCGTGAGAAGTTTAACATGTTTAGGCCTTGGATGGCGCAGATCCTATGGAGGAGGAGGAGAAGTTTTTACAGCACTGAATTTTATTTATATACATATGAATATATATTATATTTGTGGGGGGGAAACATGCTAACTAACCATCACTGCTCCCTGGAGCTGACTCTGCTAATACTGTGTGTCCGGGCTCTGTATTAATACTTGAAGATGTTCAGGCCTTCTTTCTTCACTTCTGTAGAGGAACCTTTTCTTTGTTTTTATGCGAGCATGCTTTCAGGATTTTAGCCAAGTCAGGTCGTACAGCAGCAACCAATCAGCGCCTCTTTCACTGCCCTCTCTGTTTCTCTGATGCTAAGAAAGAAACCTCGGTGCTAACGTCAGGCATGAAGGAGCAGCTCATCAGTCTGTGTTTCAGTCATCTGGTTAGACTAAAGCAGTCACACGTGATGATACGCATGTAGTTTTCTAAGAACACGGAGCCTTATCTGAGTAGATCTCAAGAAGCAGTTTTAGAGAAAGGATGTTTTTTTTATGTGTGGTTGTTGAAGATGTGTTATGTGTTGAACTATCTGCCAGACAGGTAGATGTGTCCGGATAATCACTGTGTACATTAACCACAGGTCAAACTGCTTTACGCCCGTGTGTGTGTGTGTGTGTGTGTGTGTGTGTGTGTGTGTGTGTGTGTGTGTGTGTGTGTGTGTGTGTGTGTGTGTGTGTGTGTGTGTGTGTGTGTGTGTGTGTGTGTGTGTGTGTGTGTGTGTGTGTGTGTGTGTGTGTGATGGTTCATGTTGCTTGTAAGCTTTAGCAATAATTCAGAAAGAAGTAAATCTCTGCGGCAAACTGTTTTTAAAGATGGCCGACAGTACCTCTGCCTTAAAGTGAAGCCGAAACCTCTCCAGCGCCCCCTGGTGGCCGTCTGCAGTACTCCCTAAAAGTCAAAGTACACGGCTCATAGTTTTCCCAGAAGATTGTTTCTCTGGTTCTCGGTAGTTGTTATCACGATGGATGTTTTTCTGATGCATTTTGGTTTTTAAATAGTTATTCAATGTTATAAATATAGGGTTCATAAATGACAGCTGTGCTTCTGGTTCGGGAATTGTAAAAAAAATGTACCTGTCTTAATAATAGACACATTTGATCGTACATGTATTTAGTCTTTTATAGCCAAACAGCTAACGGGATGCTAACGTAGAAGCTAAGCAAGCAAGCTGTGGCTGCGTTGCGACTGGGACGTCGATAACAGCTCAAACCAATCAGCACTCAGTACTGAACAGACTTTCACAACAGCTCAAACCAATCAGCACTCAGTACTGAACAGACTTTCACAGGAAAGATGTCACTACTGAGTTTCTGGATGTCTTTTGGCTTCACTTTGTTCAAGAGGACGGACATCTTTAAAACTACCCTCTGATCACTTTGTTTTGTAACGTTGATCAGCTCCACACACACACACACACACACACACACACACACACACACACACCACACACCACACACACACAGACACACACACACACACCACACACCACACACACACACACAACACACACACACACACACACACACACACACACACACACACAGCATGACTTTTGGGGGCTCACACACTTCTCTGTAAGCTTGTGTTCATCTAAGAATGAGCGCTATCCTCCTCTCACTCGGCTCATCTCTATTTATTTGATGTTTCTTCTTCTCTCTTTTCGTTGCTTGTGTTTCCCTTCCTCTGGTTTCGTTAACGCCTCCCACAGACCCCTGTCCCCGTGTTCGAATCTTCACAAATCCCCCCACGAGGATCCAAGAAGAAGCGCTTTGAAAGTGGTCTTGAGATGCCCCCAGTGAGAAGGCCCCAGGCGTCTCTTCGGTGCCTCTGCTCTAAACTGTTTACACTGAAGTTCCTGAAGCCACTGCTTTGTGGTTTTTGGCCATTGCATAATCAGAAAGATGCACTCTTAGCAATAATGAACCTTTTATTTTGAAATTGTTTCAACAAATGAATGATGTGTACCTGATGAAATATTGTCGCTCCCTTTTTGCCCGTGGTGTTTCTTAATTAAAAACAAAATTCATGTGCTATCCGTCATCTCCAGACCTCTCTTTGTTTCTGATCCAAGAACAAATCAATCATGAACACGAGGTGTTTCCCTGGAAACGAGTTCAAACATCTGCCAATCGAACATCAGCTTGGTCTCTTGAGATAAGAAGATAAATCCAATCTAGTAATGATCTGTATTTGAACTTTCACCAGAACAGGACATGGTGTTACGATAAGCTGCTGAAGCTCAAAGGCGTTCTGTGTTCGTTGGTGATTTTCTAATAAATACGTAACAAAAGATGTGTTTCATCTGAGACACAACTCAGAATGAGATGATGTGACTGAACAGGATGATGTCATGTCTAAAAACAAGAGCCTATATCTCATCCAGTGTCACTTCTGAAGTTATTGTGTCTGATATCAGGAGGAGAGACACATTCAGACTAGATATCAGACGCAGATACTGGGACGGATTTAGAGTTTTTGTAGATGCCCCACCCCCTTAGCCTGTCAGGTGACGTGCAATGTGTTGGAGTGCGAGTGTGACGTTGGTCTGCAGAGAGGGCAGAAGTACACACATCCTTTACTCAAGTAGAAGTACACAGGTATTACAGGAAGTATACAGGTATTTGTGTTCAACATGTGAGAAGTAGAAAGTACAGGTATTTGTGTTCAACATGTGAGAAGTAGAAAGTACAGGTATTTGAGTTCAACATGTAAGAAGTAGAAAGTACAGGTATTTGAGTTCAACATGTAAGAAGTAGAAAGTACAGGTATTTGTGTTCAACATGTAAGAAGTAGAAAGTACAGGTATTTGAGTTCAACATGTAAGAAGTAGAAAGTACAGGTATTTGAGTTCAACATGTAAGAAGTAGAAAGTACAGGTATTTGAGTTCAACATGTAAGAAGTAGAAAGTACAGGTATTTGTGTTCAACATGTAAGAAGTAGAAAGTACAGGTATTTGAGTTCAACATGTAAGAAGTAGAAAGTACAGGTATTTGTGTTCAACATGTAAGAAGTAGAAAGTACAGGTATTTGTGTTCAACATGTAAGAAGTAGAAAGTACAGGTATTTGGGTTCAACATGTAAGAAGTAGAAAGTACAGGTATTTGTGTTCAACATGTAAGAAGTAGAAAGTACAGGTATTTGTGTTCAACATGTAAGAAGTAGAAAGTACAGGTATTTGGGTTCAACATGTAAGAAGTAGAAAGTACAGGTATTTGTGTTCAACATGTAAGAAGTAGAAAGTACAGGTATTTGAGTTCAACATGTGAGAAGTAGAAAGTACAGGTATTTGGGTTCAACATGTAAGAAGTAGAAAGTACAGGTATTTGTGTTCAACATGTAAGAAGTAGAAAGTACAGGTATTTGAGTTCAACATGTAAGAAGTAGAAAGTACAGGTATTTGAGTTCAACATGTGAGAAGTAGAAAGTACAGGTATTTGAGTTCAACATTTAAGAAGTAGAAAGTACAGGTATTTGGGTTCAACATGTAAGAAGTAGAAAGTACAGGTATTTGTGTTCAACATGTGAGAAGTAGAAAGTACAGGTATTTGAGTTCAACATTTAAGAAGTAGAAAGTACAGGTATTTGTGTTCAACATGTAAGAAGTAGAAAGTACAGGTATTTGTGTTCAACATTTAAGAAGTAGAAAGTACAGGTATTTGGGTTCAACATGTAAGAAGTAGAAAGTACAGGTATTTGTGTTCAACATTTAAGAAGTAGAAAGTACAGGTATTTGTGTTCAACATGTAAGAAGTAGAAAGTACAGGTATTTGTGTTCAACATGTAAGAAGTAGAAAGTACAGGTATTTGGGTTCAACATGTGAGAAGTAGAAAGTACAGGTATTTGTGTTCAACATGTAAGAAGTAGAAAGTACAGGTATTTGTGTTCAACATGTGAGAAGTAGAAAGTACAGGTATTTGAGTTCAATATGTAAGAAGTAGAAAGTACAGGTATTTGAGTTCAACATGTAAGAAGTAGAAAGTACAGGTATTTGAGTTCAACATGTAAGAAGTAGAAAGTACAGGTATTTGAGTTCAACATGTAAGAAGTAGAAAGTACAGGTATTAGTGTTCAACATGTAAGAAGTAGAAAGTACAGGTATTTGTGTTCAACATGTAAGAAGTAGAAAGTACAGGTATTTGAGTTCAACATGTAAGAAGTAGAAAGTACAGGTATTTGAGTTCAACATGTAAGAAGTAGAAAGTACAGGTATTTGAGTTCAACATGTAAGAAGTAGAAAGTACAGGTATTTGTGTTCAACATGTAAGAAGTAGAAAGTACAGGTATTTGAGTTCAATATGTAAGAAGTAGAAAGTACAGGTATTTGAGTTCAACATGTAAGAAGTAGAAAGTACAGGTATTTGAGTTCAACATGTAAGAAGTAGAAAGTACAGGTATTTGAGTTCAACATGTAAGTAGTAGAAAGTACAGGTATTTGTGTTCAACATGTAAGAAGTAGAAAGTACAGGTATTTGAGTTCAACATGTAAGAAGTAGAAAGTACAGGTATCTGTGTTCAACATGTGAGAAGTAGAAAGTACAGGTATTTGTGTTCAACATGTAAGAAGTAGAAAGTACAGGTATTTGAGTTCAATATGTAAGAAGTAGAAAGTACAGGTATTTGAGTTCAACATGTAAGAAGTAGAAAGTACAGGTATTTGAGTTCAACATGTAAGAAGTAGAAAGTACAGGTATTTGAGTTCAACATGTAAGAAGTAGAAAGTACAGGTATTTGAGTTCAACATGTAAGAAGTAGAAAGTACAGGTATTTGTGTTCAACATGTAAGAAGTAGAAAGTACAGGTATTTGGGTTCAACATGTAAGAAGTAGAAAGTACAGGTATTTGTGTTCAACATGTGAGAAGTAGAAAGTACAGGTATTTGAGTTCAACATGTAAGAAGTAGAAAGTACAGGTATTTGTGTTCAACATGTAAGAAGTAGAATAGTAGTGGAGTAAAGTACTGATACCAGAAACATGTACTTAAGTACAGTAACAAACACCTATAGAAAGAATAACAGGGCCTCTTTAAATCTTTAAATCCCGTCTCTAATCCCAAAGCTCCGTACAGGTGTAAAGGTTACCTGCTCCCTGAGGAGAGGAGAATCCCAGCGTTGTTTCCAAAGTTAATCTCTAATGTTCCTAAAGAGTTACAGCCTCATCAGGTTTCTCTCATCAGCTCACTGTCTGCTGCCCATATCTGAGGCTTTGATACGGAGGCCGACGGGTGCAGACACAACGTCTAGAGAACATTCAGCAGCTTGAGGAGACATGGCAGTGTTTACTACAAGACCAGGGGACACTAAAGAGTGACGCACACAGCTGGGAGACCAGGGGACACTAAAGAGTGACGCACACAGCTGGGAGACCAGGGGACACTAAAGAGTGACGCACACAGCTGGAAGAACAGGGGACACTAAAGAGTGATGCACACAGCTGGGAGACCAGGGGACACTAAAGATTGACGCACACAGCTGGGAGACCAGGGGACACTAAAGAGTGACGCACACAGCTGGGAGACCAGGGGACACTAAAGAGTGAGACACATAGCTGGGAGACCAGGGGACAATAAAGAGTGACGCACACAGCTGGGAGACCAGGGGACACTGAAGAGTGACGCACACAGCTGGGAGACCAGGGGACACTGAAGAGTGACGCACACAGCTGGGAGAACAGGGGACACTAAAGAGTGACGCACACAGCTGGGAGACCAGGGGACACTAAAGAGTGACGCACACAGCTGGGAGACCAGGGGACAATAAAGAGTGACGCACACAGCTGGGAGACCAGGGGACACTGAAGAGTGACGCACACAGCTGGGAGACCAGGGGACACTGAAGAGTGACGCACACAGCTGGGAGAACAGGGGACACTAAAGAGTGACGCACACAGCTGGGAGACCAGGGGACACTAAAGAGTGACGCACACAGCTGGGAGACCAGGGGACACTAAAGAGTGACGCACACAGCTGGGAGACCAGGGGACACTAAAGAGTGACGCACACAGCTGGAGACCAGGGGACACTAAAGAGTGACGCACACAGCTGGGACACCAGGGGACGCTAAAGAGTGACGCACACAGCTGGGAGAACAGGGGACACTAAAGAGTGACGCACACAGCTGGAGACCAGGGGACACTAAAGAGTGACGCACACAGCTGGAGACCATGGGACACTAAAGAGTGGCGCACACAGCTGGAGACCAGGGGACACTAAAGAGTGGCGCACACAGCTGGGAGACCAGGGGACACTAAAGAGTGACGCACACAGCTGGAGACCAGGGGACACTAAAGAGTGACGCACACAGCTGGGAGACCAGGGGACACTAAAGAGTGACGCACACAGCTGAGAGAGCAGGGGACACTAAAGAGTGACGCACACAGCTGGGAGAGCAGGGGACACTAAAGAGTGACGCACACAGCTGGAGACCAGGGGACACTAAAGAGTGACGCACACAGCTGGGAGACCAGGGGACACTAAAGAGTGACGCACACAGCTGGGAGACCAGGGGACACTAAAGAGTGACGCACACAGCTGAGAGGCCAGGGGACACTAAAGAGTGACGCACACAGCTGGGAGACCAGGGGACACTAAAGAGTGACGCACACAGCTGGGAGACCAGGGGACACTAAAGAGTGACGCACACAGCTGAGAGGCCAGGGGACACTAAAGAGTGACGCACACAGCTGGGAGAGCAGGGGACACTAAAGAGTGACGCACACAGCTGGGAGACCAGGGGACACTAAAGAGTGACGCACACAGCTGAGAGGCCAGGGGACACTAAAGAGTGACGCACACAGCTGAGAGGCCAGGGGACACTAAAGAGTGACGCACACAGCTGAGAGGCCAGGGGACACTAAAGAGTGACGCACACAGCTGAGAGGCCAGGGGACACTAAAGAGTGATGCACACAGCTGAGAGGCCAGGGGACACTAAAGAGTGACGCACACAGCTGGATAACTGTCTCTGGAAACGTACCTGAAATGTGTTCTGGTCTGATTTGAACATTGTGGTCACATGACTCCTCCTGATCTGAGGGATAAAAGCTAAAGCTCTCCGTGACTCACAAGTTGTGTAAACAGATGACCTCCAGGTGAGCTGATGACCTCCAGGTGAGCTGATGACCTCCAGGTGAGCTGATGACCTCCAGGTGAGCTCATGACCTCCTGGTGAGCTGATGACCTCCAGGTGAGCTCATGACCTCCAGGTGAGCTGATGACCTCCAGGTGAGCAGATGACCTCCAGGTGAGCAGATGACCTCCAGGTGAGCTCATTACCTCCAGCTGGCAGTGCAAACTATGCAGGATCTGTGGACGAAGACAATTCAAGGATTCAAGGCTTTTATGGTCAGCTACAGAAAACCAGTTTATATCAAGTGAATCTATACTTTCTATTTCTATTCTATTCTAGTGATATCACTGACAGTCTGAGGCTGCTCCAACAGACACAATAGTCTAGATATCTATCTATACTTTCAGTGATATCACTAGAAATAGAATAGAAATAGAATAGAATAGAAGTAGGATAGTAATAGAATAGAAGTAGAATAGAAATAGAATAGAAATAGAATAGAAGTAGGATAGTAATAGAATAGAAGTAGAATAGAAATAGAAATAGAATAGAATAGAAGTAGAGTAGGATAGAAGTAGAATAGAAATAGAGTAGAATAGAAGTAGAATAGAAATAGAATAGGATAGAAGTAGAATAGAAGTAGAATAGAAATAGAATAGAAGTAGAGTAGGATAGAAATAGAGTAGAAATAGAGTAGAATAGAAGTAGAATAGAAATAGAATAGAAGTAGAATAGAAATAGAATAGAATAGAAGTAGAATAGAAATAGAATAGAAGTAGAATAGAATAGAAGTAGAATATAAGTAGAATAGAATATAATTAGAATAGAAGTAGAATAGAATAGAAGTAGAATAGAAGTAGAATATAATAGAAGTAGAATAGAAGTACAATAGAAGTAGAATAGAAATAGAATAGAAGTAGAATAGAAATAGAAGTAGAATAGAATAGAAGTAGAATAGAATAGAAATAGAATAGAAGTAGAATAGAAATAGAATAGAAGTAGAATAGAATAGAATAGAAGTAGAATAGAATAGAAGTAGAATAGAATAGAATAGAAGTAGAATAGAAATAGAATAGAAGTAGAATAGAAGTAGAATAGAAGTAGAATATAATAGAAGTAGAATAGAAGTAGAATATAATAGAAGTAGAATAGAATATAAGTAGAATAGAAGTAGAATAGAAGTAGAATAGAAGTAGAATAGAATAGAATAAAAGTAGAATAGAATAGAAGTAGAATAGAAGTATAATAGAAATAGAATAGAAATAGAATAGAATAGAAGTAGAATAGAATAGAAGTAGAATAGAATAGAAATATAATAGAAATAGAATAGAAGTAGAATAGAATAGAAGTAGAATAGAATAGAAGTAGAATATAAATAGAATAGAATAGAAGTAGAATAGAATAGAAGTAGAATAGAAGTAGAATATAATAGAAGTAGAATAGAAATAGAATAGAAGTAGAATAGAAATAGAATAGAAGTAGAGTAGGATAGAAATAGAGTAGAAATAGAGTAGAATAGAAGTAGAATAGAAATAGAATAGAAGTAGAATAGAAATAGAATAGAATAGAAGTAGAATAGAAATAGAATAGAAGTAGAATAGAATAGAAGTAGAATATAAGTAGAATAGAATATAATTAGAATAGAAGTAGAATAGAAATAGAAGTAGAATAGAATAGAAGTAGAATAGAATAGAAATAGAATAGAAGTAGAATAGAAATAGAATAGAAGTAGAATAGAATAGAAGTAGAATAGAATAGAAGTAGAATAGAATAGAAGTAGAATATAATAGAAGTAGAATAGAAGTAGAATAGAAATAGAAGTAGAATAGAATAGAAGTAGAATAGAATAGAAATAGAATAGAAGTAGAATAGAAATAGAATAGAAGTAGAATAGAATAGAATAGAAGTAGAATAGAATAGAAGTAGAATAGAATAGAATAGAAGTAGAATAGAAATAGAATAGAAGTAGAATAGAAGTAGAATAGAAGTAGAATATAATAGAAGTAGAATAGAAGTAGAATATAATAGAAGTAGAATAGAATATAAGTAGAATAGAATAGATTAGAATAGAAGTAGAATAGAAGTAGAATAGAATAGAATAAAAGTAGAATAGAATAGAAGTAGAATAGAAGTATAATAGAAATAGAATAGAAATAGAATAGAAATAGAATAGAATAGAAGTAGAATAGAATAGAAGTAGAATAGAATAGAAATATAATAGAAATAGAATAGAAGTAGAATAGAATAGAAGTAGAATAGAATAGAATAGAATAGAAGTAGAATATAAATAGAATAGAATAGAAGTAGAATAGAATAGAAGTAGAATAGAAGTAGAATATAATAGAAGTAGAATAGAAATAGAATAGAAGTAGAATAGAATAGAATAGAAGTAGAATAGAAGTAGAATAGAATAGAATAGAAGTAGAATAGAAATAGAATAGAAGTAGAATAGAAGTAGAATATAATAGAAGTAGAATAGAAGTAGAATATAATAGAAGTAGAATAGAATATAAGTAGAATAGAATAGATTAGAATAGAAGTAGAATAGAAGTAGAATAGAATAGAATAAAAGTAGAATAGAATAGAAGTAGAATAGAATAGAAGTAGAATAGAAGTATAATAGAAATAGAATAGAAATAGAATAGAAATAGAATAGAATAGAAGTAGAATAGAATAGAAGTAGAATAGAATAGAAATATAATAGAAATAGAATAGAAGTAGAATAGAATAGAAGTAGAATATAATAGAATAGAATAGAAGTAGAATATAAATAGAATAGAATAGAAGTAGAATAGAATAGAAGTAGAATAGAAGTAGAATATAATAGAAGTAGAATAGAATATAAGTAGAATAGAATAGATTATAATAGAAGTAGAATAGAAGTAGAATAGAAGTAGAATAGAATAAAAGTAGAATAGAATAGAAGTAGAATAGAAGTAGAATAGAATAGAAGTAGAATAGAAATAGAATAGAATATAAGTAGAATATAAGTAGAATAGAATAGAATAGAAGTAGAATAGAATAGAAGTAGAATAGAAGTAGAATAGAATAGAAGTAGAATAGAAGTAGAATAGAAGTAGAATAGAATAGAAGTAGAATAGAATAGAATAGAAGTAGAATAGAATAGAAGTAGAATAGAAATAGAATAGAAGTAGAATAGAAGTAGAATAGAAGTAGAATAGAATAGAATAAAAGTAGAATAGAATAGAAGTAGAATAGAAGTAGAATAGAATAGAAGTAGAATAGAAATAGAATAGAATATAAGTAGAATAGAAGTAGAATAGAATAGAATAGAAGTAGAATAGAATAGAAGTAGAATAGAAGTAGAGTAGAATAGAATAGAAGTAGAATAGAAGTATAATAGAAGTAGAATAGAATAGAAGTAGAATAGAATAGAATAGAAGTAGAATAGAAGTAGAATAGAAATAGAATAGAAGTAGAATACATTAGAAGTAGAATAGAATAGAATAGAAGTAGAATAGAATAGAAGTAGAATAGAATAGAAGTAGAATAGAAGTAGAATAGAAATAGAATATAAGTAGAATAGAATAGAAGTAGAATAGAAGTAGAGTAGAATAGAATATAAGTAGAATAGAAGTAGAATAGAAATAGAATAGAAGTAGAATAGAATAGAAGTAGAATAGAATAGAATAGAAGTAGAATAGAAGTATAATAGAAATAGAATAGAAGTAGAATAGAAGTAGAGTAGAATAGAATAGAAGTAGAATAGAAGTAGAGTAGAATAGAATAGAAGTAGAATAGAAGTATAATAGAAATAGAATAGAAGTAGAATAGAATAGAAGTAGAATAGAAGTAGAGTAGAATAGAATATAAGTAGAATAGAAGTAGAATAGAAATAGAATAGAAGTAGAATAGAATAGAAGTAGAATAGAATAGAATAGAAGTAGAATAGAAGTATAATAGAAATAGAATAGAAGTAGAATAGAATACAAATAGAAGTAGAATAGAATAGAAGTAGAATAGAAGTAGAATCAAAGTAGAATAGAATAGAAATAGAATATAATAGAATAGAAGTAGAATAGAATAGAAATAGAATAGAAGTAGAATAGAATAGAAGTAGAGTAGAAGTAGAATAGAATAAAAGTAGAATAGAAATAGAATATAATAGAAGTCGAATAGAATAGAAGTAGAATATAAGTAGAATAGAATATAAGTAGAATAGAATAGAAGTAGAATAGAATAGAATAAAAGTAGAATAGAATAGAATAGAAGTAGAATAGAAGTATAATAGAATAGAAATAGAATAGAATAGAAGTAGAATAGAAGTAGAATAAAATAGAAGTAGAATAGAATAGAATAGAAGTAGAATAGAATAGAAGTAGAATCAAAGTAGAATAGAATAGAAATAGAATATAATAGAAGTAGAATAGAATAGAAGTAGAATAGAATAGAAGTAGAATAGAAATAGAATAGAAGTAGAATAGAAGTAGAATAGAAATACAATAGAAGTAGAATACATTAGAAGTAGAATAGAATGGAATAGAAGTAGAATAGAAATAGAATAGAATTAGAATAGAATAGAAGTAGAATAGAATAGAAGTAGAATAGAAGTAGAATAGAAATAGAATATAAGTAGAATCGAAAAGAAGTAGAATAGAATAGAAGTAGAGTAGAAGTAGAATAGAATAAAAGTAGAATAGAAATAGAATATAATAGAAGTCGAATAGAATAGAAGTAGAATATAAGTAGAATAGAATATAAGTAGAATAGAATAGAAGTAGAATATAATAGAAGTAGAATAGAAGTAGAATAGAAATAGAATATAAGTAGAATAGAATAGAAGTAGAATAGAAGTATAATAGAAATAGAATAGAAGTAGAATAGAATAGAAGTAGAATAGAAGTAGAGTAGAATAGAATATAAGTAGAATATAAGTATAATAGAAATAGAATAGAAGTAGAATAGAATAGAAGTAGAATAGAAGTATAATAGAAATAGAATAGAAGTAGAATAGAATAGAAATAGAAGTAGAATAGAAGTAGAATAGAAGTAGAATCGAAGTAGAATATAATAGAAATAGAATATAATAGAATAGAAGTAGAATAGAATAGAAATAGAATAGAAGTAGAATAGAATAGAAGTAGAGTAGAAGTAGAATAGAATAAAAGTAGAATAGAAATAGAATATAATAGAAGTCGAATAGAAGTCGAATAGAATAGAAGTAGAATAGAATAGAATAAAAGTAGAATAGAATAGAATAGAAGTAGAATAGAAGTATAATAGAATAGAAATAGAATAGAATAGAAGTAGAATAGAAATAGAATAGAAGTAGAATAGAATAGAAGTAGAATATAAGTAGAATAGAATATAATTAGAATAGAAGTAGAATAGAAATAGAAGTAGAATAGAATAGAATAGAAGTAGAATAGAATAGAAATAGAATAGAAGTAGAATAGAAATAGAATAGAAGTAGAATAGAATAGAATAGAAGTAGAATAGAATAGAAGTAGAATAGAATAGAAGTAGAATATAATAGAAGTAGAATAGAAGTAGAATAGAAATAGAAGTAGAATAGAATAGAAGTAGAATAGAATAGAAATAGAATAGAAGTAGAATAGAAATAGAATAGAAGTAGAATAGAATAGAATAGAAGTAGAATAGAATAGAAGTAGAATAGAATAGAATAGAAGTAGAATAGAAATAGAATAGAAGTAGAATAGAAGTAGAATAGAAGTAGAATATAATAGAAGTAGAATAGAAGTAGAATATAATAGAAGTAGAATAGAATATAAGTAGAATAGAATAGATTAGAATAGAAGTAGAATAGAAGTAGAATAGAATAGAATAAAAGTAGAATAGAATAGAAGTAGAATAGAAGTAGAATAGAATAGAAGTAGAATAGAATATAATTAGAATAGAAGTAGAATAGAATAGAAGTAGAATAGAAGTAGAATATAATAGAAGTAGAATAGAAGTACAATAGAAGTAGAATAGAAATAGAATAGAAGTAGAATAGAAATAGAAGTAGAATAGAATAGAAGTAGAATAGAATAGAAATAGAATAGAAGTAGAATAGAAATAGAATAGAAGTAGAATAGAATAGAATAGAAGTAGAATAGAATAGAAGTAGAATATAATAGAATAGAAGTAGAATAGAAATAGAATAGAAGTAGAATAGAAGTAGAATAGAAGTAGAATATAATAGAAGTAGAATAGAAGTAGAATATAATAGAAGTAGAATAGAATATAAGTAGAATAGAAGTAGAATAGAAGTAGAATAGAAGTAGAATAGAATAGAATAAAAGTAGAATAGAATAGAAGTAGAATAGAAGTATAATAGAAATAGAATAGAAATAGAATAGAATAGAAGTAGAATAGAATAGAAGTAGAATAGAATAGAAATATAATAGAAATAGAATAGAAGTAGAATAGAATAGAAGTAGAATAGAATAGAAGTAGAATATAAATAGAATAGAATAGAAGTAGAATAGAATAGAAGTAGAATAGAAGTAGAATATAATAGAAGTAGAATAGAAATAGAATAGAAGTAGAATAGAAATAGAATAGAAGTAGAGTAGGATAGAAATAGAGTAGAAATAGAGTAGAATAGAAGTAGAATAGAAATAGAATAGAAGTAGAATAGAAATAGAATAGAATAGAAGTAGAATAGAAATAGAATAGAAGTAGAATAGAATAGAAGTAGAATATAAGTAGAATAGAATATAATTAGAATAGAAGTAGAATAGAAATAGAAGTAGAATAGAATAGAATAGAAGTAGAATAGAATAGAAATAGAATAGAAGTAGAATAGAAATAGAATAGAAGTAGAATAGAATAGAATAGAAGTAGAATAGAATAGAAGTAGAATAGAATAGAAGTAGAATATAATAGAAGTAGAATAGAAGTAGAATAGAAATAGAAGTAGAATAGAATAGAAGTAGAATAGAATAGAAATAGAATAGAAGTAGAATAGAAATAGAATAGAAGTAGAATAGAATAGAATAGAAGTAGAATAGAATAGAAGTAGAATAGAATAGAATAGAAGTAGAATAGAAATAGAATAGAAGTAGAATAGAAGTAGAATAGAAGTAGAATATAATAGAAGTAGAATAGAAGTAGAATATAATAGAAGTAGAATAGAATATAAGTAGAATAGAATAGATTAGAATAGAAGTAGAATAGAAGTAGAATAGAATAGAATAAAAGTAGAATAGAATAGAAGTAGAATAGAAGTATAATAGAAATAGAATAGAAATAGAATAGAAATAGAATAGAATAGAAGTAGAATAGAATAGAAGTAGAATAGAATAGAAATATAATAGAAATAGAATAGAAGTAGAATAGAATAGAAGTAGAATAGAATAGAATAGAATAGAAGTAGAATATAAATAGAATAGAATAGAAGTAGAATAGAATAGAAGTAGAATAGAAGTAGAATATAATAGAAGTAGAATAGAAATAGAATAGAAGTAGAATAGAATAGAATAGAAGTAGAATAGAATAGAAGTAGAATAGAATAGAATAGAAGTAGAATAGAAATAGAATAGAAGTAGAATAGAAGTAGAATAGAAGTAGAATATAATAGAAGTAGAATAGAAGTAGAATATAATAGAAGTAGAATAGAATATAAGTAGAATAGAATAGATTAGAATAGAAGTAGAATAGAAGTAGAATAGAATAGAATAAAAGTAGAATAGAATAGAAGTAGAATAGAATAGAAGTAGAATAGAAGTATAATAGAAATAGAATAGAAATAGAATAGAAATAGAATAGAATAGAAGTAGAATAGAATAGAAGTAGAATAGAATAGAAATATAATAGAAATAGAATAGAAGTAGAATAGAATAGAAGTAGAATATAATAGAATAGAATAGAAGTAGAATATAAATAGAATAGAATAGAAGTAGAATAGAATAGAAGTAGAATAGAAGTAGAATATAATAGAAGTAGAATAGAATATAAGTAGAATAGAATAGATTATAATAGAAGTAGAATAGAAGTAGAATAGAATAAAAGTAGAATAGAATAGAAGTAGAATAGAAGTAGAATAGAATAGAAGTAGAATAGAAATAGAATAGAATATAAGTAGAATAGAAGTAGAATAGAATAGAATAGAAGTAGAATAGAATAGAAGTAGAATAGAAGTAGAATAGAATAGAAGTAGAATAGAAGTAGAATAGAAGTAGAATAGAATAGAAGTAGAATAGAATAGAATAGAAGTAGAATAGAATAGAAGTAGAATAGAAATAGAATAGAAGTAGAATAGAAGTAGAATAGAAGTAGAATAGAATAGAATAAAAGTAGAATAGAATAGAAGTAGAATAGAAGTAGAATAGAATAGAAGTAGAATAGAAATAGAATAGAATATAAGTAGAATAGAAGTAGAATAGAATAGAATAGAAGTAGAATAGAATAGAAGTAGAATAGAAGTAGAGTAGAATAGAATAGAAGTAGAATAGAAGTATAATAGAAGTAGAATAGAATAGAAGTAGAATAGAATAGAATAGAAGTAGAATAGAATAGAAGTAGAATAGAAATAGAATAGAAGTAGAATACATTAGAAGTAGAATAGAATAGAATAGAAGTAGAATAGAATAGAAGTAGAATAGAATAGAAGTAGAATAGAAGTAGAATAGAAATAGAATATAAGTAGAATAGAATAGAAGTAGAATAGAAGTAGAGTAGAATAGAATATAAGTAGAATAGAAGTAGAATAGAAATAGAATAGAAGTAGAATAGAATAGAAGTAGAATAGAATAGAATAGAAGTAGAATAGAAGTATAATAGAAATAGAATAGAAGTAGAATAGAAGTAGAGTAGAATAGAATAGAAGTAGAATAGAAGTAGAGTAGAATAGAATAGAAGTAGAATAGAAGTATAATAGAAATAGAATAGAAGTAGAATAGAATAGAAGTAGAATAGAAGTAGAGTAGAATAGAATATAAGTAGAATAGAAGTAGAATAGAAATAGAATAGAAGTAGAATAGAATAGAAGTAGAATAGAATAGAATAGAAGTAGAATAGAAGTATAATAGAAATAGAATAGAAGTAGAATAGAATACAAATAGAAGTAGAATAGAATAGAAGTAGAATAGAAGTAGAATCAAAGTAGAATAGAATAGAAATAGAATATAATAGAATAGAAGTAGAATAGAATAGAAATAGAATAGAAGTAGAATAGAATAGAAGTAGAGTAGAAGTAGAATAGAATAAAAGTAGAATAGAAATAGAATATAATAGAAGTCGAATAGAATAGAAGTAGAATATAAGTAGAATAGAATATAAGTAGAATAGAATAGAAGTAGAATAGAATAGAATAAAAGTAGAATAGAATAGAATAGAAGTAGAATAGAAGTATAATAGAATAGAAATAGAATAGAATAGAAGTAGAATAGAAGTAGAATAAAATAGAAGTAGAATAGAATAGAATAGAAGTAGAATAGAATAGAAGTAGAATCAAAGTAGAATAGAATAGAAATAGAATATAATAGAAGTAGAATAGAATAGAAGTAGAATAGAATAGAAGTAGAATAGAAATAGAATAGAAGTAGAATAGAAGTAGAATAGAAATACAATAGAAGTAGAATACATTAGAAGTAGAATAGAATGGAATAGAAGTAGAATAGAAATAGAATAGAATTAGAATAGAATAGAAGTAGAATAGAATAGAAGTAGAATAGAAGTAGAATAGAAATAGAATATAAGTAGAATCGAAAAGAAGTAGAATAGAATAGAAGTAGAGTAGAAGTAGAATAGAATAAAAGTAGAATAGAAATAGAATATAATAGAAGTCGAATAGAATAGAAGTAGAATATAAGTAGAATAGAATATAAGTAGAATAGAATAGAAGTAGAATATAATAGAAGTAGAATAGAAGTAGAATAGAAATAGAATATAAGTAGAATAGAATAGAAGTAGAATAGAAGTATAATAGAAATAGAATAGAAGTAGAATAGAATAGAAGTAGAATAGAAGTAGAGTAGAATAGAATATAAGTAGAATATAAGTATAATAGAAATAGAATAGAAGTAGAATAGAATAGAAGTAGAATAGAAGTATAATAGAAATAGAATAGAAGTAGAATAGAATAGAAATAGAAGTAGAATAGAAGTAGAATAGAAGTAGAATCGAAGTAGAATATAATAGAAATAGAATATAATAGAATAGAAGTAGAATAGAATAGAAATAGAATAGAAGTAGAATAGAATAGAAGTAGAGTAGAAGTAGAATAGAATAAAAGTAGAATAGAAATAGAATATAATAGAAGTCGAATAGAATAGAAGTAGAATATAAGTAGAATAGAATATAAGTAGAATAGAATAGAAGTAGAATAGAATAGAAGTAGAATAGAATAGAATAAAAGTAGAATAGAATAGAATAGAAGTAGAATAGAAGTATAATAGAATAGAAATAGAATAGAATATAAGTAGAATAGAAGTAGAATAAAATAGAAGTAGAATAGAATAGAATAGAAGTAGAATAGAATAGAAATAGAATAGAAGTAGAGTAGAATAGAATAGAAGTAGAATAGAAGTATAATAGAAGTAGAATAGAATAGAAGTAGAATAGAATAGAATAGAAGTAGAATAGAATAGAAGTAGAATAGAAATAGAATAGAAATACAATAGAAGTAGAATACATTAGAAGTAGAATAGAATGGAATAGAAGTAGAATAGAAGTAGAATAGAAATAGAATATAAGTAGAATAGAATAGAAGTAGAATAGAAGTAGAGTAGAATAGAATAGAAGTAGAATAGAAGTATAATAGAAATAGAATAGAAGTAGAATAGAATAGAAGTAGAATAGAAGTAGAGTAGAATAGAATATAAGTAGAATAGAAGTATAATAGAAATAGAATAGAAGTAGAATAGAATAGAAGTAGAATATAATAGAATAGAAGTAGAATAGAAGTAGAATAGAAATAGAATAGAAGTAGAATAGAATAGAAATAGAATATAAGTAGAATAGAAGTAGAGTAGAATAGAATAGAAGTAGAATAGAAGTATAATAGAAATAGAATAGAAGTAGAATAGAATAGAAGTAGAATAGAAGTAGAGTAGAATAGAATATAAGTAGAATAGAAGTATAATAGAAATAGAATAGAAGTAGAATAGAATAGAAGTAGAATATAATAGAATAGAAGTAGAATAGAAGTATAATAGAAATAGAATAGAAGTAGAATAGAATAGAAGTAGAATATAATAGAATAGAAGTAGAATAGAAGTATAATAGAAATAGAATAGAAGTAGAATAGAATAGAAATAGAAGTAGAATAGAATAGAAGTAGAATAGAAGTAGAATAGAAGTAGAATAGAATAGAAGTAGAATAGAAGTAGAGTAGAATAGAATAGAAGTAGAATAGAAGTATAATAGAAGTAGAATAGAATAGAAGTAGAATAGAATAGAAGAGAAGTAGAATAGAATAGAAGTAGAATAGAAATAGAATAGAAGTAGAATAGAAGTAGAATAGAAATACAATAGAAGTAGAATACATTAGAAGTAGAATAGAATAGAATAGAAGTAGAATAGAAATAGAATAGAATAGAAGTAGAATAGAATAGAAGTAGAATAGAAGTAGAATAGAAATAGAATATAAGTAGAATAGAATAGAAGTAGAATAGAAGTAGAGTAGAATAGAATAGAAGTAGAATAGAAGTATAATAGAAATAGAATAGAAGTAGAATAGAATAGAAGTAGAATAGAAGTAGAGTAGAATAGAATATAAGTAGAATAGAAGTATAATAGAAATAGAATAGAAGTAGAATAGAATAGAAGTAGAATATAATAGAATAGAAGTAGAATAGAAGTATAATAGAAATAGAATAGAAGTAGAATAGAATATAAATAGAAGTAGAATAGAATAGAAGTAGAATAGAAGTAGAATCGAAGTAGAATAGAATAGAAATAGAATAGAATAGAATAGAAGTAGAATAGAATAGAAATAGAATAGAAGTAGAATAGAATAGAAGTAGAGTAGAAGTAGAATAGAATAAAAGTAGAATAGAAATAGAATATAATAGAAGTCGAATAGAATAGAAGTAGAATAGAAGTAGAAGAGAATATAAGTAGAATAGAATATAAGTAGAATAGAAGTAGAATAGAATAGAAGTAGAATAGAAGTAGAATAGAAGTAGAGTAGAATAGAATAGAAGTAGAATAGAAGTATCATAGAAATAGAATAGAAGTAGAATAGAATAGAAGTAGAATAGAAGTAGAGTAGAATATAATATAAGTAGAATAGAAGTATAATAGAAATAGAATAGAAGTAGAATAGAATAGAAGTAGAATAGAAGTAGAGTAGAATAGAATCAATCAATCAATGTTTATTTATATAGCCCAATATCACAAATGTTACATTTGTCTCAGTGGACTTCACAGTTTGTACAGAATATCAGTATGACAATACGACACCCTCTGTCCTTAGACCCTCACATCGTACAAGGAAAAACTTCCAGAGAAACCCACAGTTTAAAGGGAACATGGGAGAAACCTCAGGGAGAGCAACAGAGGAGGGATCCCTCTCCCAGGACGGACAGACGTGCAATAGATGCCGTGTGTAAATTGAAAAGATAATACATTTGCAACATAGGTAGTCCAAATGTTTTGAAATGCATTTGTGTATAATAGGAAGATGAATCCACGAGGATATCGATCCAGGACTTATGATCCAGGACCACAGCCACGACTCAAGATCCAGGACTCGCAATCCATGACACAGGACCGCAGGATCATCCATGACTCCGGATCCCGGCGTATATAGACACCAAAAAGAAAGACATTTGGGGAAGCTGGGTTAATCGGAACATGAGAGTACACAGGTATAGACAGAGAGAAGGAAGAAGTAAGATGTCCCCCGACAAACTAAGCCTATATCAGCAAAACTAGGGGCTGAATCTAATCAGCCCTAACTATAAGCTTTATCAAAAAGGAAGGTCTTAAGCGCACTCTTAAAAACGGATAGGGTGTCTGCCGTCCGAACACCAACTGGAAGCTGATTCCACAAAAGTGGAGCTTGATAAGAAAAGGCTCTGGCTCCCATTGTACTTTTAGAGACTCTAGGACCAACCAACAACCCTGCATTCTTGGAACGCAATGCCCTAGTAGGACAATAGGGTATAATGAGTTCTTTAAGGTAAGATGGCGCCTGCCCATTAAGGGCTTTGTAGGCCAGAAGAAGAATTTTAAATTCTATCCTGTGTTCTATAGGGAGCCAGTGTAAGGCAGCCAGAACAGGAGTAATGTGGTCCCTTTTCCTAACTCTGGTTAGTACACGAGCTGCAGCATTTTGAATCAGCTGAAGAGACTTGACTGACTTCTTGGTACACCCTGATAATAAGGAGTCACAATAATCCAGCCTTGAAGTAACAAATGCATGGACTAGTTTCTCTGCATCGTTTTGAGGCAAGATATGCCTGATTTTTGCAATGTTACGTAGATGGAAGTAGGCGGTCCTTGAAATTGATTTTATGTGGGTGTTAAAGGATAAATCCTGATCAAATATAACACCAAGATTCCTTACAGTCTCACTGGAGGCCAAATTAATGCCATCAATAGTTAATATATCTTTAGATAATTTGTTTCGTAGATTCTTCGGGCCAAGTACAATAACTTCAGTTTTGGTCGTGTTTAACATCAAAACATTTGAGGTCATCCACGTTTTTAAGTCCTTGAGGCAGTCTTGAATTTTATTTAGATGATTAATTTCATCAGGCTTGATTGATAAATATAGTTGAGTATCATCCGCATAACAATGAAAGTTTACAGAATGATTCCTTATAATATTGCCTAACGGAAGCATATATAGGGTGAACAAAATAGGTCCAAGCACTGAGCCCTGTGGCACTCCATGGCTAACTTTGGTTTGCATGGAAGATTCATCGTTGACACGTACAAACTGAGAGCGTTCAGATAGATAAGACCTAAACCAGCCTAAAGCAGTTCCCTGTATGCCAACTAAGTGCTCTAGTCTTTGCAATAGGATATCATGGTCGATAGTATCAAATGCAGCACTGAGATCGAGTAAGACAAGAATAGAGACGAGTCCCTTGTCTGAGGCTATTAGAATGTCATTTGTGACTTTAACCAGAGCTGTCTCTGTGCTATGTTGTGTTCTAAAGCCAGACTGAACATCTTCAAATAAATCATAGTTTTTTAAGTAATCAGCTGTTTTGCGACTGCTTTCTCAAGAATGTTTGAGAGGAACGGAAGATTAGAAATAGGTCTATAGTTGGCTAAAACCTCTGGATCGAGGTTGTGCTTTTTAAGAAGCGGTTTTATCACTGCTACTTTGAATGATTGTGGAACATAGCCTGATAATAAAGACATATTCATAATATTTAATAAAGAAGTGCTAATTAATGGAAAAACTTCTTTTAACAGCTTAGTTGGAATCGGGTCTAAGATACACGTTGATGGTTTAGAAGAGAGAATCATTGAATTTAATTGTTCAAGGTTTATGGCTGAAAAGCATTCTAGTTTACTATCTAGTGTAATATTAGAACTTACGTTTCCGGGAGCTGTTGATAACACTATACTGATCAAAGGCAAGAGGTCATTGATTTTGTTTCTAAGAGTAACAATTTTATCGTTAAAAAAGCACATAACATCATTACTACTGAGTGCTATGGGAATAGAAGGCTCAGTGGAGCTGTGGCTCTCTGTCAGCCTGGCTACAGTGCTGAAAAGAAATCTTATTCTTATTCTCATCTATTAATGAAGAGTAGTAGGCTGCTCTCGCTTTACGCAGTGCTTTCTTATATTCATTGAGAGTAATATGCCAAATTAAACGAGATTCTTCAAGTTTAGTGGAACGCCATATCCTTTCAAGTTGTCTCGACTTTTGCTTTATTTTGCGGGTTTGGGCATTATGCCATGGAGCTAATCTATGTTGTTTTATTTTCTTCTTTTTCAAAGGAGCAACAGAGTCTCATTTTATTCGCAGCGCATCTGTAGCACTATCAACAACATGATCAATTTGGGGTGGTGTACATTTTGTATAAGTTTCCTCCCCTACATGCAGACATGCTATCGAGTTAAGTATTGGTGGAATCTCTTCCTTAAATGTGGCTATAGCACTAACAGATAGGTTTCTGCTGCAGGAGCTTTTGGCTAATGCTTTGAAGTCTAGTAACAGTACTTCAAAAGTTACTAAGAAATGGTCGGATAAAGCAGGATTATGCGGTTCGACTAATAGTTGCTCAATTTCAATACCATAAGTCAGAACAAGGTGGAGAGTGTGATTATAGCAGTGGGTTGGTTTATTTACACTCTGACAGAAACCAACAGAATCTAATATAGAGTTAAATGCAACAGTAAGGCTATTTTTTTAGAATATAAGTAGAATAGAAGTATAATAGAAATAGAATAGAAGTAGAATAGAATAGAAGTAGAATATAATAGAATAGAAGTAGAATAGAATAGAAATAGAAGTAGAATAGAATAGAAGTAGAATAGAAGTAGAATCGAAGTAGAATATAATAGAAATAGAATATAATAGAATAGAAGTAGAATAGAATAGAAATAGAATAGAAGTAGAGTAGAAGTAGAATAGAATAAAAGTAGAATAGAAATAGAATATAATAGAAGTCGAATAGAATAGAAGTAGAATATAAGTAGAATAGAATAGAAGTAGAATAGAATAGAAGTAGAATAGAATAGAATAAAAGTAGAATAGAATAGAAGTAGAATAGAAGTATAATAGAATAGAAATAGAATAGAATATAAGTAGAATAGAAGTAGAATAAAATAGAAGTAGAATAGAATAGAATAGAAGTAGAATAGAATAGAAGTAGAATAGAAGTAGAGTATAATAGAATAGAAGTAGAATAGAAGTATAATAGAAGTAGAATAGAATAGAAGTAGAATAGAATAGAAGTAGAATAGAATAGAAGTAGAATAGAAATAGAATAGAAGTAGAATAGAAGTAGAATAGAAATACAATAGAAGTAGAATACATTAGAAGTAGAATAGAATAGAAGTAGAATAGAATGGAATAGAAGTAGAATAGAAGTAGAATAGAAATAGAATAGAAGTAGAATAAAATAGAAGTAGAATAGAATAGAAGTAGAATAGAAGTAGAATAGAAATAGAATATAAGTAGAATAGAATAGAAGTAGAATAGAAGTAGAGTAGAATAGAATAGAAGTAGAATAGAAGTATAATAGAAATAGAATAGAAGTAGAATAGAATAGAAGTAGAATAGAAGTAGAGTAGAATAGAATAGAAGTAGAATAGAAGTATAATAGAAATAGAATAGAAGTAGAATAGAATAGAAGTAGAATATAATAGAATAGAAGTAGAATAGAAGTATAATAGAAGTAGAGTAGAATAGAATAGAAGTAGAATAGAAGTATAATAGAAATAGAATAGAATAGAAATAGAATAGAAGTAGAATAGAATAGAAATAGAAGTAGAATAGAATAGAAGTAGAATAGAAGTAGAATCGAAGTAGAATAGAATATAATAGAATAGAAGTAGAATAGAATAGAAATAGAATAGAAGTAGAATAGAATAGAAGTAGAGTAGAAGTAGAATAGAATAAAAGTAGAATAGAAATAGAATATAATAGAAGTCGAATAGAATAGAAGTAGAATATAAGTAGAATAGAATATAAGTAGAATAGAATAGAAGTAGAATATAATAGAAGTAGAATAGAAGTAGAATAGAAATAGAATAGAAGTAGAATAGAATAGAAGTAGAATAGAATAGAAGTAGAATAGAAGTATAATAGAAATAGAATATAAGTAGAATAGAAGTATAATAGAAATAGAATAGAAGTAGAATAGAATAGAAGTAGAATATAATAGAATAGAAGTAGAATAGAAGTATAATAGAAATATAATAGAAGTAGAATAGAATAGAAATAGAAGTAGAATAGAATAGAAGTAGAATAGAATAGAAATAGAATAGAAGTAGAATAGAATAGAAGTAGAGTAGAAGTAGAATAGAATAAAAGTAGAATAGAAATAGAATATAATAGAAGTCGAATAGAATAGAATTAGAATATAAGTAGAATAGAATAGAAGTAGAATAGAATAGAAGTAGAATAGAATAGAAAAAAAGTAGAATAGAATAGAATAGAAGTAGAATAGAAGTATAATAGAATAGAAATAGAATAGAATAGAAGTAGAATAGAAGTAGAATAGAAATAGAATATAAGTAGAATAGAATAGAAGTAGAATAGAAGTAGAGTAGAATAGAATAGAAGTAGAATAGAAGTAGAATAGAAATAGAATAGAAGTAGAATAGAATAGAAGTAGAATAGAAGTAGAGTAGAATAGAATATAAGTAGAATAGAAGTATAATAGAAATAGAATAGAAGTAGAATATAATAGAATAGAAGTAGAATAGAAGTATAATAGAAATAGAATAGAAGTAGAATAGAATAGAAATAGAAGTAGAATAGAATAGAAGTAGAATAGAAGTAGAATCGAAGTAGAATAGAATAGAAATTGAATATAATAGAATAGAAGTAGAATAGAATAGAAATAGAATAGAAGTAGAATAGAATATAAGTAGAGTAGAAGTAGAATAGAATAAAAGTAGAATAGAAATAGAATATAATAGAAGTCGAATAGAATATAAGTAGAATATAAGTAGAATAGAATATAAGTAGAATAGAATAGAAGTAGAATAGAATAGAATAAAAGTAGAATAGAATAGAATAGAAGTATAATAGAATAGAAGTAGAATAGAAATAGAATAGAATAGAAGTAGAATAAAAGTAGAATAAAATAGAAGTAGAATAGAATAGAATATAAGTAGAATAGAATAGAAGTAGAATATAAGTAGAATAGAAATAGAATAGAATAGAAGTAGAATAGAGTAGAAGTAGAATAGAAGTAGAATATAATAGAATAGAAGTAGAATAGAAGTAGAATAGAATAGAAGTTTGATTTGAGGACCTTTTATTGGAACAGGTTGATTTGAGGACCTTTTATTGGAACAGGTTGATTTGAGGACCTTTTATTGGAACAGGTTGATTTGAGGACCTTTTATTGGAACAGGTTGATTTGAGGACCTTTTATTGGAACAGGTTGATTTGAGGACCTTTCATTGGAACAGGTTGATTTGAGGACCTTTCATTGGAACAGGTTGATTTGAGGACCTTTTATTGGAACAGGTTGATTTGAGGACCTTTCATTGGAACAGGTTGATTTGAGGACCTTTCATTGGAACAGGTTGATTTGAGGACCTTTCATTGGAACAGGTTGATTTGAGGACCTTTTATTGGAACAGGTTGATGAGAGGACCTTTCATTGGAACAGGTTGATTTGAGGACCTTTTATTGGAACAGGTTGATTTGAGGACTTTTTATTGGAACAGGTTGATTTGAGGACCTTTTATTGGAACAGGTTGATGAGAGGACCTTTTATTGGAACAGGTTGATTTGAGGACCTTTTATTGGAACAGGTTGATTTGAGGACTTTTTATTGGAACAGGTTGATTTGAGGACCTTTCATTGGAACAGGTTGATTTGAGGACCTTTCATTGGAACAGGTTGATTTGAGGACCTTTCATTGGAACAGGTTGATTTGAGAACCTTTTATTGGAACAGGTTGATTTGAGGACCTTTTATTGGAACAGGTTGATTTGAGGACCTTTTATTGGAACAGGTTGATTTGAGAACCTTTCATTGGAACAGGTTGATTTGAGGACCTTTCATTGGAACAGGTTGATTTGAGGACCTTTTATTGGAACAGGTTGATTTGAGAACCTTTTATTGGAACAGGTTGATTTGAGGACCTTTTATTGGAACAGGTTGATTTGAGGACCTTTTATTGGAACAGGTTGATTTGAGGACCTTTCATTGGAACAGGTTGATTTGAGGACCTTTCATTGGAACAGGTTGATTTGAGGACCTTTTATTGGAACAGGTTGATTTGAGGACCTTTCATTGGAACAGGTTGATTTGAGGACCTTTTATTGGAACAGGTTGATTTGAGGACCTTTCATTGGAACAGGTTGATTTGAGGACCTTTCATTGGAACAGGTTGATTTGAGGACCTTTCATTGGAACAGGTTGATTTGAGGACCTTTCATTGGAACAGGTTGATTTGAGGACCTCCTAGTCATGCAGGTTTTTCAGGTAATCTCATTCCTTGCCTCTTCTTTAAACGTGTGTTTCTCATCTCGCTGCAGAAACACCATTCATTAGTTTCCTCTTGTTGTTTCAGAGCGTTGCCGTTTGGTGTCTTCTAGCTTCAGGTAACATAAAGAGTCTTTCATTAATGTAACCATCAGAAATCAAATGACTGACTTCCTGTTCCTCTTCCTGCAGACCTCCGGCTCTCTGCCTGTGCGCTGGACAGTGAGCATTGTTCTTTCATATTTTGCTTAATACTTTATATCAGAAATTGAGATAAATATGACAACTTCCTGGTTCCAATGATCCTGAAAGGGTCAGAAATACAGGACAAAAAATAAATACTTCACTATACACATTTTTACAATTATTATTGTTTTAAACTTCTCTAAAGTTTTATGTTTTGTTTTGCAAACGAGGCTTTTCTCCCTCATCCTGAGCTGCCTCCAGGACAGATAGGCGAACATTGGCAGCTTCAAAATGCTTGTTTTATTATGTAAATGTAAAAAGGCAGTATCTTAAATGCTTGAATGACTCTGTTAACACGACTGCACTTGAGCTATCTGACAGCTCCTGCTAACAGCTTGTTCATCTACATGTAGTTCACTCATTAATGCGACCAATGCTAACCGTACATAATGAATACCATCTGTAATTAGCATCTGGTGGTTTATAAACGCTGAGGACCCTTGGGATTATTTTCTATCCTAAAGATGTGGCCCCTGGTTCTGCTTCCTCAGAATATATTGTTATATAAATGCATGATTAACCCCCTGTTTCCTGCAGGCTGTAACACGGCCTGGTTGGACGATCACAGCGTCTCCAGTGTGGGAGACTCTGAGCTCATCCAGGATCTGATCCAGGACCTGAGGGGGGGGGCGAGGGTCTGCAGAAACCCCCTCCTCATGGAGGCTCGAACCAGGTCTGGAGTCAGCGCTCTGCACACCGGGAACCACTTCCACACGTAACTAGGGATTGTTATTAACGATGAAGATGAGTTTGTACCTCTTTTTAGGTCCATGGGACTCGTCCTGGGAACTGGAAGGTCGCCAGTTCAAGTCCCGGAAAGACCAAGTGCTACTGAGATCTGAGATTTTGTGAAAAAGTCAGTATTTTGAGAAAAGGTTCAGAAAAGTCAGAATTCATACATTTTCAGACAAAAGTCAGGATTTTAAGATTTTCATAAAAATTCAAACATTTGAGGGAAAATACAGAATTTTGATGTTTCAGAGAAAAAGTTCGAATTTTGAGATTTAGACAAAAAAAAATCTGAATTTTGAGATTTTGAGAAAAAAAAAGACACCTTGATCAATTTTGATACTTTTAGAGCAGGAGTGTCAAACTCAATTTCATCGCGGGCCACATTCGCATAAAGGTTGCACTCAAAGGTTGTAACTATATAAATATATAATATATAAATAAAATATTGTATTATATTACATTATTGCCTCTGAATTGGATTATTATCGGATAGGATAATAACTTAGTGATTAACTACGGCTGAAAGCAGAAGTCCAGGGCAAATCATTGCAAGTCTCTTCAGTGCGCATGTCACAAAACGAGATGCATTGTGGGATATGTAGTTTGTGGGCAACCTGCTTCTGTAAAGTGGCATGTAACCGTACAATAAACGTATTATATTCTTTGCAAGCTCTTGCGGGGCCACATGAAATGAAGTCACGGGCTGGATTTGGCCCCCGGGCCTTGAGTTTGAGACCCCTGTTTTAGAGTAATGTCAGGATTTTAAGATTTTCATAAAAATTTGGAAATTTTAAGGAAAAAGTTAGAATTTTGAGATTTAGACCAAAAAAAAGACTTGATTTTCAGAAAAAAAGTCAGAATTTTGAGACGTTTTGAAAAGGTTCAGAATTCATACGTTTTGAGTAAAAAAACTGCTCTAGTTATATCCTTAAAAATAAATAAAAACTATAATAATATCTTGAGTTCTTTTTTGCCCCAGAAGTGTTTGTAGTTTTGGAGGTTACAAGTGTGTGTGTGTGTGTGTGTGTGTGTGTGTGTGTGTGTGTGTGTGTGTGTGTGTGTGTGTGTGTGTGTGTGTGTGTGTGTGTGTGTGTGTGTGTGTGTGTGTGTGTGTGTGTGTGTGTGTGTGTTTGTGTGTGTGTTGCAGCTTCAGTGCAGCAGAGGGTCTGAACTCTGATCAGGAGGCGGGGCAGTGTGAGGACTACCAGGTGAGGTTCACCTGCTCCGGAGACTTCTGCTCAGGTAAACAGTAACACATCATATACACACCTGTATCTAAACTAAAAGAACACATTAATGATTATATCCAGGGCCACCCCTGGCCAACTTGGGGCCCTAAGCGACATTGTGAGATGAGGCCCCCCCCCCCCCCCCCAACCGACAGGAGTGAAACTTTTTTTTTTGGAAACAAAGTAGGCTACTTTGCAAATATAATTCCTGTTTATTATTATTATCATTATTATTATTATTATTATTATTATTATCAACACAGTTACTTTTTAATACAGTGAGGTAAATGGTAAATGTGCATGTATGTCGTTCAGTATGCGTTTACACGTGAATACGTCTGCATTTCCTGCCAAATACTAGCCTCAAAAAGATTTAAATATAATTAATGCAAACTACTTCTACTAATAATCATAATCAATTCAATAATCCATCCATCCATCTTCTCCCGCTTATCCGTGGTCGGGTCGCGGAGGTAGCAGTTCCAGCAGAGAGCCCCAAACTTTCTTTTCCCTGGCCACATCAACCAGCTCTGACTGGGGGATCCCAAGGCGCTCCCAGGCCAGAGAAGAGATATAATCCCTCCATCTGGTTCTAGGTCTACCCCTTGGTCTCTTCCCAGCTGGACGTGCCTGGAACACCTCCCTAGGGAGGCGCCCAGGTGGCATCCTAACTAGGTGCCCGAACCACCTCAACTGGCTCCTTTCGACGCGAAGGAGGAGCGGTTCAACTCCGAGTCCCTCCCGGATGACCGAACTTCTCACCTTATCCCTAAGGGAGACACCAGCCACCCTGCGGAGAAAACCCATCTCGGCCGCTTGTACCCGCGATCTCGTTCTTTCGGTCATGACCCATCCTTCATGACCATAGGTGAGGGTAGGAACGAAAATGGCCCGGTAGACAGAGAGCTTTGCCTTTTGGCTCAGCTCCCTTTTCGTCACAACGGTGCGGTAAAGAGACTGCAGTACCGCTCCCGCTGCTCCGACTCTCCGACCCATCTCACGCTCCATTGTTCCCTCACTCGAGAACAAGACCCCGAGATACTTGAACTCCTTCACTTGGGGTAAGGACTCATTCCCTACTTGGAGTGGACAGTCCATCGGTTTCCTGCTGAGAACCATGGCCTCAGATTTGGAGGTGCTGATCCTCATCCCAGCCGCTTCACACTCGGTTGCGAACCGATCCAGTGAGTGCTGAAGGTCGCAGACCGATGAAGCCATCAGAACCACATCATCTGCAAAAAGCAGTGGTGCAATCCTTAGTCCACCGAACTGCAGACCCCCTCCCCCCCTCCCCCACGACTACGCCTCGAAATCCGATCCATGTATATTACAAACAGGATTGGTGACAAAGCGCAGCCCTGGCGGAGGCCAACCCTCACCTGAAATGGGTCCGACTTACTGCCGATTCAATAATATAAATACTATATTATTTTTATTATAATATAGTTGTAATATAGTCAAGGCAAAACATCCTTATGACATGCTCAAAAACTGATATTTCTTAAATCTGTATTCAAATGTATTTCCCACTGTCAGCAATGTATCAAAAACTACACACACATTTCTATCAGTATTTCTCTGTGTGGTGGTTGACATGATGATGACTGTTAGGAGTTAGAGGCTGAGCATCACCATGAAATGTGCAAATTGACATCAAAATGAATAAAAGGGGGAAAAATGCTGGATGTTTTTTAGGCTGTAAACTTTAACTGTTATGTAAGCCAACTAGACAGACAGTTGATCACTCTTCCTCCTGTACATTAGCAGATAAAAGGCATCACATACTTGAATGAATGCTAAATAAAGAATGCTGGAAATAACTGCATCTCCATTAGCCTCTATGCTCTGCAGAGACTGCCTTCTTCATGTCGTGGATTGCAGCTGATGTTTTAAGGCGAGACACGGCAGGCAAAAACATCGTTTTTCAAGCACTGGTCAATTTTGAGATTTTGTGCTATTTTGATTCTAACATGTTTTCTTTCAGGCTTTTGGAAAACGTACAAAATACACATTTAAGTGTTTATTTTACTATAGTTTGTCTATTTGCGTCAGTAGATTTCTCCTTTAACCAAAAGTTAGCATTCTAACGTAACATAAAGTACCGTGACCGCTGTGTGCACCATGTCCTCCGATGTATCGTTAGAAAGCTGTGTCTCTCCTGCACAATCTCATCGGATCCAAATATGGTCATTTCCTTTGCATCAGCAACCAATCGTGAAAGCACAAAGGGTCTTAAACCAAGAAACGAAATCTCATTGGCTGGTGTCAATTTCTGACAACGTGATTCGTTCAGATGCGTCACGTGGTGTGCTAAAACACTTCCTGGTTAGCTTTCCGCTAGAAATGTAAATCTCAAAATGGCAAAAGAACGGCGAAAAAAACGTTTACAGAGAAGACGACAATATTGTCACTTGCACGAAGCAAGATTATACAAAAAACAAATGACCCCGAACATGAAATACCTTCACGGAGTGCGTCGAGGCGCAAGCTGTCATCCAGAGAGCAGGAGGGTTTAGCTCGCGCCTCACTGCAATCTGTAAAGGTCCTTTTCTCAAAATGAGTTATTTAGCACGTAGACACACCAAACCTTCCAGTTATATTCCTATCAATATTATGAAGGCTTTTACAGAAGGGTTTGTTCATATATCATTCATAGCCTGAATTATACAACATTGTTTACCTAAAAACATGGCGAAAATTGATATTTTAGGGCTGTTGACAGTATTTTCTGATTTACGGATCAATATCCCTTCTGTAAAAGCCTTGGATATTAATATTACTACAAAATGAAACAAACATTTTGAGCCTGGCTTTGTCCAAAGTTCAGATTCCGATTCCTGAAATGTGTTAAAATACGCACATATTTAATGGTTAATGGCTCATTTGCATATTTAAACATGCTATTTCAGAAAAACTTGTAATACAATACTGGATAGATTTCTAGCTGATACCTTTAAGTTAAACAAATTACCCTATTCACCTGGTGTGTCTGTTAATATAGTAATCGGCAATTTGACTTATACAACATTCGCAAGTTGTACATTTGACTCATACAATAACCCGCCTTCGAGCGATGCTCTAGTTTCTTCATGTTTTGTTTTTTTTCCCTCTTGCTTGCGCCGGACTGAAACTGTCTTTTCACCGACATCTCTTCACCTGCACGAGTGGCCGTATCAAAGCCGTGATTGGTCAGATGTCATTTATTGCAACGGTGTCGGGTTACAGACGCGCTCCCCTTGTCTTGTCACCTCTCACTCTCGCGGGGGGTGCGCGGAGAACTGAGGGGAGAACTGTGCACAGCAGCTGAGGCCCCCTGCGCAAAGCGGGGCCCCATGCAGCCTGCGTGATTGGCCTGTAGGGAGGGGGGGGGCCCTGATTATATCTCTCTGCTCTCAGAGTGCAGGACGCGCTGGTTTGACCACGACGACCCCACAGGAAACGGAGATTCGAGATGCTCAACGACATCGTGAACGTTTTCCCTCGAGAGATCTGCTCCCAGCCGGCGGCCATCGAGGCTCAGACCGTCTCCGGAGAGCCGGTGGACACGACCAATAACTTCCTGACGTGAGGATCAATATCTGATTGTATAACACGAGGAACACTGACCTCTGCACTTCAGAACATTTCAAAATTCAAACTTTTTCCTAAAAAATTCCGACTATTTCTGAAAATCCCAATATATTTTGACTCTTTTTCTGAAATTCTGTATTTTTTTTCAGTAAATCCCAAAAGTTCTGATAATTTCCTGAAAATCGCAGAATTCTGACTTTTTTGAGAAAATCTCAAGATATAGACTATTTTCAGAAAATGTCAAAATGTTCCCTTTTTTTCTCAAAATAAAAAAATTCTGACTCTTTTATGAAAATTCCAACATTCTGACTTCGTGAAAATTCTGAAATGTTTCTGAAAATCTAAAAATATGATTTTTAAAGAACATTTCAGACTTTTTCAGAATTTCTGCGTGATGTCCATCAAGTCCTAAAGAGTCCCTGCTCTTCTTCTGTGGTGTTCTCTCTCCTGTAGTTCTCTAGAAGTCAGTGCATGTAAATGGTCTGCTGAAATCTCTCTCTCTCTCTCTCTCTCTCTCTCTCTCTCTCTCTCTCTCTCTCTCTCTCTCTCTCTCTCTCTCTCTCAGATAATACGCCTCCTCCGGGTTCTTCTGCGTGAACAAAGATCAGAGCAGCAGGTGTGAGGACTACAGGGTCCGCTTCACCTGTCCCAAAGACTTCTGTCAGGGTAACAGAACACACCTGTCTACCTGTTAGGGTCCGCTTCACCTGTCCCACAGACTTCTGTCAGGGTAACAGAACACACCTGTCTACCTGTTAGGGTCCGCTTCACCTGTCCCACAGACTTCTGTCAGGGTAACAGAACACACCTGTCTACCTGTTAGGGTCCGCTTCACCTGTCCCACAGACTTCTGTCAGGGTAACAGAACACACCTGTCTACCTGTTAGGGTCCGCTTCACCTGTCCCACAGACTTCTGTCAGGGTAACAGAACACACCTGTCTACCTGTTAGGGTCCGCTTCACCTGTCCCAAAGACTTCTGTCAGGGTAACAGAACACACCTGTCTACCTGTTAGGGTCCGCTTCACCTGTCCCACAGACTTCTGTCAGGGTAACAGAACACACCTGTCTACCTGTTAGGGTCCGCTTCACCTGTCCCACAGACTTCTGTCAGGGTAACAGAACACACCTGTCTACCTGTTAGGGTCCGCTTCACCTGTCCCACAGACTTCTGTCAGGGTAACAGAACACACCTGTCTACCTGTTAGGGTCCGCTTCACCTGTCCCACAGACTTCTGTCAGGGTAACAGAACACACCTGTCTACCTGTTAGGGTCCGCTTCACCTGTCCCACAGACTTCTGTCAGGGTAACAGAACACACCTGTCTACCTGTTAGGGTCCGCTTCACCTGTCCCAGAGACTTCTGTCAGGGTAACAGAACACACCTGTCTACCTGTTAGGGTCCGCTTCACCTGTCCACAGCCTTCTGTCAGGGTAACAGAACACACCTGTCTACCTGTTAGGGTCCGCTTCACCTGTCCCACAGACCTCTGTCAGGGTAACAGAACACACCTGTCTACCTGTTAGGGTCCGCTTCACCTGTCCCACAGACTTCTGTCAGGGTAACAGAACACACCTGTCTACCTGTTAGGGTCCGCTTCACCTGTCCCACAGACTTCTGTCAGGGTAACAGAACACACCTGTCTACCTGTTAGGGTCCGCTTCACCTGTCCCACAGACTTCTGTCAGGGTAACAGAACACACCTGTCTACCTGTTAGGGTCCGCTTCACCTGTCCACAGCCTTCTGTCAGGGTAACAGAACACACCTGTCTACCTGTTAGGGTCCGCTTCACCTGTCCCACAGACTTCTGTCAGGGTAACAGAACACACCTGTCTACCTGTTAGGGTCCGCTTCACCTGTCCACCTGTTAGGGTCCGCTTCACCAGTCTACCTGTTAGGGTCCGCTTCACCTGTCCCACAGACTTCTGTCAGGGTAACAGAACACACCTGTCTACCTGTTAGGGTCCGCTTCACCTGTCCCACAGACTTCTGTCGGGGTAACAGAACACACCTGTCTACCTGTTAGGGTCCGCTTCACCTGTCCACAGACTTCTGTCAGGGTAACAGAACACACCTGTCTACCTGTTAGGGTCCGCTTCACCTGTCCCACAGACTTCTGTCAGGGTAACAGAACACACCTGTCTACCTGTTAGGGTCCGCTTCACCTGTCCCACAGACTTCTGTCAGGGTAACAGAACACACCTGTCTACCTGTTAGGGTCCGCTTCACCTGTCTACCTGTTAGGGTCCGCTTCACCTGTCTACCTGTTAGGGTCCGCTTCACCTGTCCCACAGACCTCTGTCAGGGTAACAGAACACACCTGTCTACCTGTTAGGGTCCGCTTCACCTGTCCCACAGACCTCTGTCAGGGTAACAGAACACACCTGTCTACCTGTTAGGGTCCGCTTCACCTGTCCCACAGACCTCTGTCAGGGTAACAGAACACACCTGTCTACCTGTTAGGGTCCGCTTCACCTGTCCCACAGACCTCTGTCAGGGTAACAGAACACACCTGTCTACCTGTTAGGGTCCGCTTCACCTGTCCCACAGACTTCTGTCAGGGTAACAGAACACACCTGTCTACCTGTTAGGGTCCGCTTCACCTGTCCACCTGTTAGGGTCCGCTTCACCTGTCCCACAGACTTCTGTCAGGGTAACAGAACACACCTGTCTACCTGTTAGGGTCCGCTTCACCTGTCCCACAGACTTCTGTCAGGGTAACAGAACACACCTGTCTACCTGTTAGGGTCCGCTTCACCTGTCTACCTGTTAGGGTCCGCTTCACCTGTCCCACAGACTTCTGTCAGGGTAACAGAACACACCTGTCTACCTGTTAGGGTCCGCTTCACCTGTCTACCTGTTAGGGTCCGCTTCACCTGTCCCACAGACTTCTGTCAGGGTAACAGAACACACCTGTCTACCTGTTAGGGTCCGCTTCACCTGTCCCACAGACTTCTGTCAGGGTACCAGAACACACCTGTCTACCTGTTAGGGTCCGCTTCACCTGTCCCACAGACTTCTGTCAGGGTAACAGAACACACCTGTCTACCTGTTAGGGTCCGCTTCACCTGTCCACAGCCTTCTGTCAGGGTAACAGAACACACCTGTCTACCTGTTAGGGTCCGCTTCACCTGTCCACAGACTTCTGTCAGGGTAACAGAACACACCTGTCTACCTGTTAGGGTCCGCTTCACCTGTCCACAGACTTCTGTCAGGGTAACAGAACACACCTCTCTACCTGTTAGGGTCCACTTCACCTGTCCCACAGACTTCTGTCAGGGTACACACCTGTTTTCACTCTTTTAGAGTTCGAGCAGTCGGAGCGGAGAATCTGTTGTGAATGGTCGTGTTTCATTCTAATGTGGAGGAAACTCTTCAGAGAAACTGAGAATTGATTCGTGGACAAAGTTTGTCTTTTGTTATATTTAATAAAGTAATAAAGAAATTCAATATAAAGTGAGATTGATCTGAAACGGAGGAACAGAGCAGCTTCACCCTCAGAGGAGAGAGAAGGTCTGCTTTCAGTCTCTCTCTGGGTGTTCAGGAAACAGCTGCTCCTCCATCCCATCATCAAACCGTTAACCCCCCAGTCCTTTTACTTCCGTTGCCTCCTGGAATGTAAACCCTTAGCATCTGTCTCTCTTAAACACAGACTAACAACACACTTTAACAGAGCAAAAGGAAATCAGAGTATGATGTGTTTCAAATGATTATATGGTCATTTGTCACAACGCTTCAAAGCTGGAGATTTTTCACAGTCTTCTTAAAAGTTTTACATTTGAGGGGTCTTGTTATAGGTCTATAGCTCTATGGCGCCCCCTACCAGAGTGTTAGCAAGCAGCCCCTGGTTGTACCTTCACCTACAAGTCTGACATTTGGTAGGCAAATAGAACATGGTGAGACGAACAAAAAAGCCTCTGGAAGGAATATCGTAAACCGAGCAGGAAGTCGGCTATTTTGGATTTTACGCACAACTTTTGTTCACTTTTTGCACTTTCACCAGCCGTACTTTACTCCTCCCACTGATTTCATACGAGGGACTGGTTTTAAGAATCAAGACATAAACTGGCAACTACTTTTTCTTCCTCCTGTTCTTTAATCATCAATCCAGGAGGAATAGAAACATTTACACCCAGTTTAGAAATGAATCGCTTGATTTGTATTTTCTCTTTATCTCTCTTTTTACTCTTTTAGGGTCCGAGGAACCTGTGGTCTCAACAGGCGCTTTCACACCAAGGACTTTTCCCAGGAATAGTTCCCGGACCTTAGTTCCCCGGAAATCTTTAGTTCCGTAACTATCTAGTAGATCGCGTTCACACTGGAATAAGTCCCTGAGGGTGGATTAGGCAAATGAAGCCGCTGACGTCACTTCTTCTTCTTCTGCTTTGGGTTTACTGGCAGGCCGCAAACCACTTCACAGCGTATACTGCCACCCGGAGTCCCCAGCCGGAAGTCCCCGGAGTAGGGGACTGGCTTCAGTGGAAGCTGCTGGGACTCCCAGCAGCTTCCACTGAAGCCTTCCGAGTAAATCGCCAGAACGCCGACACCTCCTCATCTCCACCGCTCCCATGTTTTATTT
>NC_136902.1:718367-770867 GCF_949606895.1 Notothenia rossii
TTTCTGTAAGCTGCTGTGTGTTCTTCATGCTGTGACTCAGTACATACACAGAGACACTCTTTACCTTCAGTAGTGACAGTATCTAGATTGATAGATTGGATTAGATTCCTTTATTGTCTCTACACATTCCAAGCATTCCCGATGGTGCAATCCAACATAACGGACAGTATGAGGATCATTTTGACCATACAAGCTAAAACTTTGAATATATCATATTATAAATTGGACCTATGATACATTGAACAGTAAGCATACAAAACAATACAACAGACAGAGAGAGAGAGAGAGAGAGAGAGAGAGAGAGAGAGAGAGAGAGAGAGGAGAGAGAGAGAGAGAGAGAGAGAGAGAGAGAGAGAGAGAGAGAGAGAGAGAGAGAGAGAGAGAAAGAGAGAGCGAGAGAGAGAGAGCGAGAGAGAGAGAGAAAGAGAGAGAGAAAGAGAGAGCGAGAGAGAGAGCGAGAGCGAGAGCGAGAGCGAGAGCGAGAGCGAGAGAGACTTAAAATACTTAAAGTGTAAAAGAGAAACTATCTGAAGCCCATGTATGATGTGTCTCTGTGTGCTCTTCATGCTGACACACACTTCAGTTTCCTCGTGTCCCTTAATAAAGACTTGGAGAAGATTCACGTGTTCTTGTTGCAGTCTCTTTGTTTTTACAATCTAAGAAATGTTTGTTGTGAAAAGCTCCAGCGTCCTGAGGCCTGTACGACGAAGCCGGTTCAACCTAACCTGGATATGTTTGAGTTAGCCGGTTGGCCTGATCCAAAACAAACGCGCTCTCGCTAAACGGTCCTACGATGAACGCGGTGAAGTTAGTTTTAGGTTGGATATTCGACGGACATTCGCGGACCCGCCAGCAGCGTCAGTTTTCCCCTGCTGCTGGCTGTATTGCGCATTACGACGGGGAGATTTTCTCCGCGAAACGAGGCTTTCACTTAGGGACCATCAACAAATGACTTTTCAATTACACAAGAAACATGTTCTTTTGAATAAATGGACAGCTTCCCGATCGAGTGAATGTGAAGCAAATCCACTCTAGAACATACATTTGTTGAACAGACCTATTTGTATAGCATTTTAATAAAAAGATGTCTGGTCGGCCTCGCGTGGACCCTCTCGCCTTTTCACCACCTAGACGGCGGCTTCGGACGTTACCCGCGCTCTCATCGGCGCCTGGGTGGCGCGCTTCTGGACCCCGTCTCGCCTCTGCGGTTTCGTACGTCGCCCATGCCTTCATCGGCCTGTGGGTGGCGCGCTCCGGGACCCTGCCTGGCCTCTTCCTTCGCCTCGGCGGTTTCGGACGTCGCCCATGCCTTCATCGGCCCGTGGGTGGCGCGCTCCGGGACCCTGCCTGGCCTCTCCTCTTACCGCGGCTCACGGTTCACCTCGACGACGTCTTCGGACGGCTTCCCGTCTGGCCTCTCCCCTGTCCACGGCTCCTTCCTCCCGGGGATGCTGCTCCTGCTCCCCGGGGACCCGGCTCTTTCCTCCCGAGGACTTCATGCCCGCCGCCGCTGTGCCCTCGCCTGTGGCCGGGCAGCGCTCCTTCCTGCTGACGACCACCGGATTATTCACGCCCGTCGCGGCTCAGCCACCCAGCTTTCACCGACTGGCGGGTGAGGACTTCATTCGCCACGGCGCCTGCTGCGGCCCGTTCCGGCCCACCTCCCACCCCCGGTGGGGACGCCCTCGTTGGGGCCCCTACCCTCTCCTGCGGCCCCCTTCCGACGGCCCGTTCCATGGCCTGGCCCTCACCTGCAACCTCACCCTCCTCAACCCCTGTGGTGCTTCCTCCCGGACGCAAGGATTTTTGCCATGTTTGAATTCTGGGGGGGCTTGTGTGGTGACCACCTTTAATACACTGGGACATAATTCACACACGGAACTGTGGGGTAGGGGTATTGTGTCCGCACGGACATATGTGTTGTAACTATATATGTTGTGTGCCCTCCTGAGACTTCACTCTCTTCTTCCCGGGCTGCGACCCAACAACATCTCTATATCTGCTCCGGAATAAAGTCCCCTTTTACACCATCATTGCACCGCCTCTGACTCCCTATCTCTCGGCACTACAACTTCATATTAAGGCTAATACAAATGACAAGGCTGTAATGCTAACTAACGTGCTAGCTACTAGCTAGGTAGCTAACTTGATCCAGCCACTCCTGGTCCTTTCATCAGACGGGAAGCGAAAGAACGAGCAAAACCCATTGCTGGTATGATAAGAACCTGGTACTAAGCACACAGGCATCTTGTTAAAGTTATCTGATCTTAACTATCTCTTATTTGGTGGAGGAAAACGTGACATCACTTACGCGACTTCCTGGGATTTGTAGTCTTTCTAGTTGCGTATTTTTCATAGTCTTATATTTCAACAGTTTTACGACAAACTGTGACTTTTTTCACATGGAAATTATTTTTTAAGATTGACAAACATCATATGTGTAACTCATGGCACAATTCAAACGGGATCGAAAGATACGTTTTCTCTCTCCATTAGCCGCTTTCACACCGCAGGACTTGCCGTACTTTAGTGCCGGCACTAAAGTACCACGGCACTGAATCCGCCAGGGGGCTAGTGCCAATCGCATTCACACCGCAGTACTTTCCCTGAGGCAAGACTACGCTGACGTCACTTCGTCTTCTTCTTCTCTGGGTTTACTGGCAGGCCGAAAAAAACCTCTTCACGGCGAGTACAAAAAAAAACGAGAGAAGAAGAACTACACGGGGGAGGGGGTATAAAGCCCACCCGCTGTACATGATATATATATATATAATAGGTAGGCTCAGCAGACAGACCGTAGTGCAAAGATAAAGTGTCACATGATTATCTACTAAATAGTGAATTCAGCATCAACTTCACTAGGATGAAGTTCATATCTTCCTGAGATACGTGTTACTTTATGTCCCCACTAGAATCCGAGCTCAAATGACTCAAACCAACTAAATGTCCAAGCAAAGAATCATGTGCACCGTGAGGCTGGGTTATAAGGGTCATTTACAAATAACCCCATTATAACAATGGACTTTATCTCTATGTGTTTATTATATATTACCCCCTCAGGCTGATTTTGGAAAAGGACATTAACCGTTGTTTGGTGTTTTTCCCTTATTTATCTAAAACAAATGACATGATGAATGACTTGTGTTTCTGTAAGACTTGTGTTTCTGCCATTGATGCACAAGTTTGCATCATTGTGGATAAATTCAACCACCGACACCTGTCTGCTCTCACATTCTACTATTCTGAAAATTTGGGGTGTTATATACAGTCTATGGGTGGGACACAATAAATAAAGCTTCGCCAGTTTGTTTGTTTTATTGCACAGTCAAGACATAACAATAACGGCATCACGCCGCTCAAGTAGCTTTTGCGAACATCGCTCAAAACATTTGGAGTTGGGAACTGCTTTCTGTAGAAGCTGCTGCATCCCGTCCTCCGACACTTCCTCATCATTCCACCGCTCCGTGTTGTAGTACGTGTGGTCATAACTGCTTTAAAGTACAAAAAAACGACTCGCTCAGGTGTGGATGTGGTTTTGTAGCGAGGAAAGAAATGGCTGCCTAACAAAGAAAATTCAGAGTCTAACGGGGCGTGGTTTGCAATTCACCCAGCCAATAGAAATAGAATATAAATTGGCACTCTTTTATCACCAGGTACCACCTCTCTAGCAGGGACTGAAAATGACCAAAAGAGTTCCCGGCACTGAGTAGTCCCGGCGGTGTGAACGCGACATTATTGGTACTAACGGAACTAAAGAACCAAAGTACCAGGGACAGTCCTGCGGTGTGAATGCGGCTATTGACTTCAATGCATCATTTTTCCGAAATAAGGTCCCATGGAGCGGAAGTAGATGGGCGTGACTTCGCCACTCTATACACAGACAGGCACACGCAGGGAGCAAGGTCCCCGCTGGGGCCTTAGTTGGAATTGGGCCCTTTCTCATTTCATCAAATCCCCCTCCTCGACTCCCCGGTCCTCCGGTAGTGACCCGGAAATGAATTTCAGCGCGCCATGTTGAAGGACATCTCATTTTTCTAAATGCACTTCGAGGACCGAGGATCGAGCGTCGAGGAGGCTCTCTGGAGGAGCTCTAACCGAGGAGAGAGGAGAGAGGAGAGAGGAGAGGAGAGAGGAGGCTCTCTGGAGGAGCTCTAACCGAGGAGAGAGGAGAGAGGAGAGGAGAGAGGAGAGAGGAGGCTCTCTGGAGGAGCTATAACCGAGGAGAGAGGAGAGAGGAGAGGAGAGGAGAGAGGAGAGAGGAGAGAGGAGGCTCTCTGGAGGAGCTCTAACCGAGGAGAGAGGAGAGAGGAGAGGAGGCTCTCTGGAGGAGCTATAACCGAGGAGAGAGGAGAGAGGAGAGAGGAGAGAGGAGGCTCTCTGGAGGAGCTATAACCGAGGAGAGAGGAGAGAGGAGAGAGGAGAGAGGAGAGGAGAGAGGAGGCTCTCTGGAGGAGCTATAACCGAGGAGAGAGGAGAGAGGAGAGAGGAGAGGAGAGGAGAGGAGAGAGGAGGCTCTCTGGAGGAGCTATAACCGAGGAGACACTGATGGCTCCTCCACGGCTCCTTCGTGGATGCATTTCCGGGAACAGAGATGTTTCAAAGAGTCGTGACGCACGGCCGGACTTATCTCAGCCAATCACAGCTCTGCATGCATCCCCTGGATATTATTTTATTAACTGCTCTCATCAGACGCCATGTTTCCAGAGAGAACAGCTGAGAGGTCCGTGCAGAAAGCAGAGCAGTGTGTATAATATATATCACTCAGTGTAACAGACCTACTCTCTGTCTCTGCTGTAGTTTAGTAGATATCTACAAACAAAGAGTCCAGATGTTTCTAAAACCATTTAGTGCTTCACAAAATAAAATACACAACGGCTGTAGCCTGTTTTAGGAGCTGTAGGTGTGTGTGGTGCAGTGTGTAGGTGTGTGTGGTACAGTGTGTAGGTGTGTGTGGTACAGTGTGTAGGTGTGAGACCCAACTTGTTGTTTCAACTTAAATATTTGCGTATCCATGCTGCGAAAGAATTTTACGTCAAGACAACAAAGACAATTGAGTTAACTCAAATAAATATTGCTATTGGACTCAACTCCAACTTTAGTTTGTCTAACTTGATAGCTTTAGTTGATATAACTTGATAACTTTAGTTAATTTAACTTCAGCACTTGATACCTTTAGTTGATATAACTTGATAACTTAAGTTGATATAACTTCACTAATTGATAGCTTTAGTTGATATAACTTGATAACTTCAGTTGATATAACTTGATAACTTTAGTTGATATAACTTGATAACTTCAGTTGATATAACTTGATACCTTTAGTTGATATAACTTGATAACTTCAGTTGATATAACTTGATACCTTTAGTTGATATAACTTGATAACTTCAGTTGATATAACTTGATACCTTTAGTTGATATAACTTGATAACTTCAGTTGATATAACTTGATACCTTTAGTTGATATAACTTGATAACTTCAGTTGATATAACTTGATACCTTTAGTTGATATAACTTAACTAATTGATAGCTTTAGTTGATATAACTTGATAACTTCAGTTGATATAACTTGATACCTTTAGTTGATATAACTTGATAACTTCAGTTGATATAACTTGATACCTTTAGTTGATATAACTTGATAACTTCAGTTGATATAACTTGATACCTTTAGTTGATATAACTTGATAACTTCAGTTGATATAACTTGATACCTTTAGTTGATATAACTTGATAACTTCAGTTGATATAACTTGATACCTTTAGTTGATATAACTTGATAACTTCAGTTGATATAACTTGATAACTTCAGTTGATATAACTTAACCTTAAGTCAATACTACTTTAGTTTTTGGTTGATTTAACTGCAATGCTAATGAGTTTATCTGCTTAAATGTAATGCAGTTTTCACCCCAGACATCTAATACAATTTAACAACAAATACTGCCCAATATGTTTCTTGTTTTATTGAAGATACAACTTTATGAACCAAAAACACTGAGATCCAACTCAAGCATCTTTAATAAAAACAGATGAGTCTCAATAAAAACAATTTTGGGAACAAGAATAATGCATCAGAAGACAATCATCCAACAATCCAACCATCCAACGATCCAATCCAACAAAAGTAAAAATAAATCTCCATGAATTCAAGGCTTCATGGGGTGTGTAACTGATAGAAAATAAGTCCCTTTTTTGGGTGAACTACTCCTTTAAGACAGTACCAACACATGATGTCATCAAAATGGAACATTTGTACCAGAAAGCTTTTTTTAATAGCCTTGCCTTGTTCTTTCTTACCATCTCACTGTGGGCAGTTAATCATACTACCATAATACTTGATGTGTTATCTATTATTTAATGCATCCTATTTAGGCAATCATCAATACTCAAATATATTTTGCATTGCAAGTTATAGAAATTTAAGTCGACATTTAAGTTTTCATTTTGATGACATCTTAAACAAACGTGTTGGCATTCAACAATGTGCAGCCAGTTACAAATAGAGCAATTAACTAAAGAATAAAAAAAATGCATCAAAACATGTGCAATTCTAAATAATGCATCGCAAATAAGATTAAGTAAACACTGAAGTTTCACACAGTGTGGATAAAACCTCAGTGCAACAAATCCACACTGTGTGTGTTACTGTCCCCCAAATAAATACACACCGTGTGTGTTACTGTCCCCCCCAAATAAATACACACCGTGTGTGTTACTGTCCCCCCCAAATAAATACACACCGTGTGTGTTACTGTGTCCCCCAAATAAATCCACACCGTGTGTTATGTGTCCCAAATACACTGTGTGTTACTGTGTTCCAAATACACCGTGTCGCTATACCCAAAATCCACAGTGTAAATATCCCAACAAATCCACAGTGTGTGCCCTTCCAAAGTGGCATGTAAACCTGCACAAGTCATTAAATTGTCAAATGCAGTACACAATCTACAGGATATCTAACCAAAATAACAAAATATAGAGTCCATTTCTCATACCAAGTTCACATTTTGTTTGTTCAGTTGAACTTGCATTTTCTACTTGAGTATCAATATTTACACTCTGCCTTAAGCTTACACGGGCTTCCTCAAGAGTCTGTATCTCAAGCCATGTAACAATACACAATATTGCTGTGTGCAGTTCTCCAACAATCAAACTTAAATGGGAGTCCATTTCTCAGTCCATGACTCCTCCAATGTCCATCAAGTTCAGGGTCAATGCTTAAACTCTGCTTTAAGCTTACATGGTCTTCCTCAAGAGTTTGTTTCTCAAGCCATGAACCAAAGCAGTGCAATGGCCTCCACCAATGTCCATGAGCACCTTCTGAATGACTTCAAATGTGTACCTTATGCCTTTGGGATAGTCGATGTTGAGTGCGTAGAGCAGACCCATCAGCAGTGACACAGCTGTTGGAAAATCACTGACTGATGGAAAGATGATTTCTTCCTCGATGACCACTGCGAAACTGACAGTATCATCCCCGTCTGCCACTATGAGGATGCCCAGCATCATTCCTCTTGTCATGTCCTCCTCAGCATCTGTGGCCTAAACAAAGTGGAAAACGTGATAAAATAAACCTTTATTGATTCTGTTGCCACAACAGCATTAAGCATGAAACACACCAGTGGTTCCTAAACTTTTTATCTTAAGACACACTCCCGGGGACCCAAACTAATGAAAATAGCTGACCTACAATCTCACAACACTTCACAAAAAAAAAAAAAAAAAGAGTATGAGCTGTTGAGTACTTAAAAACCTAATTTTTTAAGGGCTTTATTAAAAAAAAAAAAAAGAATCCCACCCAGTGTGAAATGAGCGGTGCTTTCGATGAGTTCATTTATACTCCTAAGCTTGGACACTGCCATCGAGGCCATGCTGGTACGGACATACACACAAAGCCACATGTTGGAGCGGTTAGCGCTCAAAAATGAAGTAAATATTTTGAGGAAAATTGGAAACAAAGAAAGGGCCTTTTACTCATGATTGGTCCCAACCCACTGTTTAGGTCCTAAAATACAGGATACGTACAAGTAAGGGTAAGAATGGGGGCCTGATCTGCACTGACGGAAAATATAAATATAAAATAAAATATACCTGAACTTTCTTGTAAAAGTTGGACGAAACCTCTTTGAGGTAGTGGGGGATCCCCATCAACACAACGGTCCTTTTCCATTGGTTGGAACACTAAAAATAATAGACAATACACAACCAATGGAACAGCTTCAGTCAGATAACATCAGAATAGAGTATTTAACAGTAAATAAATGATAAGTGTGTGTGTGAGTGAGAGCTGCAGACAAAATTGGAAAACTATAAAATTGAAGCTGATAAAGCGGTTCTTTCTCCTAATTGGAAGACACCATTGACCCGTGTGAAAGTACATTTGCTGTTTATAAAGAGCTGGAGAGACAGGGACTGGGAGAAGCCTGTTACTGAACCAACGCTATAGTAACATTTACTACAAGAACTTTTTTTAACAGAAAAACAGTGTAAAATATCACGTAAGCATACTTACATCACTATCCAGTGTTGTCAACAGCTTCTTCAGCTCCACCACACCAGGCTTGGCTTTGTAGATATCAATGAACCTCTGCAGATACTTGTCAAGACCAGCGAAGAGGCAGCCTTTCAGGTCAACAGTGGTGAGGCGAGCAAACTCTGCTTCAATCTAGTAGGCATAAAAGAAGCAAAGAACAAGCCGAGGGATTGGCTGTAAATTCAATATCACTGATATACTGTATGTATATAACTGTATAATCTTCATGACAGCAGACATTAGCCATTGTGTACAACATATCTTTCTATTCTTAATCAGCCTCCAATCTGATCTTCCTCAATCACATTTGAAATAGAGAAGTACTTTACCTGACGTTCAGAGAACAGTGCTGGCCATTTATCTTTGATGTCAGCCACAGGTGGCTCATCCTCTAAGATTTCCTTTCTCCGCAAAGAGAAGGTGCTGGTCATCATCGCTTGAATTTGCTTCCAATCAACCATCCTCTTCTTCATTTCTGTGAGCATTGCTGTCCTTTCTTCGTCAAGGGAGTGTTTTGTTTTTCCTTCCGAGATGTCTGGCAAGAAGTTGACTTCTGATTTTCTAGCCCTCTTAAGAGTTCTTTTCCCAGATGTGCTGGATGACCGTGAGTTGAGTGAGTTGATCTTGAGCTCTGGGCATCCAGCCTCTCGGAGCTTTTGTCTGAAGTTACCCATTTTAAACTTTAAACTAAACGTCCAACAGTGCCATCCAGCGACAGACCCTGGTTCCCTCAGACATGGATGTTTTTTGATGAGCGCTTGCGCCACCAAAGCATATTCCTCATGTTGTGGGTATGGGCTATAGGCATAAACCGCTTCTGCTATTTTTTCCAAAATGTCTGATTTCATGCATTTGGAGATATCAAGAAGGGTTCCATCCTTCTGGAAGGCTTCATTTCCTTCCCTTAACCTTAGCTCTGTATCAAACGCAAAAGTAGGGATCTGAAATGACTGAGGCAGGTGGACTGGACTCGACTGGGGCTCGACTCAGGGGTTGTGGTTAAGCTTGCAGTGTCCAACGTTGAGTCTGTATGATAATAAAGTTCTTCTGTATGAACTTGGAGTTCTTCAAGAGGATGACTGTACACTTTTAAAGTCACTTTATCTTTAGGGAGATCTGACATGTTACTCAAGTTGCAAAGCTCGTTATTGAACATTGGATCTTGAAATTGTATCCTCAAAACTCCTTCCAATCCAAGCTTGTTTTTGAGGATCAAGTGCAGGTCATCAACCGTGTCGGGCATGTTCTCAATGGTGACCCTCCGAATGTCCTCTTCGGTTAGGATGACACGCAGCAACATGGTGAATCTAAAAAGAACAAAACAAATATACATTTTCTTATAAACAAGGCAAAGTAATGATCACATGTCATAGTAGAACCCCGACCTAGTAAGTAATTTAACCACATGAGGCCTATATCCCAATATTGGGAACATTCTGTGTAAATTACAGATCTACAAGCTCACTATGTCTGACATGTTGTGAGCTTGTAGATCTGCTATTTTCGGTGAAGAGATTTAGTGTAGATGGGAAAAGGACGGGGCTTCAGTCAACTAAGTACGGGGTTTTGCTGTAGGAGAGTGCAATGCAAGGCGTTGTGGCCTTGCCGTAGACTATCAATTTAAGATTTTGTTTAAACCCTGTTAAGATGTAAAGAAGGTTATTTTTTATTATTTAAAAACAATGGTAGTAAAATAATGAACTATATAAAAGTATAGAACATAAGGTAGAGTTGTTAATGAAACTAAGGCCTATAAGACAATTATTATTACTTAAATTATCCTGAAAATAAGCAAAAGGATTACCTCAGTGTAGCAGGAATGCCTTGGGATAAATCAGGAGTCTGCCTTGCACCACGTAGGCTGTCAGGGGGACGTAGTGGTTCAGCTCTGCAGGGTCGACCACAACCAGTTGGGAATCCTCAGCACTGCAAACTTCATAACATCTATAGTGGTCCAGGTAACAACCAGAGAAAGGTTGAAGAACAACGAATGCCTTGTTGTCCACTATCACAATGTACAGGACTTGGCAGAAATCAGGGAGTCCACTTGTGCTTCCAAATGATACAAACATCCCCTTTACATATTTTGTTCCATGTATTAAGGCTGTTGTGGCAAGTGATATAGTGGTCAGATGACTGAATTTGTGCTGAATAGCTAGTTTGACTGGGAGGGGCACATTTTCAAGGGAATTGTGTGTTGTCCTCTCTACTTCTACTGCTGGCTTGAACAGGCAAGGCATGTCAAAATGGTATGCCAACATAAGCTGGTGTCTGTTGGCCAGAGACAACACAATGTTCTTGAAGTTATTAATATCACGAACAGCTTTCTTGAAAAAACTGTGTTTTGCTTCGAAGCGAAATGTCCAGAAGTCAACCACAGGTCCAAAGCAACGAATCAGATGGGGATAATGCTCTAGAAAATGATGTTTGGGTTTGAGTTTCACATCAGGAAATACATCTGTTAAAAGTTTCCTATGTTCAAAGATCTTTGCTTCTAGGTAACAGATGCTTTCATCTGTAAAAGCGGACGATGCCAAGATTTCAACAATGTCTTTCAGTTCCAGAATCAGAGACCATGCATCATCATTTTCAGGGACATCATCACCAATAATTAATGGCAACAACCTTAACAGAGTCCAATTCTCGTGGCCATTTCCTCCTATGGTTCCAGACAAATGAACATTTACAGAAATTTTTTGAGGACAATTGGTTTTGTCAGAGTACTTATAAGGGAAGTACTGTATGGCAGTATTTAAATTATCTAATGTGAAATATTTCCTGTCAATGAATTTTTTCAAACACAAACACAGCTCAAAGGGTACAATGCCTTCAAATAGGTCGTGCAAAAAGTCAGGTGGAAACCCTGTTATACAATGAAAGTATTGTAGTTCATTTAGAACACATTCACGTTTTACACCATTTACACTTTTCAAATTTGTGTTTTCTTTAAGCTCAGACAGGTTCAGGTTATGTGACTCTATCGTTCTCAATACAAATGACCCACTTCTTACAGAACAAGTTTGAATATCTTTTCGACTTGCAAGGCAAAATCTGCAAAACTTGTCCACATTAAAGGACTCCTGAAAGCCAGCAAATGAATGTGCCCCCAAATTATCTGATGAAATGTATAGCACTGTGCCTCTGACACTGGTTCCTAACCTGTCGATGTAAATTCCTTCCTTTTCAAGCAACTGTAGGTCTCTCAGCAGTGGTTGAACAATTGGACCATAACCAAATGTTTTAATATCTTGACTTTTGCATAGGGCAGCCAGATATATAGTAGACAATGATGATCTGTCTCTTACAGGCAAATTGCCAATTATCCAATAGATTGCACACAGCTTATGTTTCTTTCTTGAGGTGCCTAAAGGGTTACAGATCTCAAAGTCATCAATATACAAGCCCAAAGAAATACTTAGATCTTCACCATTAACAAGTGGATTTTCTTTACAGTACGATGCATCAAAAAAAGACTTATACTGGCCAGATGGTGATTTTCGGTTTTCTTCCAAAACTCTGTCAATTACATCACCCCTATTCAATAACGCTTGAAGAACACGCAAGATTGGCACATAAACAAATGTTTTTTTTAATGAAAAATCTAAAACATATTCAACTGGGTTGATTAAACTGAAGTTTTCTTTGAAAAAAGATGACCTCCTTTTGTCAGTTGACAAAGACCCACCCTCTGAAAGACAGCTAAAATGATTTGCCTGGCACAAGGTATCCTTTACTAAATTTATAGTGTTTTCATCAATGGTACATCCATTCTGCCTTAATGCTTTATCAAGAGTATTTTTGTTTACCTCACTCAATAAAACACCAATATCCCTAAATTCTGTAACTATTTGCTGAACTGCAGTCTTTGAGACATGTAAAACAGTTTCCAATCGCAGAAGTAAAGACGCAAGTCTTGCTTGAACTTTATCAGAGGTATCCTCCTGCTCATTTACAATCTCATCCTCAGAACATTCTGCATCACTGACATCTGAAACCACTTGATCAGCCACAAGTTCCACGCCTAAATGTGTTTGAGTAATAAGCTCAGATTTCAAGTCTTGTAGTGTGGCATTGTTGTGAAAACGACTTTTATGCGAAGTAAAGGTAGTGTAATTTCTTGTTTCGTGAGAACAGTAATTAAAAGGGCAGGTAACTGTCTCTTTGTTTCTAAGATGTTTCCCAAGATGACCAAAGTACTGTTTTATAGTTACTGGATAATTGAAGTCACACAATTGACAGTTAATTTTAAGGTTTAACCCTCCAACAGGTCCATGATGTGAAAGTCCATGTTCTCTTAAATGCTTATTAAGGGATTCCTGTGATCGGAAAACTAGCGGACAGTCACTGTAGATACAGGGCAAAGGGCAATTTCTTCCATGATGTCCATGAATGGCTCTATAATGTTCAATTATTCTTTTGCGATTTCCTGAGTAATAGGTACAAAACTTACAAATCCACCGCATTCACGTTTGGATCTTGATCATGTACACCTGGAAAAAGAAAAGTAAGAAAGAATTAGGACAGAGATATTACATGGTAGTTTAATAAGCATGTTATATTTTCCTCAAAGCTATATATATTAGTGCTGTCAAACGATTAAAATATTTAATCGCGATTAAAATATTTAATCGCGATTAATCGCATGAACGTCATAGTTAACTCACAATTAATCGCAATTAATCACACAATTTTATCTATTCTAAATGTCCCTTGATTTATTTTTGTCCCATTATTTTTTTTCATTTTAATGCTCTTATGAACATGGAAAAGTGGATTGGCTTGCTTTATGCACATGTTTCTTTTATTAGAAGCAACATGCAAACAGGGCAGTACAAAATACAATTATAAAGTTAAACCATGGCTTAATATTTCCTTTTTCTAAAGTTTGCTGTGAACATAGCAGTCAGAAAACGTATTTCAGAAACAATGAACAGTAACAGTTAGGTAACCAATAAAACTGAAAGCTGAAAGCTACTCAAACAGACAAGCCTGTTGACATTTTCAGACAACAGTGAAGCTCGCTTCTTTTGCACAACATGCCCAGACACTGAAAACAACCTCTCAGAAGGTAGTGATGTTGCCGGTGCTGCTAAGTACTTGCGTGCAAGGCGGGCCATTTCTCTGAATCTTTTTATCATCCATTTCGTCGTATAGCGCTCGCCACTCACTCGAACCGTAACGTTAGCCTACTACTATTGGCCGGCTGCCAAACGGCGTGCCTATTGTCTTGTTTCCAGTCTAGCTAGATCCGGTGTGGTGTTGTAGTTTTTCTAACGTTACTAGTTGTTGCAACCAATTGCAACAGCATGTGAAAAAAACTACACACACAAATATATGTGTATATATATATATGTGTATAATAAGTAAAAATTAAACGCATCCTATTAACTGTTGTCCGAAAAATTCTCCACCATGGTTTACTCATAGCCTATTTAGTGCACGTGCAACTCATTTTAACTATAGCAATTAAAAGTTTGAAGAACACAATTTTTTAATGAAATAAAAAAGACATTCTCAATACGCACACCAAACTGGGCAGGGGGTAATTTAAATTAAAAAGTCTGGGAAACAAACTAATCAACAAGTCAAACAGGAGGGAATGGCTGCGCTATTTGCTAGCAGCTAGCTAACTCGGGCTGCTAAGCTGCTGTTAGCTATTCCCACTGTGAATTTCACCAAAAGTTTTGCTGTTCCGTTTTCAATAAACGGGCAACACGGACGATAATGTAACCAATTAAAAAACGTAAAACATGTCTTAAATATTACTTGTAAGCTATCAATATAACATTTACACTCACCTTGTTAAAATACGATGTATATTCAGTCTCTGGCGTTGTTCCATCCACCGAACAATGCGCGCGCTTAGCAGGGAAGGACGCAAAACGTGCTACACAGCGTACAGCGTGATGACGCACAAGTCTATAACTTTTGTGCATTTGTCAACTCAACTAGACTCAACTTGATTTATCTTGTTAACATAACAAAGGGTCTTAATTGAGTCAACTTCCATGTGGTTGAGACGTTATCAATTAATTATTTTAAGTTAAAATGACTTTTTGCACAAATCTGTGTTGTATTGACAAGTAAAAATGAGTCATGATAACTAAAGAGCAACATTGGGTTTTACAGTGTGTGTGTGGTGCAGTGTGTAGGTGTGTGTGGTACAGTGTGTAGGTGTGTGTGTGGTACAGTGTGTAGGTGTGTGTGTGGTGCAGTGTGTAGATGTGTGTGGTACAGTGTGTCGGTGTGTGTGTGGTACAGTGTGTAGGTGTGTGTGGTACAGTGTGTAGGTGTGTGTGGTACAGTGCGTAGGTGTGTGTGGTGCAGTGTGTAGATGTGTGTGGTACAGTGTGTCGGTGTGTGTGTGGTACAGTGTGTAGGTGTGTGTGGTACAGTGTGTAGGTGTGTGTGGTACAGTGTGTAGGTGTGTGTGGTACAGTGTGTAGGTGTGTGTGGTACAGTGTGTCGGTGTGTGTGTGGTACAGTGTGTAGGTGTGTGTGGTACAGTGTGTAGGTGTGTGTGGTACAGTGTGTAGGTGTGTGTGTGGTACAGTGTGTAGGTGTGTGTGGTACAGTGCGTAGATGCGGCGGACAGACAGGTCTCAGTTGGTTTGGTGTCCTCTGCTTACTTTTAATACTTGTAGTATAACTAAATAAAACTTTTGGCCCATCAGTTATTTTCCTCATTGTAGCGACCAGAGAGGGGGGGGGGATATATCCAGTCTCTGATAGTGTTACGTTATTATGAGAGTGCTCTGTTTGATTCTGAAATTGTATATAAAATATATACATAATATATATATGTGTGTGTGTGTGTGTGTGTGTGTGTGTGTGTGTGTGTGTGTGTGTGTGTGTGTGTGTGTGTGTGTAGCCTGTTATTGTTTCATTACACCACACTCTGAATGAATCAAAGTAAATATCTAAGTGGTCATGAACACATCTGTCCATCAGACAGAGGGCTGCTGTGCCTCCTGTCATCATTAATGGACGTCTCTTTAAAATGACCGCTCAGAGGAGAGGAGCTCTCATTTCTCTAACCGCCTGCTGCTTCCCCTCCTCTCTCCTCGGTTCCCCTCCTCTCTCCTCAGCTCCTCCGCTCGCATCTCCTGTGGGCGGGACTAAGTCTTGAGGATAGGAGTCGAGGATAGGAGTCGAGGAGGGGAGTTAGAGAAATGAGAAAGGGCCCTGGTGAGGGATAAGGAGGTACGCTGTGACTACGGCATAACACCCCCCTGCCTTGAATAAGGCCCCCTCTGCAAACCTGTTTCCCTCCAATAAAACCTTGTGAGGTCATGGAGGGAAAAGGTTTTGCTTGAGTAAAAGTAGAAGTACTCAGATCTTGTACTTGAGTAAAAGTAGAAGTACTCAGATCGTGTACTTGAGTTAAAGTAGAAGTACTCAGATCTTGTACTTGAGTAAAAGTAGAAGTACCAGAGTGTAGGAATACTCTGTTACAGTAAAAGTCCTGCATTCAAAATGTTCCTCGAGTGAAAGTAGAAAAGTATTCTCATCAAAATATAGTGAAAGTAGAGTACAAGTACCTCTAGACTGTACTTGAGTAAATGTACTTAGTTACCCAGATGATCATGTAGCTTTTTCTCTCCTCTGTTGACAACATGATCTTTATTTGTATTGTTATAAAACACAGGTGTTTATTAGTATCACATATTTGTATTTGTTTTCCTACAACAATAAGAGAAGCTCAGCATCACAGTGGAATATTCCAGAAGGTTATTCCCATACTGACCAGAGGGGGAGTAAAGACACTACGTCATAAACTTCGCGTAGCATGCGTTCTCGTCTCCCATTGGCGGAATGTGACCAACCTTCAGCAGCACCCCCCTTACAGAAAAAGGGGGCGTGGCAGTGGAAAAAACCCCCTTGTGACACAGAAACAGGAAGTGGCTGTATCTCTATTATCATCTCTTTATAAGAGCAGCGGACACGCGGTGGCACATCACACCTTTCTCTTCGTGCAGGTAACACACGGAGCCGCATCACAGTCACAGCAGATCCCTCCGCCACACAGGAAAACACACTCACATCCTCTGCGCCTCGCGACTTTCCTATCATCCTGCAGGTGTTTCCAGGTAAGGTCACATTCTCTTTGTGTGCTTAATGTGCCCTGAAGCCTCCGCAGCTGATGTGCACCGTGTTTTTAGGCGAAAATAGAGCCGCAGTGCGTGGTTTGCATGCATTTGCAGGTTATGACGCAGTTGCATGAACCTCTGTTTCGATGCCGATCAGCTGTTTTGTGCACCTGATGCTCGCCATTGCATAATGAATTACGTTAGTGCACACAGACATCCTGCGGTAGGGCATTTCAGAGTGTGTTTTCATGAAGGACTCGTTGCGTTATTGGCTGATGTAGAAACGGAGTGTGGTTTTTTTGGGCAGCCACACCCTGCAGGATCTGAGTCATGCAGCTGATTTAGGATCAGATTTGTACCTTGAAGCGTTCAGTGATGAGAGACAGGAGGTCGAGTTTTACGCAGAGGAGGGGGGTGTTACGCACACATATGTACCCTGCGTCGCTAGTGAAGCCAATAATCTGCAATCAGTTCCTCAACATGCCCAAACGAAGAGATGCCAGCCTCATACATCTCTTCAAAAAACGGATCCGCTTGCCCTTCAGATCTTTATCTCGGTCTGTAGTTTTGCAGAGACCTGATGAATGATGAAACGCCGCGAGGCCCGCATGTTCGCTTTTTATTTCCTCATCATGTGTGTTGTATGTTGTGTACGGAAACCCAGAGGAGCCATTGCTCGACATTTCATTTACAGTGATAACAATCGCATTTCATGTCTTGTTCTGTGAGGTCAACGTGACATGTGTGCCCTTTATGTAGAGATGAGGGCTTTATTTAAGATAATAAATCCCTACTAATGAGCTTCAGATCACAAAACAATGCGATTCAATGTCAAAATACCTCTTGTTATTTTAATAAATCCTACAAAAGTGCTTCTATTTGATTCGAGGAAAAAACAAGGCCAATAACCAGCCATCCACCTAAAACCCCATTTAAGGCTCTAATTCTGAATAATGCTCTTTCGTTCTTCAGATAGTCAAAATGTCTGAGTATGGAAGCCCTGAATGGCCATTTCTCAAACTCTTTATTACCTCTCCTGTGCTAATGGATGAGCTAAGGTCATTTTTATTTAACATTTAACAGCTGCAATGATTAGATAACTACTATTTAAATAACTGCGAGCTTATTTTAATAATTTAAGTTGATATCAGATTTGAATACGGTTAATGTTTTACTCCTGTCGCTGCAAACTGAATATGAATACAGATTGTTTTAATGTGATTGGTCTGTAAGGAAGCCTCGAACGGCCTGGTTTAGTTCTTTATTTACTTATGATAAATTAATAAGGCTCATTTTGATTTTCAGATTACAATATTAAATAATGAGATTTCAATAAATAGTAGATTAACTGCCAGCTGTGTTAAAGGGGACTTATCATGCAAAATGCACTTTGTGATGTCTTTTCTACATCACTGTGTCCCCGGTGCGTTGGGGATCTCACGCAGCGTCAGAAAATAAAACACTTTCTCTTTTCCTCCGTACCCACATCTTTTAAAAACGGGGCTACAACGAGCGGATACAGATTTGCTGCCAATATGACGTAATATCGGATGGTGGACTCACAGAGAGTTGCTATCAGAAATAATGCCTGACGTGTTTTGGACGTAATCTCGTCTTTGTTTACATTAGCATCACTAACACTCAGAGCTAACCTGTACTGGAGAGCACATGTGTTTTTAAAAAGCAGGAAGTATAAAAAGGAACTCACCTTGTGATAAACCTGCAAGAGACAAACCATTTGAGCTCCATACTGTTTCAGAGATAACCCTTGATGTGGTTTAGAACATGATGGCGTTTTATCACAACCAAATGTAACTTTATCTCCGGTAGAATTCTGATCAGGCATTAGCTCCGCCTCCTCTTTTTATGTTTTCAAGCTAAGGACCAAGAATCCTCGTTTCTCTAACAGCTGGAATAGAGGGGTATGAGGGAGTCTAACATGCATGATGTTTGTGTTTTGAGCAAAACACATCATAGACATGTTTTCATATGTTTGAGACCATAACGCCTTAAGATAGCCCGATAGGTGCACTTTCATTATTCAACCACCTCGGGGTGTTTCTTCTCTACGATGGGAAACTAAATATACTTTATTTTAGACAATTTAATCCTGCATTTGGGGAAACTGATTGATTAATGGATTAATTTAGAAAACAATGAGTGATTTAATAGAGAATTACAGTCGGTGATAAACGAAGAACGAAGGACCGGACGATAGAAAGTACAAACAACTAAAAGATCGAAAGAACAAACAAACTAACGAATGAACGAAAGACAGATTCAAAGACAGACAGAAAGAAAGAACAAACAAACGTACAACTAAATAAAGAATGAACGAAAGATTCAAGGACGGAAAGAAACAAAAGAAGGACCGGACGAAAGAAAGAAACTAAAGAACTGGCAGCTACTTGCTGCGTTACTTCTCTACGACGGGAAACTAAATATACTTGATTATTATTTTAGGAAAAGCGCTATCAAAATCCTGTGTACTAAAAGTAGAAGTACTCAGATCTTGTACTTGAGTACAAATATTCTGGATAATCAAAATAAAAGTCAAAAATACTACAGGACTTTTATAAGAAGGAGAAACTCAAGGCTGGGCGGTGCGCCAAAAAACTCTCGTATCCGATATTTATTAATTGATTGGAAATGTAATGCTAGAGCTCCCTTTGACACTTTTTCAAACTTATTGACGGATATGAACGATTTCTATCATACGGTATTAAGTTCACGCTGTACGGTATGAAGCGGTATGTCGCCCCAAATGTAATGTATATTTTAATGTATACAAATATAATAGAAGTAACTTATAACGGCAGACATGATTTTAAAGGAGTAGCTGAGTAAAGGGATGGAATTAATAAGCATTTGTTTCCTCTTGATCCTTTTCGTACAACACAACTTCAATCAGGAGAGATGGTGTTGATGTAAGAATACATATTTATTGCCCCGCGGGGTTTCATCGGATCGGTTGGTGAATGGATGGTTAGGCTCGGTCTGAACGGGAGGGGCTTAGCTTGACCCTGGTGGTGGTGGTGAATGGATAGTTGGGTTCGGTCTGAAAGGGAGGGGCTTAGCTTGACCCTGGTGGTGGTGAATGGATGGTTGGGGTCGGTCTGAAGGGGAGTGGCTTAGCTTGACCCTGGTGGTGGTGAATGGATAGTTGGGGTCGGTCTGAAGGGGAGGGGCTTAGCTTGACCCTGGTGGTGGTGGTGAATGGATGGTTGGGTTCGGTCTGAAAGGGAGGGGCTTAGCTTGACCCTGGTGGTGGTGAATGGATGGTTGGGGTCGGTCTGAAAGGGAGGGGCTTAGCTTGACCCTGGTGGTGGTGAATGGATGGTTGGGTTCGGTCTGAAGGGGAGGGGCTTAGCTTGACCCAGGTGGTGGTGAATGGATAGTTGGGGTCAGTCTGAAGGTAAGTGGCTTAGCTTGACCCTGTTGGTGGTGAATGGATAGTTGGGGTCGGTCTGAAGGGGAGGAGCTTGACCCTGGTGGTGGTGAATGGATAGTTGGGGTCGGTCTGAAGGGGAGGAGCTTAGCTTGACCCTGGTGGTGGTGAATGGATAGTTGGGGTCAGTCTGAAGGGGAGGGGCTTAGCTTGACCCTGTTGGTGGTGAATGGATGATTGGGGTCGGTCTGAAGGGGAGGGGCTTAGCTTGACCCTGGTGGTGGTGAATGGATAGTTGGGGTCAGTCTGAAGGTAAGTGGCTTAGCTTGACCCTGGTGGTGGTGAATGGATAGTTGGGGTCAGTCTGAAGGTAAGTGGCTTAGCTTGACCCTGGTGGTGGTGAATGGATAGTTGGGGTCGGTCTGAAGGGGAGGAGCTTGACCCTGGTGGTGGTGAATGGATGATTGGGGTCGGTCTGAAGGGGAGGAGCTTAGCTTGACCCTGGTGGTGGTGAATGGATAGTTGGGGTCAGTCTGAAGGTAAGTGGCTTAGCTTGACCCTGTTGGTGGTGAATGGATGATTGGGGTCGGTCTGAAGGGGAGGGGCTTAGCTTGACCCTGGTGGTGGTGAATGGATGATTGGGGTCGGTTTGAAGGGGAGGGGCTTAGCTTGACCCAGGTGGTGGTGGTGAATGGATGGTTGGGTTCGGTCTGAAAGGGAGGGGCTTAGCTTGACCCTGGTGGTGGTGAATGGATAGTTGGGGTCGGTCTGAAGGGGAGTGGCTTAGCTTGACCCTGTTGGTGGTGAATGGATAGTTGGGTTCGGTCTGAAGGGGAGGGGCTTAGCTTGACCCTGGTGGTGGTGAATGGATGGTTGGGTTCGGTCTGAAGGGGAGGGGCTTAGCTTGACCCTGGTGGTGGTGAATGGATAGTTGGGGTCGGTCTGAAGGGGAGTGGCTTAGCTTGACCCTGTTGGTGGTGAATGGATAGTTGGGTTCGGTCTGAAGGGGAGGGGCTTAGCTTGACCCTGGTGGTGGTGAATGGATGGTTGGGGTCGGTCTGAAGGGGAGGGGCTTAGCTTGACCCTGGTGGTGGTGAATGGATAGTTGGGGTCAGTCTGAAGGGGAGGAGCTTGACCCTGGTGGTGGTGAATGGATAGTTGGGGTCGGTCTGAAGGGGAGGAGCTTAGTTTAACCCTGGTGGTGGTGAATGGATAGTTGGGGTCGGTCTGAAGGGGAGGAGCTTGGCTTGACCCTGGTGGTGGTGAATGGATAGTTGGGGTCGGTCTGAAGGGGAGGGGCTTAGCTTGACCCTGGTGGTGGTGAATGGATAGTTGGGGTCGGTCTGAAGGGGAGGAGCTTGGCTTGACCCTGGTGGTGGTGAATGGATAGTTGGGGGTCGGTCTGAAGGGGAGGGGCTTAGCTTGCCGCTCATTACGTTCAACATTGTCTTCTTTTTATTGTTTTAATCTGTTGTAAGTCGTCTAAATGTTTCTCTGACTCTAAATCTTCTGTGTTTTGTCCCCTCCCTCCTGCAGCTGATAGTTTGAGCCTCAGTCGATCATGATCCTGCTGACTCCCTCCTCCGGTACGTTCTCCTCATAATCTGGATTACTGATTACTGATCATTATGTTTAAGGCCTCGGTCACTCGGGGACACGAGAGCCAGACGATCATTAATGTGACAATTTACACATGCAATTCAGAGTTAAAACACTATGCATTATGTGCAGGTATGCATCATTTAATGTCAAATAAGTGGTTTATATATGTGTTAAAATGTACTTATATTGGGTTGTTTATTATAATTGAATGTTTTTATTGATTTCTATATTTTGTGAGTTAATCTGGATCAGATTCACAACGTGTAAGAATGACGTATGTATTTTCTTTGTATGCCATATCCCCTGATTTTAAAGCGTATACATCTTAGTTTAAACAGTTTATTTCCACCTCAGTTGGTCCTGTTTGTCCTTGTTTAGTCTCGTTAGTCGTTACCAGGTAACATCGCACAGCGCTGCATAATAACAAGGGCTTTCCCACAATGCATTGCAGCCATTAGGCAGCCTGCCAGAAGCTGCTTGAAATCTGACTCTTTTGTCCGAGACAGAGTGCAGACTTTTCTCTCAGCTGCACATTCTTTAGGTAGAAACTGTTCAGTATTTGAAGACAAAGTGCCAGCGTGCTCTCTGCAGTGACGCTGTGGGAGAGTAGAGAGCATGCTCTGAACAAGTGTTGGTTGTTTTTGGCTTTCTGCTGTGTCTCATTCGCTGTTTTCTTTCAGATGTCTTGAACTCGCCTGGCTTTGGAATCACAGGAAGTTCAGGGTGAAAACACTTGAAGGGTTGCTATACAACTGCAAAATTTATAAAAAGACAAATCTATCCGTGCATTCTGTCTTGGGGCAGCACTATGACTCGAGAGAAAGTAGTGCACTCACCTGAGGAACATCTGTTAGACTTTGTGCCTCTTTTTGACTAAAATAAAGATCTTATTAGCTTTCATACTGCTTATTTACCCCCAAAACAACCACATGTATCAAGTTTAAAGAGTTCCTATTTTGCTTTTTTATGGTGTTACCCTTCCCTTTAGAGTGTACTGAACATCAGCAGGAGAGGACTCTTTAAAGTAGAGACACTACATACTGATATACACCTGAACATCAGCAGGAGAGGACTCTTTAAAGTAGAGACACTACATACTGATATACACCTGAACATCAGCAGGAGAGGACTCTTTAAAGTAGAGACACTACATACTGATATACACCTGAACTTCAGCAGGAGAGGACTCTTTAAAGTAGAGGACAGGGACTCTTTAAAGCAAATGCACTTAATAATTAATCCCAATTGGAGAGTTAACCCCTTGCAGTTTAGTGTTTATAGCAGATTACACCAGGATGTTTATTAACGCAGGGCTGCAGTGGATTCAATAGATTATTATTAATTGATTAACGAGGTGTGATCAGCTGACTTCCGGTTCGTTTCTCGCAGTAGTTTCAGCTCTGTGTTTTTTTGTTTAGTCCCCTCTATGTACCCAAAACCAGTATCTGTGTGTGTGTGTTTCAATCCCAGTAAGATTTCGCTAAGCGCTAAAAACGTCCCGTTCACCGTCCGAAAACTGTATCCTTTTTGGTGTCTTCTACTCTGCAAATATCATCTCTTGATTTTAGGGCTGCACAGTTATTCAAATATTAATATCTATCACGATTTAGCAGCGATTTTGACGTCTAAAATGCGTGCTCCGGTCGTACATTTACATAAAGTAATAAACAACAGACAGGCAAAACGAAATGTCATCGAGGTGTAAAGAACTGTTTTATGCAGGATTTTAAAGCATTGTTTTTAAAGCAGTCACAAAGAATCGTGATTATTATTTTGGTCATAATCGTGCAGCCCTAACTGATACTGAAGTGTAATGCATGCTGAGTAAAGCTACACAAATGTATAACAATGTTTATTGCATAGACATGTCTAAGTGATAATGAGGCACTCTGTCATTTTGCATGCTGTGACTGCGAATGAACGAGTACAGTAACGTACAAAAATGCATTTTAGTGATCTGAAAGTGGATGAATGAATCGTAAAGGTCGGTCTGCGTCCAAAAAACAAAGTCTTGGTAAGTGATGCTTCTTTTAATTTGAAAAGGAGAATCTGATGTAAAGTAATTTGTTGATATAAATGCAAAGAGGAGAAGAAATACAGCTACAACATCCCGTAGCATGGAGACAAATACTATATGACTGCATTGAGATAATGTTATGTGACTCAAACTGGGATTTTCCCTTTCGGCCCTTTTTATCGAGAGGTCAGCTGGTATGGTATCGGGTCATTTAGCCGTTAGCGTTAGAGTTTTTAGTTTTGCCCCGACGCCGTCTAACTTCGGCTCTTTTCTCAGGTTTCTTTCAGTGCACAAACAAGATCTTCCTGACGGACGAAGCGACAGGACAGCAGATCAAGGAATTCGCTCGTAAAAATGCAGCGAACGCTCTGTCGATATCCAACATGGTGATGGGCATGGCGTCCATCCTGAGCAGCCTGCAGGGGTGAGCACACCATTTATTATTCTCTGAAGCATCATTCAGGCGCCGCTGCAGGATCTAAGGCTTGGTCGTAATCATTCAAATTCTCCCTTTTCAGTAAAAAACACAAACAAACAAAACCATGGCAACGATTTTATAAAGGATTTGGTTAGTGTCATTAAAGCACATAATATGCTCTACATAGCGATGTGTCCTCTCTGCGTATGAGACTCTGGACGTGTCAGGAACAAAGACCCCTCTCATGTTACACATTTAGAAAACACTACATCTAGTTCACTGCATTTTGAAGAAGACATGACAAAATGTGGACTGAGAAATGCTGTTTGAAGCTCAAGGTTTGGGCTAATATTATTCCCTTTTATTGAATCTCTGAAGCATCGTTCAGGCGCCGCTGCAGGATCTAAAGCTTGGTTGTAATCATTCAAAATCTCCCTTTTCAGTAAAAACAAACAAACAAACAAAACCATAGCAAAGATTTGATTAAGGACTTGGTTAGTGTCATTAAAGCATATTGAAAATGAGCTTGTCACTATGTTTTTGCAACCATTAGCCAATCAGCAACCAAGGTGACAAACCTAAAATATAGGGGATAGTATTTCAGGATCTGGCTAGAGTTTAAAGACAATGTTAGTAATTATGTCGACTGGAAAGCATATGCGCAAAACACATTTTTACACATTTAGAAACCACTATATTACATTTTAAAGACAAAATATGGACTGAAAAATGAAGTTTGAAGCTTCAGTTTGTGCTCGTACTGTCCCCTAAGGGCCACCATACTTACTAACATGAGGCCTTTAAAAAGCCTCCACTGATCCTCAACTGATACAAAATGATTGCATGGCTTTGTTTGCTTTTATTTGAATGAGAACGATAATGATTACGACCAAACGATGTGTTTTTTTTCAACCAGTGTTGTTGTGTTTGCCCCTCAGGGCCTGCGTACAGTAAGTAATGCTAAATGATGGCAGACGAGCTGCACTAAGCTTCGTTAGAGACACTCAGGCAAGTGCTTAAAACTAAAACTGAAACGTGTCCAGAAACACCTGGAGATGATCGCTCTCTATTCACCTGATGCTCCCCGGCTCTGTGGAGCTTCTACGGCACCATGTGTTGGTTCTTCCTGTTACAGCGTAAATGCTATTACTTTAGCATAGCGTCGCTACCTTTACTTACCAAACAAACTGTTTGTAAGCTTTTAAATGAACTGTTATAACAGCTTTTCAGGCAAAAACAAACCCGGTGTGATTAATTTATCTAAATAAATGTATATTTGAGGTATTAACGTTTATGTTTGGAGCTGTGAGGAGCTAGCTAGATAGCAGCCTAAAAGATGCTTTCAAAAATACTTAATCAATATTTTAATAATGAATCTCTTTGTCTGAAAGTAGACGCTTTAAGGCTAACCATAAGGGGTTAACAAATAACTCGTATTTTAATTATTACAGCAACCAATTTGGCTATAGCTATTTTAAAGCTAACATTCGCTAGCTAGCCTGTTAGCTTGTTGCTTCTTAGCGTGGTGTAGCTGTGAATGATCTCTAATTAAACTCATTGTTCACTAAACTGCTAGTGCTACATCAGAAGAGCTAACACATTAGGGGTTAAACAATAACTTGTATGTTAGTTATTACAGCAACCAATTTGGCTATAGCTAACTATAAAGCTAACATTCGCTGGCTAGCGTGTTAGCTAGAGAGCTAACACTCGCTAGCTAGCTTTTTAGCGCAGTGTTGCTGTGAATGATCTCTAATTAAACTCATTGTTCACTAAACCAGAAGAGCTAACACATTAGCGTTTGAACAGGAAGTGGGGAAAGGGGCGGGGCTTCATGAGGTGAATAGAGACAGATACTGTCTCAGCAACGGTTTCACATTTTACCCTCATATCATGTTTTACTGCAGGAGAGATGTTGTATCTTGCTGCTCGTCATCCTTTTGATTTCACACATTCTGCAGAGTTTCATTTCTACTGCTTCAGTTTATCGTCTGTTGCATCGCTAAAATGTGGCTACGGTGCATAGATCCCTCTTTTAATATCTGCTCAGCTTTCCACTTTAATAACTATACTGCACATATTTTATTATTTGTCAGATCATTCGTTTATCTGTATTTCATGTTAATATTTCTATATTAGAGTTTTTTTCGAGTTTTTTCTTCTATAAATGTTATTTTCTCTTACCTCTAATCTGTGTTTCTGCATCACACACACACACCAAGGCAAACGAGTAACATCTGTGAAACTACTCGGTCAAACCTTCTCTTTCTCTAGTCTTTAGTAGTTTTCTGATTTCTCTTTCAGTTTATTGTCTGTTGCAAAAAGGAGAGCTACAAAGAGATACAATAGAGTTGAAGTCCCGCCCATCTACTTCCGCCCCATGGGACCTTATTTCTGAAAAATTATACATTGAAGTCAATGGAGAGAGAGAACTTATCTTTCGATCCCGTTTGAATTGTGCCATGAATTACACATATGATGTTTGTTAATTTAAAAAATAATTTCCATGTCAAAAAAGTCAGTTTGTCGTAAAACTGTTGAAATATAAGACTATGAAAAATACGCAACTAGAAAGACTACAAATCCCAGAGTCCCGGTCCCGCATGCTGGCTCTTAGGGACCGACTAACTCCCCTTGTGTGAAATATGCCAAAGTGACGGCCGTCTGGGTGTGTGGTGCGAGACGGGAGAGGTAGTTCATTGAGCCTTTCACACAAAGTGTTACGACACATTTTTATGTTTTGACTTGTAAAATTATCTTTTAAATTGACAAACATCATATGTGTAATTCGTGGCACAATTCAAACGGGATCGAACGATACGTTTTCTCTCTCCATTGACTTCCGAAATAAGGTCCCATGGAGCTCCCCCGGAAGGGGAGGGGTCTATAGGACTACAAAAAGATGCATTTAATTTTTGTAGTTCTTGTATCTTTTGTAGTTGTAATGTGACTTTAGATAAATCGTATCTGCTCAGCTTTCCACTTTAATAACAAAACTACACATTCAGAGTAGCTTGTTGTTAAATACCTTACGTCGTTTTTTTGTGAAAATATTTTTCTATATTTCCATTTTTTTAAAGTTTTTTCTTTTACATTTTTTTTAATGTTTTGGTCATTTTTCTTACCTTTTTTAAAACTTGGTAATAAAACTGATTCCTCTTTCTTTCTCTACTTTGTGGTCTGTTGCACAACATACTTTATATCTGTATTCCATGTAAAGATATAAATGTTTATTTTTGGGTCATTTTTCTTACCTCATGTTTCTGCACCACACTCACCAAGACTAACTCCTCTTGTATCGAAGCTGATCTCTTTCTCTAGTTTCGGTTTCATTGCTCAAACGTCCCTCTGTCGTGCATCTGTCTCACGTCTCTCACATTCTGGGTCATTTCTCTTACCTTTTTTTACGTTTCTGCACCACACACACCATTGGGTCATTTTTCTTACTTTTTTTATATCTCTCTGTTAGACGAGAGACAGGCTTCGTACTGACTAGTTTGTTTCATTGCTCAAACGTCACTCTTTGTTGTGCATGACTCCAATATGTCGTCTGTCACGTCTTTTCTTACCCTTTTTGATGTTTGCACCAAACACAGCAGGCCAAACTCCTCCCATCTGTTAAACTAGTTGGTAATAAACCTGTTTCTGCTCTGTTGCATTGCTCCAACGTGCCTCTGTGTTCTCTGAGTCTCACGTCTGCCCCTGTCTCTGGTGTTGTGTTCAGGCACCATCACGCCGCCTGTTGGCTCGTTCTGATTGGCTACCTACTGGACCTGGCCGACGGAGCCGTTGCCAGGCGGCTGGGAGCCTGCTCTGCTCTGGGTGAGTGAGGAGGGGGGAGGAGAGAGAGAGAGGGAACAGGGATGGGGGAGGAACGGGGAGGAAATAGGAACGGGGGAGGGTTGGACGAGGGAGGAAAACAGGGACAAGGCTTTTCTTGTCATGTGTACAGAGCTACAGTGCAGATATACCAATGAACACCTGAGGTCACAGGCTCCTCCTCCAACAGAGCAGCACAGATACAAGAGAATAGAAATAGTGCAGAATAGTCTGCAACCCATATATTTATTTATTTGTATTTACTTGTATACAAACGGATGGATGTTCTTTCCAAAGTTCAGGTGTTTAATAGGCAAAAGGAAACGGGGATCAGAGGGAGGAAACAGAGAAGGAAAAAGGGAACGAAAAGGGGAGGGAAGGAAATGGAGAAGGTGAGGAAATGGGGAAGGAAACGGGGAAAGGGAAGGGAAAGGGGGAGGAGTCATGGCTTGTATTGTCATGTGTACACACTAGCAGCTACAGAGCAGATATATCAATGAAATGCTGAGAGAATTAGGGCAGAGTTAAAAATAGAGGCTGTGGCATCAATGGGAGCTTTTCTAAATCCTGTTAGTCAGAATTCTATCTTTCACTAAGTCTGGTTCAGATCTATCTGTCACTAAGTCTGGTTCAGATCTATGTGTCACTAAGTCTGGTTCAGATCTATGTGTCACTAAGTCTGGTTCAGATCTATCTGTCACTAAGTCTGGTTCAGATCTATCTGTCACTAAGTCTGGTTCAGATCTATCTGTCACTAAGTCTGGTTCAGATCTATCTGTCACTAAGTCTGGTTCAGATCTATCGGTCACTAAGTCTGGTTCAGATCTATCTGTCACTAAGTCTGGTTCAGATCTATCTGTCACTAAGTCTGGTTCAGATCTATCTGTCACTAAGTCTGGTTCAGATCTATCTGTCACTAAGTCTGGTTCAGATCTATCTGTCACTAAGTCTGGTTCAGATCTATGTGTCACTAAGTCTGGTTCACATCTATCTGTCACTAAGTCTGGTTCAGATCTATCTGTCACTAAGTCTGGTTCAGATCTATCTGTCACTAAGTCTGGTTCACATCTATCTGTCACTAAGTCTGGTTCAGATCTATCAGTCACTAAGTCTGGTTCAGATCTATCAGTCACTAAGTCTGGTTCAGATCTATCTGTCACTAAGTCTGGTTCAGATCTATCTTTCACTAAGTCTGGTTCAGATCTATCTTTCACTAAGTCTGGTTCAGATCTATGTGTCACTAAGTCTGGTTCACATCTATCTGTCACTAAGTCTGGTTCAGATCTATCAGTCACTAAGTCTGGTTCAGATCTATCAGTCACTAAGTCTGGTTCAGATCTATCTGTCACTAAGTCTGGTTCAGATCTATCTTTCACTAAGTCTGGTTCAGATCTATCTTTCACTAAGTCTGGTTCAGATCTATGTGTCACTAAGTCTGGTTCAGATCTATCTGTCACTAAGTCTGGTTCAGATCTATCTGTCACTAAGTCTGGTTCAGATCTATCTGTCACTAAGTCTGGTTCAGATCTATCTGTCACTAAGTCTGGTTCAGATCTATGTGTCACTAAGTCTGGTTCAGATCTATGTGTCACTAAGTCTGGTTCACATCTATCTGTCACTAAGTCTGGTTCAGATCTATCTGTCACTAAGTCTGGTTCAGATCTATGTGTCACTAAGTCTGGTTCACATCTATCTGTCACTAAGTCTGGTTCAGATCTATGTGTCACTAAGTCTGGTTCAGATCTATCTGTCACTAAGTCTGGTTCAGATCTATCTGTCACTAAGTCTGGTTCAGATCTATCTGTCACTAAGTCTGGTTCAGATCTATGTGTCACTAAGTCTGGTTCAGATCTATCTGTCACTAAGTCTGGTTCAGATCTATCTGTCACTAAGTCTGGTTCAGATCTATCTGTCACTAAGTCTGGTTCAGATCTATCTGTCACTAAGTCTGGTTCAGATCTATCTGTCACTAAGTCTGGTTCAGATCTATCTGTCACTAAGTCTGGTTCACATCTATCTGTCACTAAGTCTGGTTCAGATCTATCTGTCACTAAGTCTGGTTCACATCTATCTGTCACTAAGTCTGGTTCAGATCTATCTGTCACTAAGTCTGGTTCAGATCTATCTGTCACTAAGTCTGGTTCACATCTATCTGTCACTAAGTCTGGTTCAGATCTATCTGTCACTAAGTCTGGTTCAGATCTATCTGTCACTAAGTCTGGTTCACATCTATCTGTCACTAAGTCTGGTTCAGATCTATCTGTCACTAAGTCTGGTTCACATCTATCTGTCACTAAGTCTGGTTCAGATCTATCGGTCACTAAGTCTGGTTCAGATCTATCTGTCACTAAGTCTGGTTCAGATCTATCTGTCACTAAGTCTGGTTCAGATCTATCGGTCACTAAGTCTGGTTCAGATCTATCGGTCACTAAGTCTGGTTCAGATCTAAAGACACTGTTACGTCTAGGGGACACACACAACCACTGGGAGTCAGAGTGAACGTTAGCTGACACGTTTATTCCTTTGAAAACAAAGGATTCAAGGTCACAGGGTCCTCCAACACAGATGGATGTTCTGGATGTTCTCTCACGGGTTCAGGTGTTTCACAGGAAACGGGGACGGGTGACAATCGACTTTAACTATATCTATTTGTTTTCTTTTCACTCTCTCTGTAAAGCGACTTTGAGCACCTGTAAAAGCGCTAACAAAATTAATCTATTATTAAAAGGACTGTAACAGGAAACGGGGAAATAAACATGGAAGGGATCGGGGGAGGAAACGGGGGAGGAAACGGGGAAATAAATCTATTATTAAAAAGACTGTAACACCATGTTGGGAAACAGTGAGGAGGCTGATGGTTTTGAGGAGGGAGGAATGGACAGGGGAAGAAAAGGAGGGAGGAAAGGGGATGGGGGTGGGTTGTATTGGGGAGGAATGGACGGGGGAGGAAAAGGAGGGAGCAATGGACGGGGGAGGGTTGGCAGGACTCTCTATTCTCTCAGCTTTGTCTGGACATGTGTCCGCTGAGAGAAACAAAGGGCAGCAGCAAGAGCTCTCTCTCTCTGTCTCTGTCTCTGTCTCTCTCTCCCTCTCCCTCTCTCTCTCTCTCTCTCTCTCTCTCTCCCTGTCTCTGTCTCTCTCTCCCTCTCCCCCTCCCTCTCTCTCTCTCTCTCTCTCTCTCAGTCTGCAGCATCGAGCGTGTTCAGCGTCATCTGAGAGGTTTCTCTGCAGGTTTTAGAGATACATGAGAGAATATGAAATGATACTGACACCAGGGTGAACCATGAGCAGTCAAACCCTTCAAACGGGGACACTCTGCAGGAACACAGCCCTTTATATGGTAATAATACATATTAAAGATCGTAGGGCATTCTGCACATTCAAATATATCTTTCACAAAAACACCAAGTGTTGACAATAAATTAGGCTGCTGTCACTGTTCATAAACAACCAGCTCCTAAATAGCTGCTTTCACACCAAGTACTTTGCCGCACTTAGTGCCCAGCACTTGGTACCCAGCACTTGGTACCCAGCACTTGGTACCCAGCACTTGGTGCCCAGCACGGGGTGCCCAGCACTTGGTGCCCAGCACTTGGTGCCCAGCACTTGGTGCCCAGCACTTGGTGCCCAGCACTTGGTACCCAGCACTTGGTACCCAGCACTTGGTACCCAGCACTTGGTACCCAGCACGGGGTGCCCAGCACGGGGTGCCCAGCACGGGGTGCCCAGCACTTGGTGGCCAGCACGGGGTGCCCAGCACGGGGTGCCCAGCACTTGGTGCCCAGCACTTAGTGCCCCCATGGAACTAAGTGCAGATCGCGTTCACACTGGAATAAGTCCCTGGGGGTGGATTAGGCAAATGAGCCGCTGACGTCACTTCTTCTTCTTCTGCTTTGAGTTTACTGGCAGGCCGCAAACCACTTCACGGCGTATACTGCCACCCGGAGTCCCCGGCCGGAAGTCCCCGGAGTTGGGGAAGGCTTCGGTAGAAGCTGCTGGGAGTCCCAGCAGCTTCTACCGTTGGTGCGCTGGGCTAATGCTAATGCTAATAATGCTAATGCCAGCAAATACAATGGCGGCTTCACAAAACTTTTCAGAGTTTTAAGGGGCGTGGTTTGCAATTCGCCCAGCCAATCAGAAATTGGTACTTTTTCCTCCCCAGGAGAGTACCACCTCTCTAGCAGGGACTAAAAATGGGGGTAAAAGTTCTCTCAACTAAGTTCTCTTTTTGGTGTGAACGCAAATTTCCAGGCACTAACGGAACTAAACGGGAAAAGTACTCCGGTGTGAACGCGCATAATGAGTGAAAGACTGCAAACGTTATCAAACTGGGCACAGAAACAAAGAGCAGCCGCAAGAGAGGAGACTCTGAAGATGCTTCTCTCTTTCAGTCTGCAGAATCAGATTCTGAAAACCTTTATTCGTCCCAGAGAGGAACATTTACATTTGTTACAACAGGAAAACGGGTAACGAAAAGGGGAAGGAAAAGGGGCGGAAACAGGAAGGAAAAGGGGAGGAAACAGGGAGGAAACAGGGAAGGAAAAGGGGAGGAAACAGGGAAGGAAAAGGGGAGGAAACGGGGAGGAAACAGGGAAGGAAAAGGGGAGGAAACGGGAAGGAAACGGAAAGGAAAAGTGGAGGAAACAGGGAAGGAAAAGGGGAGGAAACAGGGAAGGAAAAGGGGAGGAAACAGGGAGGAAACGGGAAGGAAAAGGGGAGGAAACAGGGAAGGAAAAGGGAAAGAAACAGGGAAGGAAAAGGGGAGGAAACAGGGAAGGAAAAGGGAAAGAAACAGGGAAGGAAAAGGGGAGGAAACAGGGAAGGAAAAGGGGAAGAAACAGGGGAGGAAACGGGGAAGGAAAAGGGGAAGGAAAAGGCGAGGAAACAGGGAAGGAAAAGGGGAGGAAACGGGGAAGGAAAAGGGGAGGAAACAGGGAAGGAAAAGGGGAGGAAACAGGGAAGGAAAAGGGAAGGAAACAGGGAAGGAAAAGGGAAGGAAAAAAGCTTATTCAAAATGTTCTCTCCTAAAAGTGAACATCCAGTTAAATGACAGAATATGACCCCAGGGTGAACCATGAGCAGCCAGACCCTTTAAACTGTGCGGTTTAGCACTGATTGATTCCATTATGGTAATAATGAATCTATAACACATGTTATTGATCGTAGGACATTGTGCACAGTTAAACAAATATATTTTCTTATACGTTCGTCGTTTTCACAAAATACCAAAAGTGTTGGCAACAAATGAAATCAATGAAGCCCTGCTGTTCAAAAGCAATCAGCTCCTAAATGAGGATTCAAAGACTCCAATGTTACGAAGCTGGATGTTTTAAACGTTACTTATCAACTTTTAAATGCAGATCAAGGTCGATAGGGGGAGGGCTTGTCATGAGTTTGAATCCAGTTTGAGGAATATTTGTGCGATATTTTGGCCACGAATGCATCACGCATGGATAGGCTTTTACTGATTCACTAAAAGTTAATAAACATTTTGAAGAAGCTGTTTCTAAAGTGGCATCGCAGCCGATTAATGTGCAGCCTGAGATCTGACGGAAGCTCGTGTTGCACCGATAACATCTCCTGGTGTTATGGAACTAAACCAGGAGCGGGTTGCTTCTGCCGTTCATAAGCAACCCGCTCCTAAACGAGTATTCAAAGTTCATCAAACGGATCTAAAGATGGTAGTTTTAAGAGGCATTCACTTTAAACGTTACTTATGCATATCCAAGACTTTTCTTTCATGAGTTTAAATCCAGTTTGAGGAATATTTGGGCCAAGAAGTTGAGATGCACGAGGTAATGCAGGTAATACTTCAAAATATATCTTGAAAGGCAGCAGGTTAGTTTGCAGCGTCCAGTGGAAACTCCCAGCTCATGAGATCTGAGGCTTGTTTTGCACCAATAACATATTCTGGTGCTATGGAAATAAACCGCGAGGCCACCGTGTGAAAGTGGACTTTCTCCCGAAATAGCTCCAGGTGCACGCATCCCCCCCCCCGCGTCACGTGACCCTCCTTTGTGTCCGAGCTGTTGGTTCGGCATGCCTCCTCTGCAGCTGGATGTTGTTTTGCAGAATGAACAATTGATTGAATCACCTTTTTAAATTCCACGGCGTCGCGCTTCGATTGTCCGTCTGATCCCTTCGCTCTTATCCGCACTGCATTCCTGGCATTCCAGAGATGTTTGACCTCGAGTGGCGAGGTCACCTGACCCTCGGACACATGTGGCCGGATAAAGAGTGGGGGGGGGGAATGTTGTTTATTGAATCGCTGCCTGTCGGGCTGACGCTGAAATTCCACTTGGGGATTTTCACACGTACGAAAAACTGTGGCAGCGACCCAGAGGAGCACGAGGTGCCGTGACGGCTACTCAGCATGGGCTCAGCTGCTTATTGATTATATTTGGGTTTAAAACGCCAAGAAATGAGTAAGATACAAGATATCAAGGCTTTGTTGTCACAGCAGCTTCAGTGTAGATATGTCAATGAAAAAGTTAAGGCTCCTCCAACAGAGCAGCGTGAATATCTATAGCACACAGAGCAGATCGAACAGGGCAAGAGAATGTCAAACGTCAATTTATTAAAGTCAATCGTTTTCAAATGTCTTGTTTTGCACAATCCCAGTGTCTCAGAGTCCAAGTTTGTTATATAACTTTAATATAAAAGCAATAAATCTACAGATTGTTTGAAAACAGCTTTCTCTGAGGTTTCTGCACTAAATATATATCTGCTTTAATCGATAAAAACCCGTTTCTATCAGATCTTCTGGAGCCAATTGAGATCCAGAACAGATGAATAAAGAACAACAAAACACATTTACTACGACTTAACTTTACCTTTTCTGTAAAATATACACACCACCCTGACATTATTATTCAAAACAGACGGTTGTTTTATTTTAAAATAAGTCGGAAGAAGATATTTATTCAACATATACAATCTTACAGCTTGTTTTGCTGCAGAGAAGCACCGAATACTCACTCAAATATTAATTAAAAGAATAAATAAATGCAGACTAGTTTAAACATTTATTTTGCTTTTATTAAAGATGGAAAGTTCAGATCCAATAACTCCCTCGCTGGAAGCTTGTCTTCACAGACTCTCTCTAAAGCCCATCCTGCGTGTCTCTAACCACAGTGAGGACTTTAAGATCAAAGCAAGTTGATTCACTTTATAAACAACTCCGATGTTTGCTCTGAGGGTCGTGTGTCTCTGGCAGCGGGATCTCATTCCTCTGACTCTAATAGAATATCAACTCATGACTAAATGCTGTGGGAATTAGAGCAGAGTTAAAAATAGAAGCTGTGGCATCAATGAGAGCTTTCATAAATCCTGTTATTCAGAATACAATCTGTCACTAAGTCTGCTAGTGTTTTAAATCTAAAGACATTGTTACGTCTAGGGCAGCGGTTCCCAACCTGTGGGCCGCGGCCCCCTAGTGGTCCGCAACACAACCTGGAGGGAGACAATCAGGGGGAGAGACACACTAACACACCACGGCACGTAACAATTTCAAACAAAAATAGGTTGACAACCAAAAACCACCAAAAACACAACATGGCATATTTAATGTTCCTTTAATCCCACTCTTCGTTAGAGCTCATTATTTCCCATTTCATGGAGTGTTGAGCCACTACTAATGTACTCTTCAAACACCTTCGATTAAGATTACTCCTCGATTGACTTTTCAAAATATGTATTTTAGCCAGAAGAATAGTTGTATTTATTAACTGTGTTAAATATTAAAGGGTGTAAATGTAAATTCAATATTTGCCGCCAAAATAATTTGCAAAACATTATAATTTGTGTGGAAACATTTTCATTATTAAGATTTTCTTTTTTTTCTTTTAACTTGTTTTCCTTTCTCTTTTTCGATCCTCCTTAGCAACGGTCATTACAGTCCTTAGCAACGGTCATTACAGCCCTTAGTAACGGTCATTACAGTCCTTAGTAACGGTCATTACAGTCCTTAGTAACGGTCATTACAGTCCTTAGTAACGGTCATTACAGTCCTTAGTAACGGTCATTACAGTCCTTAGCAACGGTCATTACAGTCCTTGACAGCGGTCTGTTCTACTGGATTAACAACGTGTCACATGTTCTGAATCGACCAATCAGAACTTTATTTAGCCTCCGTATTGTTTATGGTTGAATGTGCGCTGCGAAAACATTTTAGATTCTTAAGTGGGCCCCGAGGGGAAAAAGGTTGGGAACCACTGTTCTAGGGGGAAGTAACAATAACCGAGGGAGTCAAAGGGAGAGTGAACGTTAAGTAAAATGTTTATTCCTTTAAAACAAAGAACGCTGCCAACAAAGAAGATAAGATCAGAAGTACTTTATTGATCCACAGTTGGGAAATGTTTGTGTTGCAGCAGCATAAAAAGACATGGCATTGTACAATAAAATGAAAAGACAAGAAATAAACATTTAATATTTAATATCAATGGCAATAAAGAGTAGAACATATACACGTTGAATTACAAATGTTCTTTAAGTGAGGAGGGAAACAAAGGAGATTGTGCCAAAGAAACAAATAGAACAAAATGAGGCCTATCTCTGAATCTATCCTTTGAAACCAAAGCTCAAACAAAACCCTCACTATCTGAACTACTAAGAATGGGACAAAGCAACAATCCACTAACCGAGTGTGTCCAACAGATGTTATCTACGTGAGGGAATGTCCCCAACTCCTCCACCTCCAACACATTCAACAATGCTCAGAAAACAAGACTGAAAAAAGGGTCTCATTTCTCCGTGCTGCGTTCAGGTGCAAAGCTGGAAGCTGTGGCATCAATGGGAGCTTCAATACATCCTGTTATTCACAATGCAATGTGACTAAGGTTCAAGAGTCAAGGCTTTGATTGTCATGTGTACAGAGCCACAGTGTAGTTCTGTCAATGAAATTCTGAGGTCACAGGCTCCTCCCACAGTGCAACACAGATAAAATAGTGCAAGTAAATATAAATAATTTACAAGATGCAAACGGATGAATGTTATGGATGTTCTTTCCAGAGTTCAGGTGTTGAACAGTCTTATAGCCTGTGGGCTGAAACACATTTCTGGAATTGTTTATATCTAACACTGTCGCTTTTTTCTGTGTTGCGTTCAGGTGCAAAGCTGGATGATTTCGCCGACTTCACGACGTTCGGCATCGCCACCTCTCTGCTGCTGAGGACCACAGACCTGATGGACAACATCCTGTGTGTCTGCTACGTGCTTTCAGTGTTCGTCCGCCTCTGTTTCTACACCAGTGGTGAGTTACACTAAACACATCCTTTACTCAAGTAGAAGTACACACATCCTGTAATCAAGTAGAAGTACACACATCCTGTAATCAAGTAGAAGTACACACATCCTGTACTCAAGTAGAAGTACACACATCCTGTAATCAAGTAGAAGTACACACATCCTTTACTCCAGTAGAAGTACACATTCTGGTGTTTAAAAATACTCTGGTGAAAGTAGAAGTACTGACTAAACTTCTTTACTCAAGTCAAAGTAAAGAGGCTTTGAAATGTACTTCAGTAAAAAGTACCCATAACTAGCAGCTGTTTTAAAGAGTACCTGACCTCCCTTTATATTAATAGAACAATAATGTCATTGTTAGCTAATGAATGTTTCCATGCTGAACAACGGCAACATGACAATGTTTCCATTAGAAGAGGGACCAATGAGAAGTCAATAACAAGCTAGTAAAAAGGACACCTTTCCTGGTTTTTAAAAGCTGTGTTAAAGTGCTCTCTGAACCTAACGGACTCTTCTGGTGGTTTTAATATGCATGCTGTTCAATATGAACGTGTCTAAGTGTAGTTTTGTGTTGTTGTTCCCACAGGAGTCCCCTTCATGTACCGTGGTCTCCCCTGCATCTACTCCTCTGGGATCCTGGCCAGCGCCTCCCTGCTGTCGGGGGGGAACCTCCCAATGCTGCGCATCATCGCTGTGGCCATGATCCTCTTCATGATCAGCCAGAGCTTCTACCCTCACGACCGCGTGCTCGAGTCCCAGGCCTGGAAGAAGGCAGTGTACGCTGGAGGTAAAGACCATCTCTCACACCGCCACCTTTTCACTCATCTCACTTTCATTTCTTTCCACTTAGCGTCGAGGAAGATAAGGTGGTTAACACAAGATGAAGCAACATTAGCCTCCTTTAGCTTAGCGGTGGTGACGTGAAGTCATGTGACCGTGCTGTAGTTCCTTTATAGCCCAACATTAGCCTCCTTTAGCTTAGCGGTGGTGATGTGAAGTCATGTGACCGTGCTGTAGTTCCTTTATAGCCCAACATTAGCCTCCTTTAGCTTAGCGGTGGTGACGTGAAGTCATGTGACCGTGCTTTAGTTCCTTTATAGCCCAACATTAGCCTCCTTTAGCTTAGCGGTGGTGATGTGAAGTCATGTGACCGTGCTGTAGTTCCTTTATAGCCCAACATTAGCCTCCTTTAGCTTAGCGGTGGTGACGTGAAGTCATGTGACCGTGCTGTAGTTCCTTTATAGCCCAACATTAGCCTCCTTTAGCTTAGCGGTGGTGACGTGAAGTCATGTGACCGTGCTGTAGTTCCTTTATAGCCCAACATTAGCCGCCTTTAGCTTAGCGGTGGTGACGTGAAGTCATGTGACCGTGCTGTAGTTCCTTTATAGCCCAACATTAGCCACCTTTAGCTTTAGTAAAAAGAAAAGAGTGTTATAATAATGACAAACGGTGATTAATAATATGTACAGATACAAATATGTCCTTAATTAAAACATTACGAAGCACTGGGAAAGGCTAATGTAAAAAGGAGTTATTCAGACCCTGAGAGAAGTCTTAAGTTACCCCTACATTTCTGACCTCGATAATGAAACCATGGACAGATTTAGAAGTGAATGTTGGCAAAGTTTGGCTGTGGCAGCACGGAGGATAGCCTCAAATTTAACAAGATTAAGTGTAAGGTAATTGCAGGTCATCTGAGCATTAACATCATTTAAGTAGCCTGGTACGTTTCAAGGGTGTCAGAGAGCTGATGTGCATATATAGAGTTGCATAGCGTCAGCATACAGGTGGAAATTGTAGCCATATTGATGTATTATATATCCAAACCATTTAAGAGGGGAGACCTTAAACTGCAAATAGAAACAAACTGTCAGACTGACTTTAAATCAGCAGTGAAATGTAGTCGGATCGGTAGCTTGGGTTTCATATTAAACTAGGCTTTCAACAACACTTTTAAAGAGAGGACTCTTTAAAGTAGAGACACTACATACTGATATACACCTGAACATCAGCAGGAGAGGACTCTTTAAAGTAGAGACACTACACACTGATATACACCTGAACATCAGCAGGAGAGGACTCTTTAAAGTAGAGACACTACATACTGATATACACCTGAACATCAGCAGGAGAGGACTCTTTAAAGTAGAGACACTACATACTGATATACACCTGAACATCAGCAGGAGAGGACTCTTTAAAGTAGAAACACTACATACTGATATACACCTGAACATCAGCAGGAGAGGACTCTTTAAAGTAGAGACACTACATACTGATATACACCTGAACATCAGCAGGAGAGGACTCTTTAAAGTAGAGACACTACATAGTATTATGAATAGGGCCCCTTTAACTCCATATTTCCCATTTTGCATTGTTCTAAAACTCGGTGTCTTACAGTCAGAAGCGTTTTAACACAATCTATTTTTTTTTTACATTCCTTAAATAAAAAACGTAAGAAGGAGAATTTAAATAAGGAACAAGAATGGGCTTAGAACTGAGCCCTGAGGGACACCACAAGAAAGTCGAGATGTAAATATTTTTATGGTGCAAACAATATGAAGCGAAGTAAATATTAAAACGTTGCCACAGCTGATTAGTTGGCTGATATGCATAGTTGTTATACCCTGATTTAGCGCAGGTGAGCTAGCTTCGCTTGGATTCATAACTAACAGTTAGACTTTTATTATGTTGTGTAAAATAAATGTTGTTTTTTGTTTGTTTTTTCCAAATAGGCCGGTTTATTCTCAATAATAATATGTTGTATACATGTTACTGTATAATGTATTTTCAGACTTATTTACATTTTCATTGAAACAGTAGTTTGTGCAGTAACTCAGAGCGCCCACTAGGGGTTACGGACCCCCTGTTAAAGACCCGTAGTTTAAAGATATCAGCATGGACTTTTTCTACATTTTCTGACGATGATTATTTTCATCTAGAACTGAGGTTCCCAAACTGTTTACAGTATGTACAAAAACCAAATCTCTCTAAACCCCAGGTTGATGTTGGTGTCGATTCATTTTCTTGCTAGAAGTGGCGCGGCTCAGCTGCCAACAGCAACTCGTCTTCAGCAGCTAAATGTTCGTCTGACTTTGACCCGTCGGCCCGGTGTTTTCACTTGGAAACTGTTTTTTGGACCCTTTAGCTTTTTAAAATTTTAGTTGTCCAACTAAGGAGTCCGAATACAGTCTCGTCAAGCTAACGCTAACGATGCTAATTCACGCCAAAGTCAAGTCCAACCAAATTTAAGTTCAGAAATATTGAGCAGCTTATGTTTACATCATTGTAATGTGATGTGTATATGTGATAAACAACTGTTGTCTGAAATAAAAAGATTTTTTTGGATTCAAGTTGATGACAGTTTAGGTCGAGTTGGTAGACCGTAAACATGAGTTTGGGAATTACTGGTCTAGAAAATAATCGGCAGATTATTCCATAATAACTACGGAAGCCGACAGGTGCAAATAAGTTTCAACAATCCTACATACTTTCATCAGAAGAAAAGGGCTGCATCTTCAGAAAGGATGCAGATATAAAAAACAAATGTTCCACATGAAGAAACATCTTCAGCAACAGTGGCGGCTCCAGAGTGTTTGTGTTGGGTAATCTATGGTAGGGCTAACCCATACAGTGGGGGGGCTCAAGTCAGTATTTGCAATGTAATTACATACCCCCCCCGATAGTGAAACGCCACGCGTGAGGTTTAGATTATTTCTCTGTCTCAATCCAAATTGAACTGTAGTAAATAAAAAAGGCGACCTGGAGCCAATCCTGCAATCTCCCCACAGGTGAAAGAGTTGACATGCTGAAAACCCAACCCCAAGATTTTTTGAAATACTAACATAAAAATACACATTCTGTTACTCTCTTGAAAAAAAAGAAGAAAAAGCACACAGCTGGGAGAGCAGGGGACACTAAAGAGTGACGCACACAGCTGGAAGTCCAGGGGACACTAAAGAGTGACGCACACAGCTGGGAGACCAGGGGACACTAAAGAGTGACGCACACAGCTGGGAGACCAGGGGACACTAAAGAGTGACGCACACAGCTGGAAGTCCAGGGGACACTAAAGAGTGACGCACACAGCTGGGAGACCAGGGGACACTAAAGAGTGACGCACACAGCTGGGAGTCCAGGGGACACTAAAGAGTGACGCACACAGCTGGGAGACCAGGGGACACTAAAGAGTGACGCACACAGCTGGGAGACCAGGGGACACTAAAGAGTGACGCACACAGCCAGGGGACACTAAAGAGTGACGCACACAGCCAGGGGACACTAAAGAGTGACGCACGCGCTGCCTCCTCAAGTTGCTGAATGTTCTCATGTGTGAAGACGTTTCTTCGTGCGGAACATTTGGTTTTTGTATCTGCATCCTTTCTGAAGCTGCTTCTCCTGATGGAAGAGATTATATTTCGTTGTAGCACGTTAGCACCTGTTAGCACCTGTTAGCACCTGTTGGCACCTGTCGGCCTCCGTAGGTTACCGTAGCTCTTGAGTTTTAATGTTTTTTTTTTAATTGCTTATCCTCTTCTCACGAATTCTATATTTTTTTTATTTCCAGGGGTCGCCATGGTGTTCTGCTCTTCCTTCCCCCCCGCATGTGTGTACTACCTGTTGTGGTCAGTCTCCTACATTTTGTTTCCAACATCCCTCTGGAGCAACAAGGTGTAAAACGGGTGCTGGCTTTGTCCACAAAAAAAAAAACCCGAATACTGTAGGTTACCCTCGGGCCGTCCGGGTGAAGACGAGGACGAAGAGGAGCTACACGCCTGCTGCTAAACACAGGATAAAAGAAGAAATGATTTCAAACGCACACATTTATAATGTCTGCCTCTAATTTGGTTTATAAAATGTTTAATTGTGAAATGACACAGGACTATGATCTTGTGTTAATGAGTAACTGTTCCAGTGCTACGGTATGTAGGTCAGGCCTTTTTATTATGAATATAAATCAGATTCCTTTTCCTGGTTTATCTTTAACAGACAGCACTACGACTAGTAGGGAGGCAACTCTATGATATTATACATTTATCTGCCGGTTATTTTCTCCAGGTCGGGCTTTAAAATGTTCGAAAACAGTCCTGAAATCAGTCCTTAAGACAAAAGATATCACTTTAAATACGAGATCAATCAGACGAGCTTCACGCCCGAGAGGCTGGGAGCAGCTTCTTTAACAAACAATTAAAACAAATGACTTTCTGTGGATGGCATGATGCAGTCTCATGAGCAGTCCTGCTTTACGGACTGTCTTTGAATGCATCAGGGTTTGAGGTGTCATAGCATTCAGGTCAGGATGTTTGTCTCCTTTTTAAACCTTTCCCAGTTTGTGCACTGGTTTCAAATCCAGTGACTGAAAACACATTATTAGAGTTAGCAGGTTTTACTTTATTTTTAATTGAAAATCCACCGACTTCTACTTCTTTATGCTTTTTATCAAGTTGTGGCTCTGTCCAAGAAATGATGTTTAGATTTAGTTTGGTCTTTGCGTGCCTCTGTTTTAGGAGGCATTGCAGTTTAAACGTGACTCCACACTGGACTCTCAACCCTTCAAAAAGCAGCAGCATTCGGCCGGCTCTCCAGTGTGGATTAGTTATTAGAGAGCGAGGACACGCAGCTGTAAACCGTGCAGAGCGTCAGCGTGTCGTCGCTCTCTAACTCGGCCAGTATTCAGTCTGAAGGACTTGTTTTGTAGACTGCGTTTCACCGTGTGTGTGTTTGTGCCGCTCTAAATCCTGTGTGACACGTGTGGAGATCACACCGTATACCCACGACTGTATTTAAAGCTTTTAATCAAGGGGTGGATCACCGTTTAAAGAGGCCCTATATTCTGCTTTTTGAGGGGGGGCTTCCTGTAGTTTCTCTCCTACACACTTCCAGAGCATAGTGACATCACTATAGCGACACATTGATAGGCTGAGGGGGCGGGACATCTCTAAGCTGGTTGACCAATCACAACAGAGCCAGCCAGCTTACCAATCAGAGCGGACTGGCCTCTGACTTTTTGTCTGAAAATGTTAGAATTCTGTTAGAATCTTTTTTTTTTTTTCAGGAAATCTCAAAATGTGACTTTGTTAAAATCCCAAATTCTAACTTTTTCCTCCAACACAGTGTACGTGTAGGGGGCGGGACATCTCTAAGTGGTTGATGAGTCACAGCCCAGCTGACCAATCAGAGCAGCTGTGGTTTCAGACGAGGGGTGAAAACAGGCAGTATGAGAAACATGAATTGAGCATGAAAGCACAGAGACACTAATGTCAACCCTTTTTAAATGAACAGAATGGGGCCTCTTTAAGTTCACTGATTTTAAAGCGACATCAGAACAAGACGAGCTCATTTTAAACTCCATTAGCTGCAGTTTCTCTGATGTGAAAGTGAAGGACACGCCTCCTCTGGTTCTGATGTTGCACGTGGTTCCTGTCTAAGTTTTAGTACCCTGAGAGGCGTTCAAAGACACGTTCCTCTCCGGGACATTCAGCTTTCCTGTGGGTGTTTTGGTTTCAGACTGTGAGGTGTTTGCATGCCGAGCGCTGCACACGTTCAGCAACTCTACTTTGCCCCATCAAGATGGAAAAATGAAATCTGTGCTTTTACTTTCACTGTCTGTACATTTTTTGACAATAAAGAGGAAATGAAATGACGCTTTCAGTGTTTTTATTCTACAATCTCAACCGTCATGTATTTATATACACATTTAAAACATCCTCAGGGGACCAGAGGACAGGGAGCACATATCAAATATCACATGGGAGTAAAATCATAATTAAAAACAAGATAAAAAGCACAATAACTGGAGACAGCTTGGCGTTGGTGTGGACCGGCTCCTCAGGTCTGAACCTCCTGTAGGGGGCGCTCCTCACCGAGCGGTCCACTGACTCCAGAGCCATATCAGGAGAGAGTGAGGGATGTGTTTCAGCTGAACCTCCTCAGGTCGTATCAGGAGAGAGAGAGAGGGATGTGTTTCAGCTGAACCTCCTCAGGTCGTATCTGGAGAGAGAGAGGGATGTGTTTCAGCTGAACCTCCTCAGGTCGTATCAGAGAGAGAGAGGGATGTGTTTCAGCTGAACCTCCTCAGGTCGTATCAGGAGAGAGAGAGGGATGTGTTTCAGCTGAACCTCCTCAGGTCGTATCAGGAGAGAGAGAGAGGGATGTGTTTCAGCTGAACCTCCTCAGGTCGTATCTGGAGAGAGAGAGGGATGTGTTTCAGCTGAACCTCCTCAGGTCGTATCAGGAGAGAGAGAGGGATGTGTTTCAGCTGAACCTCCTCAGGTCGTATCAGAGAGAGAGAGAGGGATGTGTTTCAGCTGAACCTCCTCAGGTCGTATCAGAGAGAGAGAGAGGGATGTGTTTCAGCTGAACCTCCTCAGGTCGTATCTGGAGAGAGTGAGGGATGTGTTTCAGCTGAACCTCCTCAGGTCGTATCAGGAGAGAGAGAGAGGGATGTGTTTCAGCTGAACCTCCTCAGGTCGTATCTGGAGAGAGTGAGGGATGTGTTTCAGCTGAACCTCCTCAGGTCGTATCAGGAGAGAGAGAGAGGGATGTGTTTCAGCTGAACCTCCTCAGGTCGTATCAGGAGAGAGTGAGGGATGTGTTTCAGCTGAACCTCCTCAGGTCGTATCAGGAGAGAGAGAGGGATGTGTTTCAGCTGAACCTCCTCAGGTCGTATCTGGAGAGAGAGAGGGATGTGTTTCAGCTGAACCTCCTCAGGTCGTATCAGGAGAGAGAGAGGGATGTGTTTCAGCTGAACCTCCTCAGGTCGTATCAGAGAGTGAGGGATGTGTTTCAGCTGAACCTCCTCAGGTCGTATCAGAGAGAGTGAGGGATGTGTTTCAGCTGAACCTCCTCAGGTCGTATCAGAGAGAGAGGGATGTGTTTCAGCTGAACCTCCTCAGGTCGTATCAGGAGAGAGAGAGGGATGTGTTTCAGCTGAACCTCCTCAGGTCGTATCAGAGAGAGAGTGAGGGATGTGTTTCAGCTGAACCTCCTCAGGTCGTATCTGCAGAGAGTGAGGGATGTGTTTCAGCTGAACCTCCTCAGGTCGTATCAGAGAGAGAGAGAGGGATGTGTTTCAGCTGAACCTCCTCAGGTCGTATCTGGAGAGAGAGAGAGGGATGTGTTTCAGCTGAACCTCCTCAGGTCGTATCTGGAGAGAGAGAGGGATGTGTTTCAGCTGAACTTCCTCAGGTCGTATCTGGAGAGAGAGAGGGATGTGTTTCAGCTGAACCTCCTCAGGTCGTATCTGCAGAGAGTGAGGGATGTGTTTCAGCTGAACCTCCTCAGGTCGTATCAGAGAGAGAGTGAGGGATGTGTTTCAGCTGAACCTCCTCAGGTCGTATCAGAGAGAGAGTGAGGGATGTGTTTCAGCTGAACCTCCTCAGGTCGTATCAGAGAGAGAGAGGGATGTGTTTCAGCTGAACCTCCTCAGGTCGTATCAGGAGAGAGTGAGGGATGTGTTTCAGCTGAACTTCCTCAGGTCGTATCAGGAGAGAGAGAGGGATGTGTTTCAGCTGAACCTCCTCAGGTCGTATCAGGAGAGAGAGAGGGATGTGTTTCAGCTGAACCTCCTCAGGTCGTATCAGGAGAGAGAGAGGGATGTGTTTCAGCTGAACCTCCTCAGGTCGTATCAGAGAGAGAGAGGGATGTTTTTCAGCTGAACCTCCTCAGGTCGTATCAGAGAGAGAGAGGGATGTTTTTCAGCTGAACCTCCTCAGGTCGTATCTAGAGAGAGAGAGGGATGTGTTTCAGCTGAACCTCCTCAGGTCGTATCAGAGAGAGAGAGAGGGATGTGTTTCAGCTGAACCTCCTCAGGTCGTATCAGGAGAGAGAGAGGGATGTGTTTCAGCTGAACCTCCTCAGGTCGTATCAGGAGAGAGAGAGGGATGTGTTTCAGCTGAACCTCCTCAGGTCGTATCTAGAGAGAGAGAGGGATGTGTTTCAGCTGAACCTCCTCAGGTCGTATCAGAGAGAGAGAGAGGGATGTGTTTCAGCTGAACCTCCTCAGGTCGTATCAGAGAGAGAGGGATGTGTTTCAGCTGAACCTCCTCAGGTCGTATCAGAGAGAGAGGGATGTGTTTCAGCTGAACCTCCTCAGGTCGTATCAGGAGAGAGAGAGGGATGTGTTTCAGCTGAACCTCCTCAGGTCGTATCAGGAGAGAGAGAGGGATGTGTTTCAGCTGAACCTCCTCAGGTCGTATCAGGAGAGAGTGAGGGATGTGTTTCAGCTGAACCTCCTCAGGTCGTATCTGTAGAGAGAGTGAGGGATGTGTTTCAGCTGAACCTCCTCAGGTCGTATCAGGAGAGAGAGAGGGATGTGTTTCAGCTGAACCTCCTCAGGTCGTATCTGGAGAGAGTGAGGGATGTGTTTCAGCTGAACCTCCTCAGGTCGTATCAGGAGAGAGTGAGGGATGTGTTTCAGCTGAACCTCCTCAGGTCGTATCAGGAGAGAGAGAGGGATGTGTTTCAGCTGAACCTCCTCAGGTCGTATCAGGAGAGAGAGAGGGATGTGTTTCAGCTGAACCTCCTCAGGTCGTATCAGAGAGAGAGGGATGTGTTTCAGCTGAACCTCCTCAGGTCGTATCAGAGAGAGAGAGGGATGTGTTTCAGCTGAACCTCCTCAGGTCGTATCTGGAGAGAGAGAGGGATGTGTTTCAGCTGAACCTCCTCAGGTCGTATCAGGAGAGAGAGAGGGATGTGTTTCAGCTGAACCTCCTCAGGTCGTATCAGGAGAGAGAGAGGGATGTGTTTCAGCTGAACCTCCTCAGGTCGTATCAGAGAGTGAGGGATGTGTTTCAGCTGAACCTCCTCAGGTCGTATCAGGAGAGAGAGTGAGGGATGTGTTTCAGCTGAACCTCCTCAGGTCGTATCTGGAGAGAGTGAGGGATGTGTTTCAGCTGAACTTCCTCAGGTCGTATCAGAGAGTGAGGGATGTGTTTCAGCTGAACCTCCTCAGGTCGTATCAGAGAGAGAGGGATGTGTTTCAGCTGAACCTCCTCAGGTCGTATCTGGAGAGAGTGAGGGATGTGTTTCAGCTGAACCTCCTCAGGTCGTATCAGGAGAGAGAGAGGGATGTGTTTCAGCTGAACCTCCTCAGGTCGTATCAGGAGAGAGAGAGGGATGTGTTTCAGCTGAACTTCCTCAGGTCGTATCAGGAGAGAGAGAGGGATGTGTTTCAGCTGAACCTCCTCAGGTCGTATCAGGAGAGAGAGAGGGATGTGTTTCAGCTGAACTTCCTCAGGTCGTATCAGGAGAGAGAGAGGGATGTGTTTCAGCTGAACCTCCTCAGGTCGTATCAGGAGAGAGAGAGGGATGTGTTTCAGCTGAACCTCCTCAGGTCGTATCAGGAGAGAGAGAGGGATGTGTTTCAGCTGAACCTCCTCAGGTCGTATCTGGAGAGAGAGAGGGATGTGTTTCAGCTGAACTTCCTCAGGTCGTATCAGGAGAGAGAGAGGGATGTGTTTCAGCTGAACCTCCTCAGGTCGTATCAGGAGAGAGAGAGGGATGTGTTTCAGCTGAACTTCCTCAGGTCGTATCAGGAGAGAGAGAGGGATGTGTTTCAGCTGAACCTCCTCAGGTCGTATCAGGAGAGAGAGAGGGATGTGTTTCAGCTGAACCTCCTCAGGTCGTATCAGAGAGAGAGGGATGTGTTTCAGCTGAACCTCCTCAGGTCGTATCTGGAGAGAGAGAGGGATGTGTTTCAGCTGAACTTCCTCAGGTCGTATCAGAGAGAGAGTGAGGGATGTGTTTCAGCTGAACCTCCTCAGGTCGTATCAGGAGAGAGAGAGGGATGTGTTTCAGCTGAACCTCCTCAGGTCGTATCAGAGAGAGAGTGAGGGATGTGTTTCAGCTGAACCTCCTCAGGTCGTATCAGGAGAGAGTGAGGGATGTGTTTCAGCTGAACCTCCTCAGGTCGTATCAGAGAGTGAGGGATGTGTTTCAGCTGAACCTCCTCAGGTCGTATCTGGAGAGAGTGAGGGATGTGTTTCAGCTGAACCTCCTCAGGTCGTATCAGAGAGAGTGAGGGATGTGTTTCAGCTGAACCTCCTCAGGTCGTATCAGGAGAGAGTGAGGGATGTGTTTCAGCTGAACCTCCTCAGGTCGTATCAGAGAGTGAGGGATGTGTTTCAGCTGAACCTCCTCAGGTCGTATCTGGAGAGAGTGAGGGATGTGTTTCAGCTGAACTTCCTCAGGTCGTATCAGAGAGTGAGGGATGTGTTTCAGCTGAACCTCCTCAGGTCGTATCAGAGAGAGAGAGAGGGATGTGTTTCAGCTGAACCTCCTCAGGTCGTATCAGAGAGTGAGGGATGTGTTTCAGCTGAACCTCCTCAGGTCGTATCAGAGAGAGAGAGGGATGTGTTTCAGCTGAACCTCCTCAGGTCGTATCAGGAGAGAGAGAGGGATGTGTTTCAGCTGAACCTCCTCAGGTCGTATCAGAGAGAGAGGGATGTGTTTCAGCTGAACCTCCTCAGGTCGTATCTGGAGAGAGAGAGGGATGTGTTTCAGCTGAACCTCCTCAGGTCGTATCAGGAGAGAGAGAGAGGGATGTGTTTCAGCTGAACCTCCTCAGGTCGTATCAGGAGAGAGAGAGGGATGTGTTTCAGCTGAACCTCCTCAGGTCGTATCAGAGAGAGAGGGATGTGTTTCAGCTGAACCTCCTCAGGTCGTATCAGGAGAGAGAGAGGGATGTGTTTCAGCTGAACCTCCTCAGGTCGTATCAGAGAGAGTGAGGGATGTGTTTCAGCTGAACTTCCTCAGGTCGTATCAGAGAGAGAAAGAGGGATGTGTTTCAGCTGAACCTCCTCAGGTCGTATCAGAGAGTGAGGGATGTGTTTCAGCTGAACCTCCTCAGGTCGTATCTAGAGAGAGAGAGGGATGTGTTTCAGCTGAACCTCCTCAGGTCGTATCTGGAGAGAGTGAGGGATGTGTTTCAGCTGAACCTCCTCAGGTCGTATCAGAGAGTGAGGGATGTGTTTCAGCTGAACCTCCTCAGGTCGTATCAGGAGAGAGAGAGGGATGTGTTTCAGCTGAACCTCCTCAGGTCGTATCAGGAGAGAGAGAGGGATGTGTTTCAGCTGAACCTCCTCAGGTCGTATCAGGAGAGAGAGAGGGATGTGTTTCAGCTGAACCTCCTCAGGTCGTATCAGGAGAGAGTGAGGGATGTGTTTCAGCTGAACCTCCTCAGGTCGTATCAGGAGAGAGTGAGGGATGTGTTTCAGCTGAACCTCCTCAGGTCGTATCAGAGAGAGAGAGGGATGTGTTTCAGCTGAACCTCCTCAGGTCGTATCAGGAGAGAGTGAGGGATGTGTTTCAGCTGAACCTCCTCAGGTCGTATCAGAGAGAGAGAGGGATGTGTTTCAGCTGAACCTCCTCAGGTCGTATCTGGAGAGAGTGAGGGATGTGTTTCAGCTGAACCTCCTCAGGTCGTATCAGGAGAGAGTGAGGGATGTGTTTCAGCTGAACCTCCTCAGGTCGTATCAGGAGAGAGAGAGGGATGTGTTTCAGCTGAACCTCCTCAGGTCGTATCAGAGAGAGAGAGAGGGATGTGTTTCAGCTGAACCTCCTCAGGTCGTATCAGGAGAGAGTGAGGGATGTGTTTCAGCTGAACCTCCTCAGGTCGTATCAGGAGAGAGAGAGGGATGTGTTTCAGCTGAACCTCCTCAGGTCGTATCAGGAGAGAGTGAGGGATGTGTTTCAGCTGAACCTCCTCAGGTCGTATCAGGAGAGAGTGAGGGATGTGTTTCAGCTGAACCTCCTCAGGTCGTATCTGGAGAGAGAGAGGGATGTGTTTCAGCTGAACTTTCCCAGGTCGTATCAGAGAGTGAGGGATGTGTTTCAGCTGAACCTCCTCAGGTCGTATCAGGAGAGAGTGAGGGATGTGTTTCAGCTGAACCTCCTCAGGTCGTATCAGGAGAGAGAGAGGGATGTGTTTCAGCTGAACCTCCTCAGGTCGTATCAGGAGAGAGAGAGGGATGTGTTTCAGCTGAACCTCCTCAGGTCGTATCAGAGAGAGAGAGGGATATGTTTCAGCTGAACCTCCTCAGGTCGTATCAGGAGAGAGAGAGGGATGTGTTTCAGCTGAACTTCCTCAGGTCGTATCAGAGAGAGAGAGGGATATGTTTCAGCTGAACCTCCTCAGGTCGTATCTAGAGAGAGAGAGGGATGTGTTTCAGCTGAACCTCCTCAGGTCGTATCAGGAGAGAGAGGGATGTGTTTCAGCTGAACCTCCTCAGGTCGTATCAGAGAGAGAGAGGGATGTGTTTCAGCTGAACCACCTCAGGTCGTATCAGGAGAGAGAGAGGGATGTGTTTCAGCTGAACCTCCTCAGGTCGTATCAGAGAGAGAGGGATGTGTTTCAGCTGAACCTCCTCAGGTCGTATCAGGAGAGAGTGAGGGATGTGTTTCAGCTGAACCTCCTCAGGTCGTATCAGAGAGAGTGAGGGATGTGTTTCAGCTGAACCTCCTCAGGTGGTATCTGCAGTCAAAGCAGTCAGTGTTGCAGATCATTGGAAACACCCCTCACCAGATCCTCTCACTCCTCGACCCCTCGTGACATTATTCTTCTTTAGACACTTTTCTAACCTTTTTATATTCCTTTCATCCTTCTCTTTCATCCATTTTGAATCCCCAGACAACACACGTTCCTGTCCTACTGTTAAGGCCCGCCCCCGAGTCTGCATCGGTAGGCTCTGATAAATCACTCTGATTGGCTGTTCAGCTTAGCGAATCAGTGCATGAGAAGCGAGGTATGCAAACAAACGATTAAGAAGGCACACACAGACGGCTATTATTTTTCATGTTCATCTTTCTGCTTCCACAAGCCAAGGTCCGAGGGCTGAGACCGCCAGCACCGCACTAAACTGGTTTTCGATGGACGAGAGTGAAAATGGAAAGCACGCTATTTGTTGTTTGTATATATCTCGCAGTCTGTCTTGCGGTTGCCTCTTTTCAATGACGAATACACACTGCCGCCACCTGCTGGTAAGGAGAGTTATTGCCACTCACGCATGCGCAGTTCGTACACGCTACTTGGCCGGTGTGTTCAGTGCAACCTTTTGGCCCAGACGCAGGAGACGTGAGGCGACACAGCAGTGGTGTGTCAGGGCTCTTACCTGAACCCATCTTTGACCTTTGAACCACTTTTCTTTTCAAATCCCAGAATTAGGATATTATGTGAAAGGATAAATCTACAGAAACAAACAGACACAGTTAGTACAATAAAGTCCTGAAGGTGGATTTTGGCACGAGTTGAGCATGAAACATGTTTTTGATGTGAAACAATAAACCCAAGTAGTGTCTCACACCACAGCCCCAGAGCCACCACCTGAGCCAGGTGAACAAGGTATGTAAATGTCAGCAAACTTCCAAGTTATGCGAACATGTAAGCAAAGCATAACTTACAGCTACGTTGACGTTACTTGAATCGCGGGGGTAAGCTCAACCGTTAGCAAGTAGCTATAGCTAGCCAGATATATGAAATAAACACTTACAATCTAAATGTTGTGTTTTTTAGCGTTACCTGGTGATTTCAAAGAAAGCTCTCTGGAAAATGTTGACTTACTGTTTCGGCATGAAGCTAGAAGCTACCTTACAGTACACATTCACAGGGGAGCGATTTGTAAAATAATCCTTAAAGAAAAATAAAATCTGTTTCCAGATCTGTTTCATCTGGGCGTTGAGAGATGGATCCACAGATCTCTCCATGTTGCTCTCAGAGTGCACCAGATTGATGCTTCAATATTTTAAACAAAATCTTCCCGGGGGAGCATGGCCCCTGGACACCCCTATAGGAGGTGAGGACCCCCCTAGAGGAGGTGAGGACCCCCCTAGAGGAGGTGAGGACCCCCCTAGAAGAGGTGAGGACTCCCCTAGGAGGTGAGGACCCCCCTAGAGGAGGTGATGTTACCCCTATAGGAGGTGAAGACCCCCCTATAGGAGGTGAGGACCCCCTAGAGGAGGTGAGGACTCCCCTATAGGAGGTGAGGACCCCCTAGAGGAGGTGAGGACACCCCTAGAGGAGGTGAGGACCCCTGCTTACACCTATATGCCGTGAGCTGATTATCGAGCCTTCATTGTAACGCAGGTGCACTGTGTGTGTGTGTGTGTGTGTGTGTGTGTGTGTGTGTGTGTGTGTGTGTGTGTGTGTGTGTGTGTGTGTGTGTGTGTGTGTGTGTGTGTGTGTGTGTGTGTGTGTGTGTGTGTGTGTGTGTGTGTGTGTGTGTTCGTGCTAGGGGAGTATTGCAGTAGAAAGTTCCACCCTGAATGTTTCCAGAGGCCTATACTACGAAGCCGGATGTTCTCTTAGCGGCTAACTTCAGGGAAAACTCGGGGTTTCCGGTCCCACGAAGCTGGTTCTCTTTTGAGCGGGCTAGATCTCCATGGTAACT
>NC_136902.1:780867-813367 GCF_949606895.1 Notothenia rossii
TGTGCACCGACGACAAGCTGCTGTCCAGGGCCCTGTCCTCCAGGCTGAGGACGGTGATGGACCAGGTGGTAGACCGGTCCCAGACCTACTGTGTGCCAACGTGTCACTAATTCCAGATATTCTGGAAATCTCTGGTTCATTGGGTTTCGACACTGGTCTGGTTTCATTGGACCAGGAAAAGGCTTTCGACCGGGTTGAGCACCGTTACCTGTGGAGGGTGCTGGAGAGGTTCGGCCTCAGCCCGGGCTTCATCGCCAAGATAAAGGTGATGTGAACATTGAGAGTGTGCTTAAGATAAATGGGGGTTTGTCCAGACCCTTTAATGTGACCAGGGGGATAAGACAAGGCTGCTCGATGTCAGGTATGCTGTACACACTGAATAGAACCCAGGTGCTGTACATACTGAATAGAACCCAGGTGCTGTACACACTGGAACAGAACCCAGGTGCTGTACACACTGAATAGAACCCAGGTGCTGTACACACTGAATAGAACCCAGGTGCTGTACACACTGGAACAGAACCCAGGTGCTGTACACACTGAATAGAACCCAGGTGCTGTACACACTGGAACAGAACCCAGGTGCTGTACACACTGAAAAGAACCCAGGTGCTGTACACACTGGAACAGAACCCAGGTGCTGTACACACTGAATAGAACCCAGGTGCTGTACACACTGAATAGAACCCAGGTGCTGTACACACTGGAATAGAACTCAGGTGCTGTACACACTGGAATAGAACCAAGGTGCTGTACACACTGAACAGAACCCAGGTGCTGTACACACTGGAATAGAACCAAGGTGCTGTACACACTGAATAGAACCCAGGTGCTGTACACACTGAATAGAACCCAGGTGCTGTACACACTGGAATAGAACCAAGGTGCTGTACACACTGAACAGAACCCAGGTGCTGTACACACTGGAATAGAACCAAGGTGCTGTACACACTGAATAGAACCCAGGTGCTGTACACACTGAATAGAACCAAGGTGCTGTACACACTGGAATAGAACCCAGGTGCTGTACACACTGGAACAGAACCCAGGTGCTGTACACACTGGAATAGAACCCAGGTGCTGTACACACTGGAATAGAACCAAGGTGCTGTACACACTGAATAGAACCCAGGTGCTGTACACACTGGAATAGAACCAAGGTGCTGTACACACTGGAATAGAACCCAGGTGCTGTACACACTGAATAGAACCCAGGTGCTGTACACACTGGAATAGAACCAAGGTGCTGTACACACTGAACAGAACCCAGGTGCTGTACACACTGAATAGAACCAAGGTGCTGTACACACTGAATAGAACCCAGGTGCTGTACACACTGGAATAGAACCCAGGTGCTGTACACACTGGAATAGAACCCAGGTGCTGTACACACTGGAATAGAACCAAGGTGCTGTACACACTGGATAGAACCCAGGTGCTGTACACACTGGAATAGAACCCAGGTGCTGTACACACTGGAATAGAACCCAGGTGCTGTACACACTGGAATAGAACCAAGGTGCTGTACACACTGAATAGAACCCAGGTGCTGTACACACTGAATAGAACCCAGGTGCTGTACACACTGGAACAGAACCAAGGTGCTGTACACACTGAATAGAACCCAGGTGCTGTACACACTGAATAGAACCCAGGTGCTGTACACACTGGAATAGAACCAAGGTGCTGTACACACTGAACAGAACCCAGGTGCTGTACACACTGAATAGAACCCAGGTGCTGTACACACTGGAACAGAACCCAGGTGCTGTACACACTGAATAGAACCCAGGTGCTGTACACACTGAACAGAACCCAGGTGCTGTACACACTGAATAGAACCCAGGTGCTGTACATACTGAATAGAACCCAGGTGCTGTACACACTGAACAGAACCCAGGTGCTGTACACACTGAACAGAACCCAGGTGCTGTACACACTGGAATAGAACCCAGGTGCTGTACACACTGAATAGAACCCAGGTGCTGTACACACTGGAATAGAACCCAGGTGCTGTACACACTGAATAGAACCCAGGTGCTGTACACACTGAATAGAACCCAGGTGCTGTACACACTGAATAGAACCCAGGTGCTGTACACACTGAATAGAACCCAGGTGCTGTACACACTGAATAGAACCCAGGTGCTGTACACACTGGAATAGAACCCAGGTGCTGTACATACTGAATAGAACCCAGGTGCTGTACACACTGGAATAGAACCCAGGTGCTGTACACACTGAATAGAACCCAGGTGCTGTACATACTGAATAGAACCCAGGTGCTGTACACACTGAACAGAACCCAGGTGCTGTACACACTGAATAGAACCCAGGTGCTGTACACACTGGAATAGAACCCAGGTGCTGTACACACTGGAATAGAACCCAGGTGCTGTACATACTGAATAGAACCCAGGTACTGTACACACTGAACAGAACCCAGGTGCTGTACACACTGAATAGAACCCAGGTGCTGTACACACTGGAATAGAACCCAGGTGCTGTACACACTGAATAGAACCCAGGTGCTGTACATACTGAATAGAACCCAGGTACTGTACACACTGAACAGAACCCAGGTGCTGTACACACTGAATAGAACCCAGGTGCTGTACACACTGGAATAGAACCCAGGTGCTGTACACACTGAATAGAACCCAGGTGCTGTACACACTGAATAGAACCCAGGTGCTGTACACACTGGAATAGAACCAAGGTGCTGTACACACTGGAATAGAACCCAGGTGCTGTACATACTGAATAGAACCCAGGTGCTGTACATACTGAATAGAACCCAGGTGCTGTACACACTGGAACAGAACCCAGGTGCTGTACACACTGGAATAGAACCCAGGTGCTGTACATACTGAATAGAACCCAGGTGCTGTACACACTGAAAAGAACCCAGGTGCTGTACATACTGAATAGAACCCAGGTGCTGTACACACTGGAACAGAACCCAGGTGCTGTACACACTGGAATAGAACCCAGGTGCTGTACATACTGAATAGAACCCAGGTGCTGTACACACTGAAAAGAACCCAGGTGCTGTACACACTGAAAAGAACCCAGGTGCTGTACACACTGAATAGAACCCAGGTGCTGTACATACTGAATAGAACCCAGGTGCTGTACATACTGAATAGAACCCAGGTGCTGTACATACTGAATAGAACCCAGGTGCTGTACACACTGAATAGAACCCAGGTGCTGTACACACTGAATAGAACCCAGGTGCTGTACATACTGAAAAGAACCCAGGTGCTGTACATACTGAATAGAACCCAGGTGCTGTACACACTGAATAGAACCCAGGTGCTGTACATACTGAAAAGAACCCAGGTGCTGTACATACTGAATAGAACCTAGGTGCTGTACACACTGAATAGAACCCAGGTGCTGTACACACTGGAATAGAACCAAGGTGCTGTACACACTGGAATAGAACCCAGGTGCTGTACATACTGAATAGAACCCAGGTGCTGTACATACTGAATAGAACCCAGGTGCTGTACACACTGGAACAGAACCCAGGTGCTGTACACACTGGAATAGAACCCAGGTGCTGTACATACTGAATAGAACCCAGGTGCTGTACACACTGAATAGAACCCAGGTGCTGTACACACTGGAATAGAACCCAGGTGCTGTACACACTGAATAGAACCCAGGTGCTGTACACACTGAAAAGAACCCAGGTGCTGTACACACTGAATAGAACCCAGGTGCTGTACATACTGAATAGAACCCAGGTGCTGTACACACTGAATAGAACCCAGGTGCTGTACACACTGAAAAGAACCCAGGTGCTGTACACACTGAATAGAACCCAGGTGCTGTACACACTGAATAGAACCCAGGTGCTGTACACACTGAATAGAACCCAGGTGCTGTACACACTGGAATAGAACCCAGGTGCTGTACACACTGAATAGAACCCAGGTGCTGTACACACTGAATAGAACCCAGGTGCTGTACACACTGGAATAGAACCCAGGTGCTGTACACACTGAATAGAACCCAGGTGCTGTACACACTGGAATAGAACCCAGGTGCTGTACACACTGGAACAGAACCCAGGTGCTGTACACACTGAAAAGAACCCAGGTGCTGTACACACTGGAATAGAACCCAGGTGCTGTACATACTGAATAGAACCCAGGTGCTGTACACACTGAATAGAACCAAGGTGCTGTACACACTGGAATAGAACCCAGGTGCTGTACACACTGGAACAGAACCCAGGTGCTGTACACACTGAATAGAACCCAGGTGCTGTACACACTGAATAGAACCCAGGTGCTGTACATACTGAATAGAACCCAGGTGCTGTACACACTGGAACAGAACCCAGGTGCTGTACACACTGAATAGAACCCAGGTGCTGTACACACTGAATAGAACCCAGGTGCTGTACATACTGAATAGAACCCAGGTGCTGTACACACTGAATAGAACCAAGGTGCTGTACACACTGGAATAGAACCCAGGTGCTGTACACACTGAATAGAACCCAGGTGCTGTACACACTGAATAGAACCCAGGTGCTGTACATACTGAATAGAACCCAGGTGCTGTACACACTGAATAGAACCAAGGTGCTGTACACACTGAATAGGATCCAGGTGCTGTACACACTGGAATAGAACCAAGGTGCTGTACACACTGGAATAGAACCCAGGTGCTGTACATACTGAATAGAACCCAGGTGCTGTACACACTGAATAGAACCAAGGTGCTGTACACACTGGAATAGAACCCAGGTGCTGTACACACTGAATAGAACCCAGGTGCTGTACACACTGAATAGAACCAAGGTGCTGTACACACTGAATAGAACCCAGGTGCTGTACACACTGAACAGAACCCAGGTGCTGTACACACTGAACAGAACCCAGGTGCTGTACACACTGAACAGAACCCAGGTGCTGTACACACTGAACAGAACCCCCATGCTAACTCTTTTAATGAGGGTCTGTTTTTACCTGGTTTTAAAACAGGTTTTATTTGATCGGCCTATGCAGACGACGTGCAGACGACGTGCAGACGACATGCAGACGACATGCAGACGACATGCAGACGACATGCAGACGACATGCAGACGACATCATTGTTATAAAGAATCAACAGGATGTTTTGAAGCTAGGGCAGGTCGTGGATACTTTCCAAAAGATCTCCTCTGCAAAGGTCAACTGGGCTAAGAGTGAGGCCCTAGCAGTGGGGAGTGGACTGGTGGCCTCCCTCAACTCCCAGGTGGGTTGACATGGAAGAGGGGTGGCCTAAAGTATCTGGGAGTCCATCTTGGAGATGAGGTCACACTGGGGAAAAAGTGGGAAGGAGTTTTAGAAAAGGTGGAGGGGAAAGTAAACAAGTGGCGCTGGCTGCTTCCCCACATGTCCTACAGAGGCAGGGGGCTGGTCATCAACAACCTGATAGCATCCAGCCTCTGGCATAAGCTCAAGTGTGTGGACCCCCCTGCTGGTCTGAGAGCATCCAGCCTCTGGCATCAGCTCAAGTGTGTGGACCCCCCTGCTGGTCTGATAGCATCCAGCCTCTGGCATAAGCTCAAGTGTGTGGACCCCCCTGCTGGTCTGAGAGCATCCAGCCTCTGGCATAAGCTCAAGTGTGTGGACCCCCCTGCTGGTCTGAGAGCATCCAGCCTCTGGCATAAGCTCAAGTGTGTGGACCCCCTGCTGGTCTTTTAAAAAAGATGCAAACTATTATTTGAAATGTCTTTTGGGATAAGTTGCAGTGGGCTCCTCAGTGCACGCTGTACCTGCCAAAGGAAGAGGGGGGGGGCAAGGGTTGGTGCACCTGGAGAGTCGAGCAGCTGCTTTTAAACTACAGTTTTTACAAAGATACCTGACAGGAAGCGATGATGTGGTCTGGGGGCCGGGAGCCAGCACCATTTTAAGGGGGGTAGCAGGCCTGGGTTTGGATGCTTCATTGTTTTGAACAAACTGTGATTTTGCTCGTGTGTGTGTTTCGCCTCCGTTTTACAAAGGACTCTTTAAAGTATGGACACTTTTTAAATGGGCCAGAGTGGGTCCCGCAGCATCTCTGGTGTGGGGGGCCCGGCTGGACGTCCAGGACGGCAGCAGACCTGCACTCACTGAGAGGCTTCAGTCCGTTGGGGTCGTGAAGCTGAGGAGCATCGGCTGCAGGTCCTGGACTCCACAACACCGAGGCCGTGGCCTCTCTGCTCGGCCTGAAGTCGGCCCGCCACACCAGAACCATCCTGAACGAGTGGGTTCAAAGGCTATCTGATGACGAGATGCTGCGGGAGTATTCCAACAGGAAGGAGACCCCTGACGAAGGGGACCCTTTTCCAGACATTGGGATTCTAGCAGACCAGGATGGACCAGAACCCAGGACTCATGCAGACTTCCAAATGGGAAAGGGTTTTATAGACTCTGCCCTCTGACCCTGAACAAACAGAAACTAAGAGAGAGGAGAGACACGGTGTGGAGGCTCTTCTTCAAAGGACCCTCCCCTGAACAAGAGGTCAGGAGACCTGCAGTGGAGGGTCCTCCACTGAACAAGAGGTCAGGAGACCTGCAGTGGAGGACCCTCCCCTGAACAAGAGGTCAGGAGACCTGCATTGGAGGGTCCTCCACTGAACAAGAGGTCAGGAGACCTGCATTGGAGGACCCTCCACTGAACAAGAGGTCAGGAGACCTGCAGTGGAGGACCCTCTCCTGAACAAGAGGTCAGGAGACCTGCAGTGGAGGACCCTCTCCTGAACAAGAGGTCAGGAGACCTGCAGTGGAGGACCCTCCACTGAACAAGAGGTCAGGGGACCTGCAGTGGAGGACCCTCCACTGAACAAGAGGTCAGGAGACCTGCATTGGAGGACCCTCCACTGAACAAGAGGTCAGGGGACCTGCATTGGAGGACCCTCCCCTGAACAAGAGGTCAGGAGACCTGCAGTGGAGGACCCTCTCCTGAACAAGAGGTCAGGAGACCTGCAGTGGAGGACCCTCCCCTGAACAAGAGGTCAGGGGACCTGCAGTGGAGGACCCTCCCCTGAACAAGAGGTCAGGAGACCTGCAGTGGAGGACCCTCCACTGAACAAGAGGTCAGGGGACCTGCAGTGGAGGACCCTCCCCTGAACAAGAGGTCAGGGGACCTGCAGTGGAGGACCCTCCCCTGAACAAGAGGTCAGGGGACCTGCAGTGGAGGACCCTCCACTGAACAAGAGGTCAGGGGACCTGCAGTGGAGGACCCTCCACTGAACAAGAGGTCAGGGGACCTGCAGTGGAGGGTCCTCCACTCTACAAGAGGTCAGGAGACCTGCAGTGGAGGACCCTCCCCTGAACAAGAGGTCAGGGGACCTGCAGTGGAGGGTCCTCCACTCTACAAGAGGTCAGGAGACCTGCAGTGGAGGACCCTCCCCTGAACAAGAGGTCAGGAGACCTGCAGTGGAGGACCCTTCCCTGAACAAGAGGTCAGGAGACCTGCAGTGGAGGACCCTCCCCTGAACAAGAGGTCAGGAGACCTGCAGTGGAGGACCCTCCCCTGAACAAGAGGTCAGGAGACCTGCAGTGGAGGACCCTCCCCTGAACAAGAGGTCAGGAGACCTGCATTGGAGGACCCTTCCCTGAACAAGAGGTCAGGAGACCTGCATTGGAGGACCCTTCCCTGAACAAGAGGTCAGTAGACCTGCAGTGGAGGACCCTCCCCTGAACAAGAGGTCAGTAGACCTGCAGTGGAGGACCCTCCCCTGAACAAGAGGTCAGGAGACCTGCAGTGGAGGACCCTCCCCTGAACAAGAGGTCAGTAGACCTGCAGTGGAGGACCCTCCCCTGAACAAGAGGTCAGGAGACCTGCAGTGGAGGACCCTCCCCTGAACAAGAGGTCAGTAGACCTGCAGTGGAGGACCCTCCCCGGGGCCCTGGGCGTGAAGGCCTTTGTGTGGAAGATAGACCCCACGTGTCCCCCGAGGGTCCGTCCTGCCCTCACAGAGAGACCATCACTCACTGCTACCTGGACTGTCACAGACTGAAGCCTCTTCTTAATGTTTTCAGACTGTGGGGGGGTTTCTACAGAGACTGCTTTTATTCTTGGTGCTGGCTCCAGGAAGCAGAACGCAGGGGAGTGGGAGCTGATGAGGGGAGTGGGAGCTGATGAGGGGAGGGGGAGCTGATGAGGAGAGGGGGAGCTGATGAGGGGAGTGGGAGCTGATGAGGGGAGTGGGAGCTGATGAGGGGAGTGGGAGCTGATGAGGGGAGTGGGAGCTGATGAGGGGAGTGGGAGCCTATGAGGAGAGGGGGAGCTGATGAGGGGAGTGGGAGCTGATGAGGGGAGTGGATGCTGATGAGGGGAGGGGGAGCTGATGAGGGGAGGGGGAGCTGATGCATTTTATTGTGGGGCTGGAAAAAATATCAATCCATAGAAGCAGGAAAAATAAAGTGAACAGTCGAGCCGGTCAGCGACTCACTCACATGTCTCTGTCTTTGGTAAAGGCAAGAGAGAGTGTAGATTTTAGATAAGGAGAATTCTTCTCTCAATGTATATAAGCAAATAAGATAATTGTTTGTTGAAAATCTAAAAATCTCTATCTATCTATCTCTATCTATCTCTCTCTCTATCTATCCATCTATCTCTATCTCTCTATCTATCTCTCTCTATCTATCTCTCTCTCTATCTATCCATCCATCTCTCTATCTCTCTATCTATCTATCTATAAATAGTGGCTTAGTGAAGGGTCTTATAGGCATTGGAACGGTTTCATTCTGAGTACATGAGTCTTTCCATATGGAGTATATTATATAAGATAAGACAAGGTCTTATATAGAACTGTGAATATCTTGGGTATAATGTGTTATCGTAGAGGCCAGGGGGATTAACCATGTGAAACCACGCTTTAAAAACACACATTAGCCCCTTTGAATGCTAAATATGTGATATAATGTCTCGGGACCTAAAAGTCACAGAATGTTAGGAATGACCCTTTTAATATATGAATATCATTTGTATATTTTTATTAATATAATATTATTTCAGAGGAGCAATTCCCCTCTCCAGCCACTAGAGGGCAAACTTGTGTTAGAAATCCCCCAAAAGGTTTCTCTCCAGATCTCAGAGTGTTTCTTTGAGTTAAAGCCACACAATAAACACAGACACTAAAGTCCACTTTAAAAACAACACATCCTTTTAATGGACATTATATATATATATATATAAATATAGCTTCTCTTAATAACTGGACTTAAACTCCCACTGTACATTTTACATTTCTTTTCAATTTAATATTGAATAATCAATTTCTTGCGCAATAATATCCTGCATTATATTGTTACTGGAGCAAGTATTTCCACATGTCTATATTTATTTTTAAACTTTAAACTTTTTAATGCTATTTTATTTCTATTTCAGAAATATTTTGGACTGTTTATTTCTAGTGTCTTAATTTCTCTTATTGCCTTGTTGTTTATGCTGCTGCAACGCAAACATTTCCCAAATTGGGATCAAAAAAGTATCGATCTCTCTATCTATCTATCGCGAGATTACAGTGAACCTTTCCCACGGGAACAGATGTTTCCCATGAGGAGCTCCGCCCCTCAACACACCATGGAGACACAATGCACACAAGCCCCGCCTCCTTTCGCTCCCCATTGGTTCAAGGAGGAGGCTGTAAACGCTCCTCCTGAGCTCTGATTGGACAGGAGCTTCTGCCATCAGGAAAGAAACACGGAAAAAGATCAAAAAAAGTTCTGGAGCGAGGAGAACCGGATCCTGCTGTCAGAGAGAGGGTTCACCGGAGGAATAAGTACCGACAAGAGTCCGCGAGGAGGGGGAGCAGCGCGAGGACGGGTGTGTGTTCGGTTTCCGAGTAGACACACGGACAGGTGCAGATCAATCCGCCTCGCAAGTTTGGTATTCCTGGTTTTATTTTGAAAGTGGATCGTTCCCCTCCAGCTGCTCCGTGTTTCCTGGAGGATTCTCTGCGGGGAAAGGAGCGAGGTTCCCGGCGTCAGGAGAACCGCCACCCCCCGCTGCGTCACCACTGCAGGTGAAGGGGATGTTCCTCCGCACAGCAGGGGGGCTTCAGCTGCAATATCACCACAGGATCTATTTTCTGTCCCTCTTTCTTATGGATACAACACAACAACAACTCCTGCAAACCTGATGGATTTTCCCATGCGTCACTGCGACTGAAGGACGAGCCCTTTCTCTCTCTCTGCAGACACACACACACACACACACACACACACACACACACACACACACACACACACACACACACACACACACACACACACACACACAGGATACAGTAGACTCTCTCTGCCTTTAAACATTTAAATAGGAGGTAACATGACACGAGAAAGGCTCAGAACAAACCTCTGTTCACCCTCTGTCTGAAACCAGAGCCCACACACACACACACACACACACACACACACAGTGAAGCTCACACACACACATAAACACACACACCATGTCCAAAACACTGAAGAAAAAGAAGCACTGGTCCTCCAAGGTGCAAGAATGCAGCGTCTCGTGGGGGGGTGAGGGAGGGGAGGTGCGCGTGCACGGGGGCGCGGAATTGGGGGAGTTCCCGCACCTCGCGCACACCGTCCCCGAGGAGGAGGGGGCGCTGCTCGTGCACGCGGGCAGGGCTCCGTGCGCGGGGGACGTGCTGCTGGAGGTGAACGGCACCCCGGTGAGCGGACTCACACACCGGGACACTCTGGCCGTGATCCGGCACTTCCGGGACCCCGTCAGACTCAAGACCGTCAGACCAGGTGTGTAAAACACACACACACACACACACACACACACACACACACCCCACACGGACACACACACACACACACACACACACACCTATAGGACAGGTGCGGCTGGTCTCATGAATATGTAATGATGGATCCTGGGTAGAAGGAACAGGTGTGTGTGTGTGTAAGCCACTCCACAGGTGAACAGTGTGTGTTTCAGCATTGACACACCTGTATTATGTTTCTGTACGCCTCCTCCTCTTCCTCCTCTTCCTCCCCGTGGATCTCTATCAGTTCCCACAGAGCTGAAGAAAAACATCCGAGAGGAACCTGCTGTGTGTGTGTGTGTGTGTGTGTGTGTGTGTGTGTGTGTGTGTGTGTGTGTGTGTGTGTGTGTGTGTGTGTGTGTGTGTGTGTGTGTGTGTGTGTGTGTGTGTGTGTGTGTGTGTGTGTGTGTGTGATAGCATAGCATTTGCGCGAAACACTGATCCTGGATGTGTTGTTGTGCAGCTCAGACAGTGTGTGTGTGTGTGGTGAGTGTGAGTCTAATTAAACCAATTAGAGCTGGTCTTCAGCTCAGCAGGGGGCCGATCAGACGTCTGCTCGGCTTGTTTGTTGACGTGAGAAATGAGGAGGATGTGATGAAACTGCTCATGAGACCCCTCAAAGGTCTTTACAGAATACGAGTCATACACACACACACACACACACACACACACACACACACACACACACACACACACCTCAACTTAAAAAAGTAGAAAATAATCATGTAGAAATCTAGATGCACAGGAAGAGGTTTCTCATGCAGTACCCTTGAGAGGAGGAGGCGTGCTGCAGGAAGAGAGTGTGTCGCTCATTGATTAACGCCACACACACACACACACACACACACACACACTCTCAGATGTGTGTGTTTCTGCTGCATGCTACACTTACACACACATCAGGAGAGCAATGCATGATGGGAAAAGGCTTGTGGACACAGGATAAATAATGATGAATATTCTGACGGTGCAGATGCAGCGGAAACCATCTGAACATCATGGAAACATGTCTGTAGGTAGAGGTGAAGAGAGGGCTCTCTCTCTCTCTCTCTCTCAGACCCTCTGAGTCTCTGAGTCTGTGAGTCTCTGACCCTCTGAGTCTCTGACCCTCTGAGTCTGTGAGTCTCTGAGTCTGTGAGTCTCTGACCCTCTGAGTCTGTGAGTCTCTGACCCTCTGAGTCTCTGAGTCTGTGAGTCTCTGAGTCTCTGACCCTCTGAGTCTGTGAGTCTCTGACCCTCTGAGTCTGTGAGTCTCTGACCCTCTGAGTCTGTGAGTCTCTGAGTCTCTGACCCTCTGAGTCTGTGAGTCTCTGAGTCTCTGACCCTGTGAGTCTCTGAGTCTCTGAGTCTGTGACCCTCTGGGTCTCTGAGTCTCTGAGTCTCTGACCCTGTGAGTCTGAGTCTCTGAGTCTCTGACCCTGTGAGTCTCTGAGTCTCTGACCCTTTGAGTCTGAGTCTCTGAGTCTGTGAGTCTCTGAGTCTGTGACCCTCTGAGTCTCTGAGTCTGTGACCCTCTGAGTCTGTGACCCTCTGAGTCTCTGAGTCTGTGACCCTCTGAGTCTGTGAGTCTCTGAGTCTGTGACCCTCTGAGTCTGTGCGTCTCTGACCCTCTGAGTCTCTGACCCTCTGAGTCTCTGACCCTCTGAGTGTCTGAGTCTCTGAGTCTCTGACCCTGTGAGTCTCTGACCCTCTGAGTCTCTGACCCTGTGAGTCTCTGACCCTCTGAGTGTCTGAGTCTCTGAGTCTCTGACCCTGTGAGTCTCTGACCCTCTGAGTCTCTGACCCTCTGAGTCTGTGAGTCTCTGAGTCTGTGACCCTCTGAGTCTGTGAGTCTCTGAGTCTGTGAGTCTCTGAGTCTCTGACCCTCTGAGTCTCTGAGTCTCTGAGTCTGTGACCCTCTGAGTCTGTGAGTCTCTGAGTCTGTGACCCTCTGAGTCTGTGAGTCTCTGAGTCTGTGACCCTCTGAGTCTCTGACCCTCTGAGTCTCTGACCCTCTGAGTCTGTGAGTCTCTGAGTCTCTGACCCTCTGAGTCTCTGAGTCTGTGAGTCTCTGACCCTCTGAGTCTGTGAGTCTCTGAGTCTGTGACCCTCTGAGTCTGTGACCCTCTGAGTCTGTGAGTCTCTGACCCTCTGAGTCTCTGACCCTCTGAGTGTCTGAGTCTCTGACCCTCTGAGTCTCTGACCCTCTGAGTCTGTGAGTCTCTGAGTCTCTGACCCTGTGAGTCTCTGACCCTCTGAGTCTCTGAGTCTGTGAGTCTCTGACCCTCTGAGTCTGTGAGTCTGTGAGTCTCTGACCCTCTGAGTCTGTGAGTCTCTGAGTCTCTGGCCCTCTGAGTCTCTGACCCTCTGAGTCTCTGACCCTGTGAGTCTCTGACCCTCTGAGTCTGTGAGTCTCTGAGTCTCTGACCCTCTGAGTCTCTGACCCTGTGAGTCTCTGAGTCTCTGACCCTGTGAGTCTCTGAGTCTCTGACCCTCTGAGTCTCTGACCCTGTGAGTCTCTGACCCTCTGAGTGTCTGAGTCTCTGACCCTCTGAGTCTCTGACCCTCTGAGTCTCTGACCCTGTGAGTCTCTGACCCTCTGAGTGTCTGAGTCTCTGACCCTCTGAGTCTCTGACCCTCTGAGTCTGTGAGTCTCTGAGTCTGTGAGTCTGTGAGTCTCTGAGTCTCTGACCCTCTGAGTCTGTGAGTCTCTGAGTCTCTGACCCTCTGAGTCTCTGCACACTTATATAAACTACTTCATGAATTAGAGACGACCGACAGTTTGACTGAAAGTATCCCACGGTCAAACATCTCCTGAATAAATCATCTCTCTGCTCCATCAGGGGGGGGTGTGTGTGTGTGTGTGTGTGTGTGTGTGTGTGTGTGTGTGTGTGTGTGTGTGTGTGTGTGTGTGTGTGTGTGTGTGTGTGTGTGTGTGTGTGTGTGTTCCACCTGATGTGACTCCTCCTCCCAACCCCGTCACACTCCTGCAGCTGAATACTAAAACACTTTCCCTGCTGCAAACCTCTGAGGAGCATTTCCTTCTCTTCTTCCTCCTCCTCCTCTCTTCTTCCTCCTCCTCCTCCTCCTCTCTTCTTCCTCCTCCTCCTCCTCTCTTCATGGTGCAGTGTCTCCACGGAGCTGCACTGCGGTAACAAACAGAAACACAGGGATCAGGTTTCTGACACACACACGTTATCTTTCCACCTAAACGTGTTTCTTGCTGCAAAAAGGAGGCGTTTCCACTGGAGTCTGATTTGATCAAGCAGAACAAACATCCAGCGCTCTGTGTTCTGACTCCTCGTCCAATCAGAAGAGACTCTGTGTTCTGACTCCTCCTCCAATCAGAAGAGACTCTGTGTTCTGACTCCTCGTCCAATCAGAAGAGACTCTGTGTTCTGACTCCTCATCCAATCAGGAGAGACTTTTTGTTCTGACTCCTCATCCAATCAGGAGAGACTGTGTTCTGACTCCTCGTCCAATCAGGAGAGACTCAGTGTTCTGACTCCTCGTCCAATCAGGAGAGACTCAGTGTTCTGACTCCTCGTCCAATCAGAAGAGACTCAGTGTTCTGACTCCTCGTCCAATCAGAAGAGACTCAGTGTTCTGACTCCTCGTCCAATCAGGAGAGACTCAGTGTTCTGACTCCTCGTCCAATCAGGAGAGACTCAGTGTTCTGACTCCTCGTCCAATCAGGAGAGACTCAGTGTTCTGACTTCTCGTCCAATCAGGAGAGACTTTTTGTTCTGACTCCTCATCCAATCAGGAGAGACTGTGTTCTGACTCCTCGTCCAATCAGGAGAGACTCAGTGTTCTGACTCCTCGTCCAATCAGGAGAGACTCAGTGTTCTGACTCCTCGTCCAATCAGAAGAGACTCAGTGTTCTGACTCCTCGTCCAATCAGAAGAGACTCAGTGTTCTGACTCCTCGTCCAATCAGGAGAGACTCAGTGTTCTGACTCCTCGTCCAATCAGGAGAGACTCAGTGTTCTGACTTCTCGTCCAATCAGGAGAGACTCAGTGTTCTGACTCCTCGTCCAATCAGAAGAGACTCAGTGTTCTGACTCCTCGTGATGTGTGTTCATGACGTCACCAAGTGCACGGGAACTTTAGTATTGGCCTATTTTTATAATCTAGGAAATAACAGCGGTATAATAATCCTGATTGAAGTCAGCGTGTGTTTCTGTAACGTGGACATGTCCCTCTCTGTCTCTCCGAGTGTCTCCTCAGCATGCAGAGCGTCGTGTGTGTGTGTGTGTCGGTCATTGTAAAATGCGGCCATAACTCCGGCTAGGAAGGTCGCATCAACGTAGGGCTGCTCGATTATGGCAAAAATCATAATCTCGATTATTTGGGTCAATAATTGATATCACGATTATTAAAAACGATTATCCATTTACTTTGAAAACATCAATTTATTGGAGAAAAACCTTTTGAACAGTGTTTTTAACAGTTGTTACCCTGAACTTTCAGTATCAACTGAAAACCAACGAAAAGTTGAAGAAAAAAAGCCCTACATCAACGTGCTCCCGTCTCTAGCCCCCCCGCAGCCCGAGCTACGAGTGAAAGAACTAAACGTACATGAAACTTCCGTTGCTTTAAAGCCAAGCTTCAGTTTAAGATTCACCTGTGATAGAAACATGTGATGGAGCATCACTAACCTGACTCAGACGGTTCACCAAACCATCTAGAGCTCCATTGGAAGACCTTTGGAAAGGGCGGGCACTTTCAAAAACACTTGGCAGGTGATTGGATCAATCTGTCTATCACCTTCTATCATGGGCCACTTCTGATTGGGTAACAATGGCTGCTACATGTAGCACAGCACTTCTGATTGGGTAACAATGGCTGCTACATGTGGAGCACAGCACTTCTGATTGGGTAACAATGGCTGCTACATGTGGAGCACAGCACTTCTGATTGGGTAACAATGGCTGCTACATGTGGAGCACAGCACTTCTGATTGGGTAACAATGGCTGCTACATGTGGAGCACAGCACTTCTGATTGGTGTGGATGACTATGAAAATGTAATAACATTTTTTTAATAACATTTTTTTTTTAAACAAAAAGGTTTAACATTTTTTCAGGCTTTGCGATTTGATAATCGAATCATTTAAATCGCGATGAATCTATTGAAAGTCGATTAATCGTGTGTGTGTGTGTGTGCAGTCTGCTCATGCAGCTCTCACGGTGTGTCAGATATCAGGGATCTGCACCTGTGTGTTTCACTGATGGAGGGAGGTCTATCTCAATGTGACCTGTGTGTGTAGATCAATACTCTGTGATCACATGTGATACACCTTCCTGTGAATACGTTATAGGTTTGTAAACTCAGAGAAATATTGGGTTTATACATCTGTGAACATGACTAAGTATTTTACAGATAAACTAAAGGCATCTTTTATAATTTACAACTTTTGATGAGCCATTTTTGGTGTGTGTGTGTGTGTGTGTGTGTGTGTGGGGCTTCAGACGTGAGGAAACAAAGTGACTCGACCACATGTTGCCTGTGTGAGTCTGAGCTCTGCTGGGTTCATTTATTCTGTTGTCAGTGCTTTGTTGATCTGTTGTCAGTGCTTTGTTGATCTGTTGTCGTTGCTTTGTTGATCTGTTGTCGTTGCTTTGTTAATCTGTTGTCGGTGCTTTGTTGATCTGTTGTCGTTGCTTTGTTGATCTGTTGTCGTTGCTTTGTTGATCTGTTGTTGGTGCTTTGTTGATCTGTTGTCAGTGCTTTGTTGATCTGTTGTTGGTGCTTTGTTGATCTGTTGTCAGTGCTTTGTTGATCTGTTGTCGTTGCTTTGTTGATCTGTTGTCGTTGCTTTGTTGATCTGTTGTTGGTGCTTTGTTGATCTGTTGTTGCTTTGTTGATCTGTTGTTGGTGCTTTGTTGATCTGTTGTCGGTGATTTGTTGATCTGTTGTTGGTGCTTTGTTGATCTGTTGTCAGTGCTTTGTTGATCTGTTGTCGGTGCTTTGTTGATCTGTTGTCGGTGCTTTGTTGATCTGTTGTCGTTGCTTTGTTGATCTGTTGTTGGTGCTTTGTTGATCTGTTGTCGGTGCTTTGTTGATCTGTTGTCGGTGCTTTGTTGATCTGTTGTCGGTGCTTTGTTGATCTGTTGTCAGTGCTTTGTTGATCTGTTGTTGGCGATATGTAAATCCCAGTTTCCCAACTCTTATTTCCTCTGACCCTGATGCATCCTGGGAGTTCAGCCCAGGGCAGAATATATGTCCACTTCCTGTGATGCCCCTCTTGGTCTCATCACTGAACACACTCAGCTTTCTGGGGGGGTGGTGTGTGTGTGTGTGTGTGTGTGTGTGTGTGTGTGTGTGTGTGTGTGTGTGTGTGTGTGTGTGTGTGTGTGTGTGTGTGTGTGTGTGTGTGTGTGTGTGTGTGTGTGTGTGTGTGTGTGTGTGTGTGTGTGGAGAACCCGCTGGAACCACGGTTCAATCAGAGCTTTGCTTGTTCATTGACTTCTTTACACGTTGCCTCCTAACCGGTTCAGCGTCACCTGATCCCCTCCCCCCCCCCCCGTGTGCAGGATGTTCTCCGGCAGGTATTTCTGGATGATGAGAGGAATGCAGTTGGTTTGGTTAGCGTCAGGTGCTGCTTGCTGTTCTCTTTGTTTCACTGAAGCCTTTCCTGCAAACGAAGAGACGCTTCTGTCCTAACTCCTCATAACACTAACTTAGACTTAGCTTAAAGGCATGGTATTGAGTTTTGAATTTGTAAAACATGATTTAAAAAGTAGAAAGTGTAATTGAGAAAGCTGTCGAGTTGGTATCAGAGGAGGAATTATAATCTGATTTAGTTTTTCTAAGGTATCAAAAGATGCTTTTTCACTGGTTCCAGTTTCCTGAATCTATCCGGTGTGTGTGTGTCTTCAGTTTAGTCTCCATCTCCCATATCTCTCAGACTGTCCTCTAAACTGGTTTCTGTGTGTTGTGTGAGACGTCCTGATAAGATCTGTGTGTTGCTCTGAGAGAGGAATGCAGTCAGTCAGGAGAGACTGAGAGAGATAGATGATACATTATGATGTGATATGCCGCGGACTGTACTTAATGTTACTCTGATCCGGTTACTTATGTTGTGGCAGATATTTAAGTAAGCTTTCTTAACGCTAATGTTCTAATAGTCAGATTGCTCTGAAGATGGGAGGTGATATTCTATTCATGTTCACGTTCACACAGTCGCTGATTTCTGCCGGCCGTCTTTTCTGCAACGGCAGCTTTTCTGTATTTCCTTTCTCCTGTAATATGACTTGATCGCTTTAAACTCTGCACACTGAGCTCTGATTGGTCAGCAGGCAGTGCTTTCACTGAGTTGAGCTCTTAGCCTGCAACCTAACCTGCTCCGGGGCAGGTTAGCCACTCAGCATCGGTTACCATGGAGATCTAGCCCGCTAAAAAGAGAACCAGCTTCGTAGGACCGGAAACCCAGAGTCTCCCTGAAGTTAGCCGCTAAGAGAACATCCTGCTTCGTAGTATACCCCCCCACGCCTCTGGGGACATTCTGCTTTCAACCCACTGATCTGCTGCTACATGGTGAAGCATCAGATCTCAGTCAGAGCTAAACACGGAGACGTTCCTCAGTCTCACAGAAACACTTGTGTTATAATGTTATTTCATCTTTCTCTTGAATATCATTTACCTTTATGTTTCTTTATCTGCTTATTTGTTTGTTTATGTATTTGTTGTTTTATGTTTTTGTTTTGTTTCTCTGGCGTCTGCTCTCCGGGAAGCTCCGTGTTTTTAGTACACTTACAAACACAGAGGTTTATTATTATAATTACTTTTCTCATTGTATTGTTTATTTTATTGGAGTTCAGTCGTCCAACATTTGAGATGAAAGAGTCAGCAGCAGTGTGCCGTCAGAAAATCAAATCAAACAATGCTTCAAAAAATATCTGTCAGTTTGTTTATTGCGTTTATTATAACAGTAATTGTATTTACGTTGCAATCTGATGCATCTGGTGCTTTCCAGGTAGAAGACTAACAGCTATTATGAATCCTCTTATAAGGATCTTATATCAGCAACAAGAGAACACACGAGAGCAGGCTGAGTCAAATGTCCGAGCCCCAGCTGACACGTTAGCATGTCCCGTTCAAATGCTAACAGGCCGGATCGCTCAGAATATTCTCTGCATCGTAAGGTGCTCTGAAAGGTGCCACACAACAACATGTATTATTATTATTAAAAAGGGTCAGGGTTATTAGCCTACTTTATTAAATAATACATTTCATTTGGGGGGCGCCTTTCAAAGCACCCAAGGACAGCTTACAGGGCACAGGGTAATATAGGGAACAGTGGATTGAATGAAATATCAGCCGGGGTAAAACAAGACGAACAACAGGAAATGGACTACGGGAGGACACGGGAGGACACGGGAGGACACGGGAGGACAGTTTCTAAAGACAATGCCAGTCTGAACAGGTGGGTTTTGATGTTGTTATGGAGTGAGACGTGTAGTGGCAGGAAGTGGACTGAAGGAAAACAAGCACCTGCAGAAATGTAACTTTTTCAAGATCTAAAAACACGGTGTGTGTGTGTGTGTGTGTGTGTGTGTGTGTGTGTGTGTGTGTGAGACTAACTAGCTGCTCCTGTTTGTTGGTTTCGGGGGAGTTTCTGCAGCAGCATTGTGTTTCATGGAGCCAGTTATTCCAGACTGAAGAATGATGATGTCTGTGACACACACACACACACACACACACACACACACACACACACACACACACACACACACACACACACACACACACACACACACACACACACACACACACACACACACACACACACACACACACAGACACACAGACAGACAGACACTCTCCTGAAAGCAGGTGATTTTTTGTTCACGATGACCTATCTGCAGAATCACCCGTAAACAAAACTGTGTGTGTGTGTGTGTGTGTGTGTGTGTGTGTGTGTGTGTGTGTGTGTGTGTGTGTGTGTGTGTGTGTGTGTGTGTGTGTGTGTGTGTGTGTGTGTGTGTGTGTTGCTGATTGTCATTAATATCAAAAGAATCCTGTGATGCTCGCGGCTCTAAAGCAGTCGGCGTGTCCGTCTGTATCGGGTCATTAAACTGCAGGGAGGTGGACTCTGAACCTCTCTCTCTCTCTCTCTCTCTCTCTCTCTCTCTCTCTCACACAGAGATACACTCATCCGCATGACGTTGACTGTACTGTAATTTCTCTCATCCCAATCATTGGAAATCAGGTGGAATTTGAAGTCAGGTCTAAAGTGTGTATTCATTGTGTTTATGCGGGACATTTCGTCATTAATAAAATAACTCTACAAAAAATGGTTAATAATATTTTCATAAAATAAATATATTTATTGAAGTTACATTTTCTAATAAATATAAATATGTAACGTGTGTTTCAGTAGTGTGTGTGTTTCAGTAGTGTGTGTGTTTCAGTAGTGTGTGTGACGTGTTTTTCAGTAGTGTGTGTGTGTAACGCGTGTTTCAGTAGTGTGTGTGTAACGTGTGTTTCAGTAGTGTGTGTAACGTGTTTTTCAGTAGTGTGTGTGTGTAACGCGTGTTTCAGTAGTGTGTGTGTAACGTGTGTTTCAGTAGTGTGTGTAACGTGTGTTTCAGTAGTGTGTGTTTTTCAGTAGTGTGTGTGTGTAACGTGTGTTTCAGTAGTGTGTGTGTGTAACGTGTGTTTCAGTAGTGTGTGTGTAACGCGTGTTTCAGTAGTGTGTGTGTGTAACGTGTGTTTCAGTAGTGTGTGTTTTTCAGTAGTGTGTGTGTGTAACGCGTGTTTCAGTAGTGTGTGTGTAACGCGTGTTTCAGTAGTGTGTGTAACGTGTGTTTCAGTAGTGTGTGTGTGTAACGTGTGTTTCAGTAGTGTGTGTAACGTGTGTTTCAGTAGTGTGTGTGTAACGTGTGTTTCAGTAGTGTGTGTGTCTGTAACGCGTGTTTCAGTAGTGTGTGTGTGTAACGTGTGTTTCAGTAGTGTGTGTAACGTGTGTTTCAGTAGTGTGTGTGTGTAACGTGTGTTTCAGTAGTGTGTGTGTGTAACGTGTGTTTCAGTAGTGTATGTAACGTGTGTTTCAGTAGTGTGTGTGTGTGTGTGTGTAACGTGTGTTTCAGTAGTGTGTGTGTGTAACGTGTGTTTCAGTAGTGTGTGTGTGTAACGTGTGTTTCAGTAGTGTGTGTGTGTGTAACGTGTGTTTCAGTAGTGTGTGTGTGTAACGTGTGTTTCAGTAGTGTATGTAACGTGTGTTTCAGTAGTGTGTGTGTGTAACGTGTGTTTCAGTAGTGTGTGTGTGTGTAATGTGTGTTTCAGTAGTGTGTGTGTGTGTAACGTGTGTTTCAGTAGTGTGTGTGTGTGTAATGTGTGTTTCAGTAGTGTGTGTGTGTAACGTGTGTTTCAGTAGTGTGTGTGTGTGTAACGCGTGTTTCAGTAGTGTGTGTGTGTGTGTGTAACGTGTGTTTCAGTAGTGTGTGTGTGTGTAACGTGTGTTTCAGTAGTGTGTGTGTGTAACGTGTGTTTCAGTAGTGTGTGTAACGTGTGTTTCAGTAGTGTATGTAACGTGTGTTTCAGTAGTGTGTGTGTGTGTAACGTGTGTTTCAGTAGTGTGTGTGTGTAACGTGTGTTTCAGTAGTGTGTGTAACGTGTGTTTCAGTAGTGTGTGTGTGTAACGTGTGTTTCAGTAGTGTGTGTGTGTGTAACGTGTGTTTCAGTAGTGTGTGTGTGTGTAACGTGTGTTTCAGTAGTGTGTGTGTGTAACGTGTGTTTCAGTAGTGTGTGTGTGTGTAACGTGTGTTTCAGTAGTGTATGTAACGTGTGTTTCAGTAGTGTGTGTGTGTAACGTGTGTTTCAGTAGTGTGTGTGTGTGTAACGCGTGTTTCAGTAGTGTGTGTGTGTGTAACGCGTGTTTCAGTAGTGTGTGTGTGTGTAACGCGTGTTTCAGTAGTGTGTGTAACGTGTGTTTCAGTAGTGTGTGTGTGTAACGTGTGTTTCAGTAGTGTGTGTGTGTAACGTGTGTTTCAGTAGTGTGTGTGTGTGTAACGCGTGTTTCAGTAGTGTGTGTGTGTGTAACGTGTGTTTCAGTAGTGTGTGTAACGTGTGTTTCAGTAGTGTGTGTGTGTGTGTGTTTCAGTAGTGTATGTAACGTGTGTTTCAGTAGTGTGTGTGTGTGTGTGTAACGTGTGTTTCAGTAGTGTGTGTGTGTAACGTGTGTTTCAGTAGTGTGTGTGTGTAACGTGTGTTTCAGTAGTGTATGTAACGTGTGTTTCAGTAGTGTGTGTGTGTGTGTGTAACGTGTGTTTCAGTAGTGTGTGTGTAACGTGTGTTTCAGTAGTGTGTGTGTGTAACGTGTGTTTCAGTAGTGTGTGTGTGTGTGTAACGTGTGTTTCAGTAGTGTGTGTGTGTAACGTGTGTTTCAGTAGTGTGTGTGTGTAACGTGTGTTTCAGTAGTGTGTGTGTGTAACGTGTGTTTCAGTAGTGTGTGTGTGTAACGTGTGTTTCAGTAGTGTATGTAACGTGTGTTTCAGTAGTGTGTGTGTGTGTAACGTGTGTTTCAGTAGTGTGTGTGTGTAACGTGTGTTTCAGTAGTGTGTGTGTGTGTAACGTGTGTTTCAGTAGTGTGTGTATGTGTAACGTGTGTTTCAGTAGTGTATGTAACGTGTGTTTCAGTAGTGTGTGTGTGTAACGTGTGTTTCAGTAGTGTGTGTGTGTAACGTGTGTTTCAGTAGTGTGTGTGTGTGTAACGCGTGTTTCAGTAGTGTGTGTGTGTAACGTGTGTTTCAGTAGTGTGTGTAACGTGTGTTTCAGTAGTGTGTGTGTGTAACGTGTGTTTCAGTAGTGTGTGTGTGTAACGTGTGTTTCAGTAGTGTGTGTGTGTGTAACGCGTGTTTCAGTAGTGTGTGTGTGTGTAACGTGTGTTTCAGTAGTGTGTGTGTGTGTAACGTGTGTTTCAGTAGTGTGTGTAACGTGTGTTTCAGTAGTGTGTGTGTAACGTGTGTTTCAGTAGTGTATGTAACGTGTGTTTCAGTAGTGTGTGTGTGTGTGTGTAACGTGTGTTTCAGTAGTGTGTGTGTGTAACGTGTGTTTCAGTAGTGTGTGTGTGTAACGTGTGTTTCAGTAGTGTATGTAACGTGTGTTTCAGTAGTGTGTGTGTAACGTGTGTTTCAGTAGTGTATGTAACGTGTGTTTCAGTAGTGTGTGTGTGTGTGTGTAACGTGTGTTTCAGTAGTGTGTGTGTGTAACGTGTGTTTCAGTAGTGTGTGTGTGTGTAACGTGTGTTTCAGTAGTGTGTGTGTGTGTGTAACGTGTGTTTCAGTAGTGTGTGTGTGTAACGTGTGTTTCAGTAGTGTGTGTGTGTAACGTGTGTTTCAGTAGTGTGTGTGTGTGTAACGTGTGTTTCAGTAGTGTGTGTGTGTGTAACGTGTGTTTCAGTAGTGTGTGTGTGTAACGTGTGTTTCAGTAGTGTGTGTATGTAACGTGTGTTTCAGTAGTGTGTGTGTGTTTCAGTAGTGTGTGTAACGTGTGTTTCAGTAGTGTGTGTGTGTAACGTGTGTTTCAGTAGTGTGTGTGTGTGTAACGCGTGTTTCAGTAGTGTGTGTGTGTGTAACGTGTGTTTCAGTAGTGTGTGTAACGTGTGTTTCAGTAGTGTGTGTGTGTAACGTGTGTTTCAGTAGTGTATGTAACGTGTGTTTCAGTAGTGTGTGTTTCAGTAGTGTGTGTGTGTGTAACGTGTGTTTCAGTAGTGTGTGTGTGTAACGTGTGTTTCAGTAGTGTGTGTGTGTAACGTGTGTTTCAGTAGTGTGTGTGTGTGTAACGTGTGTTTCAGTAGTGTGTGTGTGTAACGTGTGTTTCAGTAGTGTGTGTGTTTCAGTAGTGTGTGTGTGTAACGTGTGTTTCAGTAGTGTGTGTGTGTGTAACGTGTGTTTCAGTAGTGTGTGTAACGTGTGTTTCAGTAGTGTGTGTAACGTGTGTTTCAGTAGTGTGTGTAACGTGTGTTTCAGTAGTGTGTGTGTGTAACGTGTGTTTCAGTAGTGTGTGTGTGTAACGTGTGTTTCAGTAGTGTGTGTGTGTAACGTGTGTTTCAGTAGTGTGTGTAACGTGTGTTTCAGTAGTGTGTGTGTTTCAGTAGTGTGTGTAACGTGTGTTTCAGTAGTGTGTGTAACGTGTGTTTCAGTAGTGCGTGTGTTTCAGTAGTGTGTGTGTGTGTGTGTGTAACGTGTGTTTCAGTAGTGTGTGTGTGTAACGTGTGTTTCAGTAGTGTGTGTAACGTGTGTTTCAGTAGTGTGTGTGTAACGCGTGTTTCAGTAGTGTGTGTGTAACGTGTGTTTCAGTAGTGCGTGTGTTTCAGTAGTGTGTGTGTGTGTGTGTAACGTGTGTTTCAGTAGTGTGTGTGTAACGTGTGTTTCAGTAGTGTGTGTGTGTGTAACGTGTGTTTCAGTAGTGTGTGTGTGTGTGTAACGCGTGTTTCAGTAGTGTGTGTGTGTGTGTGTGTGTAACGTGTGTTTCAGTAGTGTGTGTGTGTAACGTGTGTTTCAGTAGTGTGTGTGTGACGTGTGTTTCAGTAGTGTGTGTGACGTGTGTTTCAGTAGTGTGTGTGTGTGTAACGTGTGTTTCAGTAGTGTGTGTGACGTGTGTTTCAGTAGTGTGTGTGACGTGTGTTTCAGTAGTGTGTGTGTGTGTGTAACGTGTGTTTCAGTAGTGTGTGTGTGTGTGTAACGTGTGTTTCAGTAATGTGTGTGTGTGTGTAACGTGTGTTTCAGTAGTGTGTGTGACGTGTGTTTAAGTAGTGTGTGTGTTTCAGTAGTGTGTGTGTTTCAGTAGTGTGTGTGTGTGTAACGTGTGTTTCAGTAGTGTGTGTGTGTAACGTGTGTTTCAGTAGTGTGTGTAACGTGTGTTTCAGTAGTGTGTGTGTGTTTCAGTAGTGTGTGTGTGTGTAACGTGTGTTTCAGTAGTGTGTGTAACGTGTGTTTCAGTAGTGTGTGTGTGTTTCAGTAGTGTGTGTGCGTGTAACGTGTGTTTCAGTAGTGTGTGTGTAACGTGTGTTTCAGTAGTGTGTGTGTTTCAGTAGTGTGTGTGTGTGTGTAACGTGTGTTTCAGTAGTGTGTGTAACATGTGTTTCAGTAGTGTGTGTGTGTTTCAGTAGTGTGTGTGTTTCAGTAGTGTGTGTGCGTGTAACGTGTGTTTCAGTAGTGTGTGTGTGTTTCAGTAGTGTGTGTAACATGTGTTTCAGTAGTGTGTGTGTGTTTCAGTAGTGCGTGTAACGTGTGTTTCAGTAGTGTGTGTGTTTCAGTAGTGTGTGTGTTTCAGTAGTGTGTGTAACATGTGTTTCAGTAGTGTGTGTGTGTTTCAGTAGTGCGTGTAACGTGTGTTTCAGTAGTGTGTGTGTTTCAGTAGTGTGTGTGTTTCAGTAGTGTGTGTGCGTGTAACGTGTGTTTCAGTAGTGTGTGTGTTTCAGTAGTGTGTGTGACGTGTGTTTCAGTAGTGTGTGTGACGTGTGTTTCAGTAGTGTGTGTGACGTGTGTTTCAGTAGTGTGTGTGTGTGTGTAACGTGTGTTTCAGTAGTGTGTGTGTGTTTCAGTAGTGTGTGTGCGTGTAACGTGTGTTTCAGTAGTGTGTGTAACGTGTGTTTCAGTAGTGTGTGTGTGTAACGTGTGTTTCAGTAGTGTGTGTGCGTGTAACGTGTGTTTCAGTAGTGTGTGTGTAACGTGTGTTTCAGTAGTGTGTGTGTGTTTCAGTAGTGTGTGTAACATGTGTTTCAGTAGTGTGTGTGTGTTTCAGTAGTGTGTGTGCGTGTAACGTGTGTTTCAGTAGTGTGTGTGTTTCAGTAGTGTGTGTAACGTGTGTTTCAGTAGTGTGTGTGCGTGTAACGTGTGTTTCAGTAGTGTGTGTGTAACGTGTGTTTCAGTAGTGTGTGTGTGTTTCAGTAGTGTGTGTAACATGTGTTTCAGTAGTGTGTGTGTGTTTCAGTAGTGTGTGTGCGTGTAACGTGTGTTTCAGTAGTGTGTGTGTAACGTGTGTTTCAGTAGTGTGTGTGTGTTTCAGTAGTGTGTGTAACATGTGTTTCAGTAGTGTGTGTGTGTTTCAGTAGTGTGTGTGCGTGTAACGTGTGTTTCAGTAGTGTGTGTGTTTCAGTAGTGCGTGTAACGTGTGTTTCAGTAGTGTGTGTGTGTTTCAGTAGTGTGTGTAACATGTGTTTCAGTAGTGTGTGTGTGTTTCAGTAGTGTGTGTGCGTGTAACGTGTGTTTCAGTAGTGTGTGTGTAACGTGTGTTTCAGTAGTGTGTTTGTGTTTCAGTAGTGTGTGTAACATGTGTTTCAGTAGTGTGTGTGTGTTTCAGTAGTGTGTGTGCGTGTAACGTGTGTTTCAGTAGTGTGTGTGTTTCAGTAGTGTGTGTAACATGTGTTTCAGTAGTGTGTGTGTTTCAGTAGTGTGTGTGCGTGTAACGTGTGTTTCAGTAGTGTGTGTGTTTCAGTAGTGCGTGTAACATGTGTTTCAGTAGTGTGTGTGTGTTTCAGTAGTGTGTGTGCGTGTAACGTGTGTTTCAGTAGTGTGTGTGTTTCAGTAGTGTGTGTGACGTGTGTTTCAGTAGTGTGTGTGTGTGTGTAACGTGTGTTTCAGTAGTGTGTGTGTGTGTGTGTAACGTGTGTTTCAGTAGTGTGTGTGTGTGTGTAACGTGTGTTTCAGTAGAGTGTGTGTGTGTAACGTGTGTTTCAGTAGTGTGTTTCAGTAGTGTGTGTGTTTCAGTAGTGTGTGTGTGTGTAACGTGTGTTTCAGTAGTGTGTGTAACGTGTGTTTCAGTAGTGTGTGTGTGTTTCAGTAGTGTATGTAACGTGTGTTTCAGTAGTGTGTGTAACGTGTGTTTCAGTAGTGTGTGTGTGTAACGTGTGTTTCAGTAGTGTGTGTAACGTGTGTTTCAGTAGTGTGTTTCAGTAGTGTGTGTGTTTCAGTAGTGTGTGTGTGTGTAACGTGTGTTTCAGTAGTGTATGTAACGTGTGTTTCAGTAGTGTGTGTGTGTAACGTGTGTTTCAGTAGTGTATGTAACGTGTGTTTCAGTAGTGTGTGTGTGTAACGTGTCTTTCAGTAGTGTATGTAACGTGTGTTTCAGTAGTGTGTGTGTGTGTGTGTAACGTGTGTTTCAGTAGTGTGTGTGTGTAACGTGTGTTTCAGTAGTGTGTGTGTGTAACGTGTGTTTCAGTAGTGTGTGTGTGTGTAACGTGTGTTTCAGTAGTGTGTGTGTGTAACGTGTGTTTCAGTAGTGTGTGTGTTTCAGTAGTGTGTGTGTGTAACGTGTGTTTCAGTAGTGTGTGTGTGTGTAACGTGTGTTTCAGTAGTGTGTGTGTTTCAGTAGTGTGTGTGTGTAACGTGTGTTTCAGTAGTGTGTGTGTTTCAGTAGTGTGTGTGTGTAACGTGTGTTTCAGTAGTGTGTGTAACGTGTGTTTCAGTAGTGTGTGTAACGTGTGTTTCAGTAGTGTGTGTAACGTGTGTTTCAGTAGTGTGTGTAACGTGTGTTTCAGTAGTGTGTGTAACGTGTGTTTCAGTAGTGTGTGTGTTTCAGTAGTGTGTGTGTGTGTAACGTGTGTTTCAGTAGTGTGTGTGTGTGTAACGTGTGTTTCAGTAGTGTGTGTAACGTGTGTTTCAGTAGTGTGTGTGTTTCAGTAGTGTGTGTGTGTGTAACGTGTGTTTCAGTAGTGTGTGTGTGTAACGTGTGTTTCAGTAGTGCGTGTGTTTCAGTAGTGTGTGTGTGTGTGTAACGTGTGTTTCAGTAGTGTGTGTGTGTAACGTGTGTTTCAGTAGTGTGTGTGTGTAACGTGTGTTTCAGTAGTGTGTGTAACGTGTGTTTCAGTAGTGTGTGTGTTTCAGTAGTGTGTGTGTGTGTGTGTGTAACGTGTGTTTCAGTAGTGTGTGTAACGTGTGTTTCAGTAGTGCGTGTGTTTCAGTAGTGTGTGTGTAACGTGTGTTTCAGTAGTGTGTGTGTGTAACGTGTGTTTCAGTAGTGTGTGTGTAACGCGTGTTTCAGTAGTGTGTGTGTGTAACGTGTGTTTCAGTAGTGTGTGTGTGTGTAACGTGTGTTTCAGTAGTTTGTGTGTGTGTGTAACGCGTGTTTCAGTAGTGTGTGTGTGTGTGTAACGTGTGTTTCAGTAGTGTGTGTGTAACGCGTGTTTCAGTAGTGTGTGTGTGTAACGCGTGTTTCAGTAGTGTGTGTGTGTGTGTGTGTGTTTCAGTAGTGTGTGTGTGTAACGTGTGTTTCAGTAGTGTGTGTGTGTGTGTGACGTGTGTTTCAGTAGTGTGTGTGACGTGTGTTTCAGTAGTGTGTGTGTGTGTAACGTGTGTTTCAGTAGTGTGTGTGTAACGTGTGTTTCAGTAGTGTGTGTGTGTGTAACGTGTGTTTCAGTAGTGTGTGTAACATGTGTTTCAGTAGTGTGTGTGTGTTTCAGTAGTGTGTGTAACATGTGTTTCAGTAGTGTGTGTGTGTTTCAGTAGTGTGTGTGCGTGTAACGTGTGTTTCAGTAGTGTGTGTGTTTCAGTAGTGTGTGTGACGTGTGTTTCAGTAGTGTGTGTGACGTGTGTTTCAGTAGTGTGTGTGACGTGTGTTTCAGTAGTGTGTGTGTGTTTCAGTAGTGTGTGTGTGTAACGTGTGTTTCAGTAGTGTGTGTGTGTAACGTGTGTTTCAGTAGTGTGTGTGTAACGTGTGTTTCAGTAGTGTGTGTGTTTCAGTAGTGTGTGTGTGTAACGTGTGTTTCAGTAGTGTGTGTAACATGTGTTTCAGTAGTGTGTGTGTAACGTGTGTTTCAGTAGTGTGTGTGTTTCAGTAGTGTGTGTGTGTAACGTGTGTTTCAGTAGTGTGTGTGACGTGTGTTTCAGTAGTGTGTGTGTGTAACGTGCGTTTCAGTAGTGTGTGTGCGTGTAACGTGTGTTTCAGTAGTGTGTGTGTGTTTCAGTAGTGTGTGTGCGTGTAACGTGTGTTTCAGTAGTGTGTGTGTAACGTGTGTTTCAGTAGTGTGTGTGTGTTTCAGTAGTGTGTGTAACATGTGTTTCAGTAGTGTGTGTGTGTTTCAGTAGTGTGTGTGCGTGTAACGTGTGTTTCAGTAGTGTGTGTGTTTCAGTAGTGCGTGTAACGTGTGTTTCAGTAGTGTGTGTGTGTTTCAGTAGTGTGTGTGCGTGTAACGTGTGTTTCAGTAGTGTGTGTGTGTGTGTAACGTGTGTTTCAGTAGTGTGTGTGTGTGTGTAACGTGTGTTTCAGTAGTGTGTGTGTGTGTGTAACGTGTGTTTCAGTAGTGTGTGTGTGTGTGTAACGTGTGTTTCAGTAGTGTGTTTCAGTAGTGTGTGTGTTTCAGTAGTGTGTGTGTGTGTAACGTGTGTTTCAGTAGTGTGTGTGTTTCAGTAGTGTGTGTGTGTGTAACGTGTGTTTCAGTAGTGTGTGTGACGTGTGTTTCAGTAGTGTGTGTAACGTGTGTTTCAGTAGTGTGTGTGTGTTTCAGTAGTGTGTGTGTGTTTCAGTAGTGTGTGTGTGTGTAACGTGTGTTTCAGTAGTGTGTGTGTGTGTAACGTGTGTTTCAGTAGTGTGTGTGTGTTTCAGTAGTGTGTGTAACATGTGTTTCAGTAGTGTGTGTGTGTTTCAGTAGTGTGTGTGTGTGTAACGTGTGTTTCAGTAGTGTGTGTGTGTGTAACGTGTGTTTCAGTAGTGTGTGTAACGTGTGTTTCAGTAGTGTGTGTGTGTTTCAGTAGTGTGTGTGTGTTTCAGTAGTGTGTGTGTGTTTCAGTAGTGTGTGTGCGTGTAACGTGTGTTTCAGTAGTGTGTGTGTGTTTCAGTAGTGTGTGTGTAACGTGTGTTTCAGTAGTGTGTGTGTTTCAGTAGTGTGTGTAACGTGTGTTTCAGTAGTGTGTGTGTGTTTCAGTAGTGTGTGTGCGTGTAACGTGTGTTTCAGTAGTGTGTGTGTTTCAGTAGTGTGTGTGACGTGTGTTTCAGTAGTGTGTGTGACGTGTGTTTCAGTAGTGTGTGTGTGACGTGTGTTTCAGTAGTGTGTGTGTGTGTGTAACGTGTGTTTCAGTAGTGTGTGTGTTTCAGTAGTGTGTGTGCGTGTAACGTGTGTTTCAGTAGTGTGTGTGTTTCAGTAGTGTGTGTGACGTGTGTTTCAGTAGTGTGTGTGACGTGTGTTTCAGTAGTGTGTGTGTGTGTGTAACGTGTGTTTCAGTAGTGTGTGTGTTTCAGCCTCTGTGCAGGAGATAACCTGCTGAGTAAACATTGAGAACAAACTGAGCAGTGTTTGCTGCAGACTCTCACACACACACACACACACACACACACACACACACACACACACACACACACACACACACACACACACACACACACACACACACACACACACACTTTAAAACTGGGCTGGGTCACATGCTGTGTGATGCTCATGGTACCTGTCACTGTGAATAGAGTTTGTAAACTGTACCCTGTACATGATGCTGTATGTCATCCTTATTGTTGTTTGTATGTTACATGTGTAACTAATGTCCTGCAGGTCACCCTGAGAAAGAGCCCTTTTGATCTCAAGGGGCTTCACCTGGTTAAATAAAGGCTACAGTACAAACACACACACACAGGCATGAAAACAGACTTCACAGAACTCCTCAAAGCTGCCACGTATCTTTCCTAACGCGCACTTATCTGATTATTTCACTTGGAGCTGCCTCTTTCACCCAGCATCCTGTTACGCTTCCAAACCCACTCAAAGTGAGCCCCTGTCGGCCCAACGGGGGCACAGCACCTGCCTGTCGGCCCACCGGGGGCACAGCACCTGCCTGTCGGCCCACCGGGGGCACAGCACCCGCCTGTCGGCCCACCTGGGGCACAGCACCCGCCTATCGGCCCACCGGGGGCACAGCACCCGCCTATCGGCCCACCGGGGGCACAGCACCTGCCTGTCGGCCCACCGGGGGCACAGCACCTGCCTGTCGGCCCACCGGGGGAACAGCACCTGCCTGTCGGCCCACCGGGGGCACAGCACCTGCCTGTCGGCCCACCGGGGGCACAGCACCTGCCTGTCGGCCCACCGGGGGAACAGCACCCGCCTGTCGGCCCACCGGGGGCACAGCACCCGCCTGTCGTCCCACCGGAGGAACAGCACCCGCCTGTCGGCCCACCTGGGGCACAGCACCCGCCTCTCGGCCCACCGGGGGCACAGCACCCGCCTGTCGGCCCACCGGGGGAACAGCACCCGCCTGTCGGCCCACCGGGGGAACAGCACCTGCCTATCGGCCCACCGGGGGCACAGCACCCGCCTATCGGCCCACCGGGGGCACAGCACCCCCCAGCTCGAGGGCTAACAAACACTAATGCTAACACTCCCTCCTCTTCACTGAGTTCTGGACTTTGCTCATCTGATATCAGAGGTTGTGATTGGATCAGCTGCAGCATGTGACTCGTATTAACTGTGTGTGTGTAGTCGGGAGAGATTAGCTCTGTGTGAAGTTAGTCATGTGATGCGTTCAGGGTCTCATGCTGTGCAGCCGGCAGTATTACCCAGAATCCCCTGCACTGAGTCGATTCTCTTTGAAAACTCTCCAAGTTCTTCAGGGTCCTTCAAACAGGGTTATTATTGGTGTGTGTGTGTGTGTGTGTGTGTGTGTGTGTGTGTGTGTGTGTGTGTGTGTGTGTGTGTGTGTGTGTGTGTGTGTGTGTGTGTGTGTGTGTGTGTGTGTGTGTGTGTGTGTGTGTGTGTGTGTGTGTGTGTGTGTGTGTGTGTGTGTGTGTGTGTGTGTGTGTGTGTTGCTGTGCGTGACTCGTCTTGGGGTCAGGAGGAACAACAACAGTGTTATGCTGCACTCTGCAAGCAGCTGGTGCTTTACTCACACACAAACACTCACACACACACACAGACACACAGACACACACACACACACACACACACACACACACACACAGACATACTTTGTTGTAGTTCAGTGAGCACAGCGCCAGGTCATTGTTAAGTCAACTATAGATGTGTGTGTGTGTGTGTACTGGGGTTAAGGGCGTAGAAGTGTGTATTTGTCTGCAGCAGCGTCCTGTGAGCAGCTGTGTGTTTCATGTGATGTGTGTGTGTGTGTTTGTGTGTGTGTGTGTGTGTGTAGCATAATGTCAGTGTGTGTGTCGCTGCGCCTTTTTAATTTTTCCTAATGAATCCCAGAGAAGCTGCTGATGTAAATGGCGCAATATCAGGTGTGTGTGTTCTGTGTGCAGCCGAGGCAGCTGCAGCATGTCTCTACACCCTGTCACTTTAATGAGTCCACATTTCTCTTTCTCTCTACCTGTGAGTTATTCCTGGAGGAAGGACGATGCGTCGTATCGATTCTGGTGCCTGGTCACTTCTGTAGATCTCATATGACGAGTGTCTGCTCAGAATACACGTCTGTCTGCATCGTGCTGTTTATTTCTCCCTCTATCATATTCCATGTACTTAGAGACTCTGCTGGCACTATTTCTAATGGATTTGTATTTACTTTGACATCTCAAAACATCCTCTTGCACTATTTGATCTGTTTTATTAGTTCTCTGTCCTCTATATATTCATGTGGCTCTGCTGGAGGAGGTGTCTCATTGGCTCCCCTGCAGCTGCTGAGCTCACGGTGAGAGACGTGAGTCTTGGAGACGGGGAGTAAACACTTTGACGCGCTCAAACAAAACCACAGACCAATTGCTAGAAGTGGTGTAAGTGTGATGGTGATCAACAGACAGTCTGACAGGTGCTAACGTGCTAACGTGCTAACAACGTCCTAAAGACTTCCATCGTGAAGAA
>NC_136902.1:818367-843367 GCF_949606895.1 Notothenia rossii
AAATGAGTAGATCTCAAGATGACGAACATCCTGACATTTTTGGGAAGGTCGTTTCTCTGGAGCAGAAACAATGAGTGAGAGGCTGTGATTTAACGGCAGGCCTTTGTGTCCTGATTACACTCAGCTCTCTGATGCTTTGTGACACAGCCAATCTGAATACACTTGACCTTGAGACACACACACACACACACACACACACACACACACACACACACACACACACACTCTCTCTCCAGCGTTCTCCTGACAGCGTTTCGTTCTGTCGGCGAGGAGAAGTGTGTTTCAGTCTGCAGCAAAATAAACGCTGCCATGAGGAGAGCTCTGAGAGCAGGACGGCATGTCGCATGTCTCATGTCTCATGTCTCTTGTCTCTTGTCTCTATAATCACTTCTGAAGTTGAATATAGATTACAAACAGAGCAGGAGGAAGACGGATCCCTCTTCAGCTCTGATTCTGTTTTACTAAAACATCCAGACAGAGACAGGAGGGGGGGGGGGGGGGGGGCGGTGAAAACCTCGTAAAGCCCTGGTCTGTCCTCAGGAAGCCTCCCTTCTCTCAGAGAGGTATCAGACTTTGTTATCATGACCCCGTCTCTCTGTTTGTTCTCAGCTGAACGGAGGATGTGAGTCAAACCTCCCTCTTGTGGTGCATGCTGGGAACAATGAGGACCAGGTCTGGGTCTCTCGCTGTGTTCAAAGATCAGATTGCTAATACATCTGAGCGCCTTGTTACAGGAAGTGCTAATAAACAGGGACGAGTGTCAATGACCCGCCTCCTCGTCTCATTGGCTGTTTCCTCCTGCCTAGCGCTGTGCAATTCTTTAAAAAGCACTAATGTGATTTGATCTGTACCAAATGAAGCTTTTCGTGCGAATCCAATTTTGCACGAGTCCTTTTTGCAAGTTTGATCAAACGTATATGAATTATGCAGCTCCAGCTCTGCCAGCGTGCATTTCCACCGCAGAAAATGTGTCTAGTAGCAGAGTTATAGAAGAACTCCCTTTCAGAACGCATGGGACTAGTATTACATATCCTAAATAGGTAAAAGAGAACCCAAAAGAGTAAATCAAACGGACTTCTGTTGGCTCTCTTGGTGACACATTGAAACACAATCATAAATATCGTGATCAGCAAAGATAAGCGTACAATAACGCCCAATAAGTATGATCAAATGTATGCGATTAAGGTCATGTACATGCATCATATCATATGTTACATACAAATAATGATAGAGGACGTTTCAATTGGTCGTACGATAAGTAGAAAAAAGGTTAAAGTTATTCAGATCCTGTCCATACATCGTGCAAACAGTCAATAAGCTTTTGACCAAGCTCGTCCACCAAGCTCGTCCACCAGGCTCGTCCACCAAGCTCGTCCACCAGGCTCGTCCACCAAGCTCGTCCACCAAGCTCGTCCACCAAGCTCGTCCACCAGGCTCATCCACCAAGCTCGTCCACCAAGCTCGTCCACCAAGCTCGTCCACCAGGCTCATCAACCAAGCTCGTCCACCAGGCTCGTCCACCAAGCTCGTCCACCAAGCTCGTCCACCAAGCTCGTCCACCAGGCTCATCCACCAAGCTCGTCCACCAAGCTCATCCACCAAGCTCATCCACCAAGCTCATCCACCAGGCTCATCCACCAGGCTCATCCACCAAGCTCATCCACCAGGCTCGTCCAACAGGCTCGTCCACCAAGCTCGTCCACCAGGCTCATCCACCAGGCTCGTCCACCAAGCTCATCCACCAGGCTCTTGCACAAAGCTCATCCACCAGGCTCGTCCACCAGGCTCGTCCACCAAGCTCGTCCACCAAGCTCGTCCACCAAGCTCATCCACCAGGCTCGTCCACCAGGCTCATCCACCAAGCTCGTCCACCAAGCTCGTCCACCAGGCTCGTCCACCAAGCTCGTCCACCAAGCTCGTCCACCAGGCTCGTCCACCAGGCTCGTCCACCAAGCTCGTCCACCAAGCTCGTCCACCAAGCTCGTCCACCAGGCTCGTCCACCAAGCTCGTCCAACAAGCTCGTCCACCAAGCTCATCCACCAGGCTCATCCACCAGGCTCATCCACCAAGCTCATCCACCAGGCTCGTCCAACAGGCTCGTCCACCAAGCTCGTCCACCAGGCTCATCCACCAGGCTCGTCCACCAAGCTCATCCAACAGGCTCGTCCACCAAGCTCGTCCACCAGGCTCGTCCACCAAGCTCGTCCACCAGGCTCATCCACCAGGCTCGTCCACCAGGCTCGTGCACAAAGCTCATCCACCAGGCTCGTCCACCAGGCTCATCCACCAAGCTCGTCCACCAGGCTCGTGCACAAAGCTCATCCACCAGGCTCGTCCACCAGGCTCGTCCACCAAGCTCGTCCACCAAGCTCATCCACCAGGCTCGTCCACCAGGCTCATCCACCAAGCTCGTCCACCAAGCTCGTCCACCAAGCTCGTCCACCAAGCTCGTCCACCAAGCTCATCCACCAGGCTCGTCCACCAGGCTCATCCACCAAGCTCGTCCACCAAGCTCGTCCACCAGGCTCATCCACAATTTCAATCAGATCAACTATTTATACAGAGTACACACACTGAAACAGAGAAGTCTAAAAACAGAATGTTACTCACACAATTCTAGAAGTCACCAGTTGTTCTCCTGTCAAAATCGAGTTGCACACTGCATATTTGCATTCGTCTGTAATCACTGCTGTGTTTCAGTAAACCTCAGATGTGGATGTTATTGAGTGTGTGTGTGGACTTTAGTGTGAGTGTGTGTGGACGTTAGTGTGAGTGTGTGTGGACGTTAGTGTGAGTGTGTGTGGACGTTAGTGTGAGTGTGTGTGGACGTTAGTGTGAGTGTGTGTGGACGTTAGTGTGAGTGTGTGTGGACGTTAGTGGGAGTGTGTGTGGACGTTAGTGGGAGTGTGGACGTTAGTGAGAGTGTGTGTGGACTTTAGTGTGAATGTGTGTGGACGTTAGTGTGAGTGTGTGTGGACGTTAGTGGGAGTGTGGACGTTAGTGAGAGTGTGTGTGGACTTTAGTGAGAGTGTGTGTGGACGTTAGTGGGAGTGTGTGTGTGTGTGTGTGGACGTTAGTGAGAGTGTGTGTGGACTTTAGTGAGAGTGTCTGTGGACGTTAGTGAGAGTGTGTGGACGTTAGTGAGAGTGTGTGGACGTTAGTGAGAGTGTGTGGACGTTAGTGAGAGTGTGTGTGGACGTTAGTGAGAGTGTGTGTGGACTTTAGTGAGAGTGTGTGTGGACTTTAGTGAGAGTGTGTGTGGACGTTAGTGAGAGTGTGTGTGTGTGTGTGTGGACGTTAGTGAGAGTGTGTGGACGTTAGTGAGAGTGTGTGTGGACGTTAGTGAGAGTGTGTGGACGTTAGTGAGAGTGTGTGTGGACGTTAGTGAGAGTGTGTGTGGACGTTAGTGAGAGTGTGTGTGGACTTTAGTGAGAGTGTGTGTGGACTTTAGTGAGAGTGTGTGTGGACGTTAGTGAGAGTGTGTGTGTGTGTGTGTGGACGTTAGTGAGAGTGTGTGTGGACGTTAGTGAGAGTGTGTGGACGTTAGTGAGAGTGTGTGTGGACGTTAGTGAGAGTGTGTGTGGACGTTAGTGAGAGTGTGTGGACGTTAGTGAGAGTGTGTGTGGACGTTAGTGAGAGTGTGTGTGGACTCTAGTGAGAGTATGTGTGAGCATGTTCAGCGACTCTCCCCAGACTGTCTCCCCAGGAGGAGGAGGAGGAGGAGACGAGAGGACAGACGTGCCTCTCTCTCTCTCTGAAGGACGTAGACTCTGAAGCTCAGACACATTCAGTCTGAGCTTCAGGTCATTTTCTTTATTCTTAGAATATAATATATCTGTCGTGTCCTTGGAAACTCTCACTGCAGGGAAACATAGACACAATACATGTGTGGTGAAAGCAGAGCGAGGACAGTGCTACGAGATCACCTTCAATGTCAATGTGCATCTTTACACCTACAGTCTAAAGCGTTAATAGCCTCTCAAACTGCAGACCCTCTCAAACTGCAGAGCCTCTCAAACTGCAGACCCTTTCAAACTGCAGACCCTCTCAAACTGCAGACCCTCTCAAACTGCAGACCCTCAGACCCTCAGGTCTTTAGCAGCTCTAGCCTCGTCCGAGATGTGCACTCGTTCCTCCGCCCCTCAGATTCGGCCTCATCCACTTCCTTAGTCTCACGGAGTGTCTCCCGACAGCAGCCTCTTGATTCCTGCAGTGTTGTCCGTAGGTCTGCCTCATCGTTAGCTTCCCATAGCGCTAGCCCTTCAGGATCACAGTGGCTGCCGTTAGCCGTTAGCCTGTTCTGTAAGTGGAGAAGAAGAGGAAGCCTTGTCTTTCGTTTGTCCAGCAGGTTTCTCCGGTCCCCCTCAGTCATTACGTTAAGGCGTGGTTGTCCTGTCTTTAGGGCTACCTCAGACAGAAGGCGTTTGACTCTCGGGGTCGAGGAGCTCCCACGTCACGCTGCCTGCCTCGTGTGTTCTCGTGTGTGCAGGAGCAGAAGATGTCTGCGCCTTCAGGTCGTTCTGCTGTCACTTCATTTTGAGTTCAGAGTCTCTCAAACTGCAGGTCTAAAGAGTCTCTCAAACTGCAGGTCTAAAGAGTCTCTCAAACTGCAGGTCTAAAGAGTCTCTGAAAGTGCAGGTCTAAAGAGTCTCTCAAACTGCAGGTCTAACGAGTCTCTCAAACTGCAGGTCTAAAGACCCTCTCAAACTGCAGGTCTAAAGAGTCTCTCAAACTGCAGGTCTAAAGAGTCTCTCAAACTGCAGGTCTAACGAGTCTCTCAAACTGCAGGTCTAACGAGTCTCTCAAACTGCAGGTCTAAAGAGTCTCTCAAACTGCAGGTCTAAAGACCCTCTCAAACTGCAGGTCTAAAGAGTCTCTCAAACTGCAGGTCTAAAGAAGGAAAGAAGCGTCAGAGGAGAGGAGGCATGGGGTTTCTGGGTTTGGATGAAACCCTTGATTTGCAGGACTCCTGAGAGCTGGTTGAGCTCAGGATGAGTCGCCGAGACCCTTAGAGCCACAGAGACCCTTAGAGCTGGACTCATGGAGCCTCTGAGACCCTTAGAGCCTCTGAGACCCTTAGAGCCACTGAGACCCTCAGAGCTGGACTCATGGAGCCACAGAGACCCTTAGAGCTGGACTCATGGAGCCTCTGAGACCCTTAGAGCTGGACTCATGGAGCCACTGAGACCCTTAGAGCCACTGAGACCCTTAGAGCTGGACTCATGGAGTCACTGAGAAACTTAGAGCTGGACTCATGGAGCCACAGAGACCCTTAGAGCTGGACTCATGGAGCCTCTGAGACCCTTAGAGCTGGACTCATGGAGCCTCTGAGACCCTTAGAGCTGGACTCATGGAGTCACTGAGAACCTTAGAGCTGGACTCATGGAGCCTCTGAGACCCTTTGGAGGATTCCCCAACACGTTCACCTTCTCATACGAGTCCCTGAAGGTTAGCACCTCTCGTCCAAAGGGAGGCCTCTCGTCCAAAGGGTGGCCTCTCGTCCAAAGGGAAGCCTCTCGTCCAAAGGGAAGCCTCTCGTCCAATGGGAAGCCTCTCGTCCAAAGGGAGGCCTCTCGTCCAATGGGAGGCCTCTCGTCCAAAGGGAGGCCTCTCGTCCAATGGGAAGCCTCTCGTCCAAAGGGAAGCCTCTCGTCCAATGGGAGGCCTCTCGTCCAAAGGGAGGCCTCTCGTCCAATGGGAAGCCTCTCGTCCAATGGGAGGCCTCTCGTCCAAAGGGAAGCCTCTCTTCCAATGGGAGGCCTCTCGTCCAAAGGGAGGCCTCTCGTCCAATGGGAAGCCTCCTTCCTCTGAACGCTGATCCAGCGTTTGGGGAAACCAGATGAAGTGAATCCTCCATCCATCTTTGTCTCTGCACACCCCTCTCTGTGTGAGGGACGTGCTGCCATCACCTGGGTGTGTGTGTGTGTGTGTGTGTGTGTGTGTGTGTGTGTGTGTGTGTGTGTGTGTGTGTGTGTGTGTGTGTGTGTGTGTGTGTGTGTGTGTGTGTGTGTGTGTGTGTGTGTGTGTGTGTGTGTGTGTGTGTGTGTGTGTGTGTGTGTGTGTGTGTGTGTGTGTGTGTGTGTGTGTGTGTGTGTGTGTGTGTGTGTGTGTGGCAGAAGCAGGAGAATGTGTGTGTGTGTGTAGTACCTCCAAATGAACTTCCTCACATTCCTGCCCTGGTTCCCATATTCATTTGTGGGGGGGGGGGGGGGTTGCCCTGGATGTGTTCACACAGAGACTAAAGCCCCGGACACACCAGGCCGGTTTTGGCCGTCGATGGATGTCAGGCCGACGATGAGCGTCGTGTCGCCCTGCTCAGATTGGTGTGTCCCGCCCCGTCGCGTCTTATCGGCCGTTCCGACACCTTTTCGTCCGGAAACTCCGGAACACGCTATCTGTTTCTATCACGCAGTATGTTCTTCTTCCCTGGTTATCACGCAGTCTGTTCTTCTTCTCTGGTTATCACGCAGTCTGTTCTTCTTCTCTGGTTATCACACAGTCTGTTCTTCTTCTCTGGTTATCACACAGTCTGTTCTTCTTCTCTGGTTATCACACAGTCTGTTCTTCTTCTCTGGTTATCACACAGTCTGTTCTTCTTCTCTCTGGTTATCACACAGTCTGTTCTTCTTCTCTGGTTATCACCCAGTCTGTTCTTCTTCTCTGGTTATCACACAGTCTGTTCTTCTCTGGTTATCACACAGTCTGTTCTTCTTCTCTGGTTATCACCCAGTCTGTTCTTCTTCTCTGGTTATCACCCAGTCTGTTCTTCTTCTCTGGTTATCACACAGTCTGTTCTTCTTCTCTGGTTATCACCCAGTCTGTTCTTCTTCTCTGGTTATCACACAGTCTGTTCTTCTTCTCTGGTTATCACCCAGTCTGTTCTTCTTCTCTGGTTATCACCCAGTCTGTTCTTCTTCTCTGGTTATCACGCAGTCTGTTCTTCTTCTCTGGTTATCACACAGTCTGTTATTCTTCTCTGGTTATCACACAGTCTGTTCTTCTTCTCTGGTTATCACGCAGTCTGTTCTTCTTCTCTCTGTTATCACACAGTCTGTTCTTCTTCTCTGGTTATCACGCAGTCTGTTCTTCTTCTCTCGGTTATCACGCAGTCTGTTCTTCTTCTCTGGTTATCACCCAGTCTGTTCTTCTTCTCTGGTTATCACGCAGTATGTTCTTCTTCTCTGGTTATCACACAGTCTGTTCTTCTTCTCTGGTTATCACGCAGTATGTTCTTCTTCTCTGGTTATCACGCAGTCTGTTCTTCTTCTCTGGTTATTACGCAGTATGTTCTTCTTCTCTGGTTATCACACAGTCTGTTCTTCTTCTCTGGTTATCACGCAGTATGTTCTTCTTCTCTGGTTATCACCCAGTCTGTTCTTCTTCTCTGGTTATCACACAGTCTGTTCTTCTTCTCTGGTTATCACACAGTCTGTTCTTCTTCTCTGGTTATCACGCAGTATGTTCTTCTTCTCTGGTTATCATGCAGTCTGTTCTTCTTCTCTGGTTATTACGCAGTATGTTCTTCTTCTCTGGTTATCACACAGTCTGTTCTTCTTCTCTCTGTTATCACGCAGTCTGTTCTTCTTCTCTGGTTATCACACAGTCTGTTCTTCTTCTCTCGGTTATCACGCAGTCTGTTCTTCTTCTCTGGTTATCACGCAGTCTGTTCTTCTCTGGTTATCACGCAGTCTGTTCTTCTTCTCTGGTTATCACGCAGTCTGTTCTTCTTCTCTGGTTATCACGCAGTCTGTTCTTCTTCTCTGGTTATCACGCAGTCTGTTCTTCTTCTCTGGTTATCACGCAGTCTGTTCTTCTTCTTTGGTTATCACGCAGTCTGTTCTTCTTCTCTGGTTATCACACAGTCTGTTCTTCTTCTCACTGTTATCACGCAGTCTGTTCTTCTTCTCTGGTTATCACACAGTCTGTTCTTCTTCTCTGGTTATCACCCAGTCTGTTCTTCTTCTCTGGTTATCACGCAGTCTGTTCTTCTTCTCTCGGTTATCACGCAGTCTGTTCTTCTTCTCTGGTTATGACGCAGTCTGTCTTCAGGTTGTTGCCTCTTTTGAATGACGAATACACACTACCGCCGCCTGCTGGTGAGGAGAGGTATTGCCAGATCGTACGTGCTTCTTGACCGTCGGCTGAAGTCTTTGCGGTGTGTTCCAGTGACACATGGCCAAGAGGCAGAGACGTGAGGCGACGCAGCAGTCGGGTCCGTCTGAGTCAGTTCTTTGGGGTCAGCTTGGTGTGTCCCTACCTTTAGAAACGATCAGCTGGTTTCATGAGGACCAATCGAGGCGGATCGTTGTTAGCGTTTGGTTTCTGCAGCTTTCAGTAAACGCTGCTCATGTTTCCTCAAGCTGTTGAGTGTTCTCTAAATGCTGAACATCATCAGCTTATCAGAGGCACTGGGGGAGAGAGGGAGGAGTAGAGAGAGGGAGATAGAGGTGGTCTTCATGGCTGATGGAGTTGGGTTTCCTGCAGCAGAGGAAGCCAGTGTGAGCAGACTTCAGTTGAGATAGCATTGAGTGAATTGGAATGAGAGAAGGCGGACGGGGACAGTGATTGATTTCTTCATGTAGCATTTTCCATCCCAAAGCTTGCGTAATGAATCTCCTGAGCTCTGCGGAAGCTAATTGACTTCACAGCGACAATTACAGCTCTGAGTTAACGAGAGATACTCTACGCCTCTCCTATTCATGCAAAAGTGTTTTAGGAGAGTAGCTTCTATTATTCATCCACACATTCGGATCTAGATTGGAGTAGAAGCTGAATGAGTTTGACTGTTCGGACTGAGGTCGCATTTTTGGGAGCATTTCCCAATTAAGAAGAAGTTTGGAGGACAATTCAGAGACACTAAAGCTCCTGGTGACCCGACTCCAGGAACTGGGCATAAAAGATGAGGCTCGCAGAGAGGAAGGGTCGTGAGGTTCTTTGATAAGGGCCAGGGGTTAGAGCAGGGGAGTCAAACTCAATTTCATCTCGGCCCACATCAGCATTATGGTTGCTCTCAAAGGGCCGGTTGTAACTTTAAGACTATATAAAAATACATATATAAATATGTAATATATATAAAATAATGTATCATATTACATGATTGGGTAATGGGTAATAACTTCATAATTAACTACGTCTGAAAGCAGAAGTCTTGGGTAAATCATTGTGAATCTCTTCAGTGAGAATGTCACAAAATGATTTAAAAAACAAAGTCAAATTCTAACAAATTTGAGATGCATTGTGGGACATGTAGTTTATGGGCAACCTGCTTCTGTAGTATTACATTGTATTCTCGATTTCAAATGTGTGCTCTAAAAAGATATTTATAAACAGGGGTGCACATCACTGGTGCGCAGGTATGCATGCGCGGCAAAAATCTGAATTGTGCAACGTCACTTGTGTCACTACGCGCCTTTGCGTACCTCAAAACAAAACACAAATTTCGTCTACACGTGTTTCTTGTCTACACTCAATGGAGTAAACTACGAGACATGTACAAAAAAAAAAGAAGACATTTGGCGTTTTCCCTCCCTGGCCGAGCCGCGCAGGACATAACCGACGGACCTGTGAAGCTTTACAGGAGGCAGAGGCTCAGATCACTGGACGACAGAGATGTTCGCCGTGTGCACAGACAGGGTTAACGTCAGGACTCCCCTGAGCACATCCTGTGCCCCGCGCTGGAGCACTGTGCAACATCAGCTGATCACAACGTGCACGCTCTGTGGTCAAGCTGCTGCAGTTTGATTTACAACAAAGTGGAGTGAAACACACAGCTGCAGACTCACTCAGGGTGTTCTGGAAGAGTTTGAAATCAGACAGAGGTGGAAGAAGCACTCAGATCTTGTACTTGAGTAAAAGTAGAAGTACTCAGATCTTGTACTTGAGTCAAAGTAGAAGTACTCAGATCTTGTTCTTGAGTAAAAGTAGAAGTACTCAGGTCTTGTACTTGAGTAAAAGTAGAAGTACTCAGATCTTGTACTTGAGTAAAGTAGAAGTACCAGAGTGTAGGAATACTCTGTTACAGTAAAAGTCCTGCATTCAAAATGCTCCTCAAGTGTGATTGAAAATGATTGATCATGAAAGTGTTCTCAAAGCTGGTAAAGGTGCAGCTAGTTTTACAAATTAGATCAAAGTCAAGTAAAGTACAAATATCTCAAAATAGTACCTAAGGAGTACTTGAAGAAGTGTACTTGGTAACTTCCCTCATCTGGAACCAGGTATGACTTCAAGTCATGTGATCATTTCTTAGTATTTGATCCTTCAACTTGGCTAGAGGAAATGCGGAATTCACAGTTTGGGCTACAAGTTTTGGAGAAAGCAAATTGGAGGCTTAAAAAGAGACAGGGAGGATCATCTTCATCATCTTCATCATCTAGCATGCAAGAAGTGTGAATAGAGGACAGTGAAGGAGACTCTGAGGAGACCACGCTTCGTGTGGGGTGAGTACCGAACGCTGTGTCCTGGTACTCATCTGATAACTCACTAAAACAGTTATGTCCACCCCTGGTTATAAATGACTATTATCATTATTATAAGCAAGACAATAAATGGCAAAGATATGTAGAAAATAAACGTGTTTAAGATACGTCCATAACAAACGTGACGTGGGAGAAAATAAGTTTCTAGCTAAGCGTAATTGAGAATGCAGTTTAGTTCTGTGGGAACGTCATCTTTAGACAGGGTTGGACTTTTTTTGTATGAATTTATGTTTCATCCAATCCCAGAGCTTGTTGACTTATCACGAGGTTTGTCAAAGCGGACAGGCGTCGTCACAACAATAGCTGGGGATTGTGGGTAGTGTAGTCTCTTTGGCGCTCCACATTTCAGAGAAAACAAGTTGTTTCTCCGAATCGAAGGGAAAAACCCAAAAGCATTGCACAGAGTTTAAACCTATCAATGATGTAATTTAACAAAAGTAATCTGGTGGTTTTTAGTTGAGTAGTGCAGAGATCACTGTCAGATCAATGCACAGTAAGGGGAATACTTACTTCCTGGTGTACAATCTGTTATCCAATGGGAATGGACGCTCACATTGCCTTTAAGGGCAGCCGACACAAACGAATGCCGTGCTTCCATGAGCGTCAAATCCCGCCGCAGATGGGAATACATTGCAATCAGTAGAAAGCTATTTGCCTCCCTTTATGAAGCTGAAGGAGCCTCGGAGCGTCACAACTGCACGCCTCGGGACCCTGACCAAGCGTCGCTCCTGGACGATCAGGGAGTGAGAGTGTGTTGTTAATACTCAAGCTTTACTAACATTTGTAATGAGAGACTTTTACTTTTGTTACTTAGTTTTCCTAGCAGGTGGGAAAGGGTTCTCACACACACACACACACACACACACACACACACACACACACACACACACACACACACACACATCACCATCTATCCCCTGTATGAGAGAGCGTCTAATGGCCACATGACGGCACAAAGGCTCCATTGTTTTCTGCAGCCTCTCGATCTGGAAATATGATGCAGACTGACAAGCGTGTGAGTGAGTGAGTGAGAGAGAGAGAGAGAGAGAGAGTGAGAGTGAGTGAGTGTGTGTGTTTGAGAGAGTGTGAGTGTGATCCTGCGCTAACAATGATCCGCCTCTATTGTTCTTCATGAAACCAGCTGATCTTTGATAAGTCTCTGTGTGAAGACATCCAGGGCAACCCCCCCCCCCCCTCCAATTAATATGGGAACCAGTGAAGTCATGTGATGAAGTTCATTTACTCCTCGTGTGTACAATTTGGAGGTACTTGAGTATTTGTATTTGTTGCTACCTCGTGAAAACATGAATGCATCAACAACCATAATGCAGGCCCTTCATGATTCTGCACTGTGTGTGTGTGTGTGTGTGTGTGTGTGTGTGTGTGTGTGTGTGTGTGTGTGTGTGTGTGTGTGTGTGTGTGTGTGTGTGTGTGTGTGTGTGTGTGTGTGTGTGTGTGTGTGTGTGTGTGTGTGTGTGTGTCCTCAGGATTGTGGTGTTGTTGTACAGAGTGAAACATGCTTTTGTTTCCTCGACCTAAATTCCTCACATTCATTGTGCAGTGAGAAGTCTAGTTACATAATAGAAACCCTCCCCCCCCCTCAACTAACACTGCAGTTAATAGACTGTTTCAACCCAAGAAAAGCAACACACACACACACACACACACACACACACACCGATATTGTAATTTTCTGATATGAACTGTAGCATATCGCTCCGGAAGACGGTCGTACACTTGATGATTTCTAATTTATTGAAAGCTCCAAAAACCAACGTGAGAGCTACACGAAGACTCAAAACAACAATTACATTTAAGCTTCATCCATATGAGCATTACTTTAGAAGACCATTCAACAAGTGAACTTCAAATAGTTAGCAAAGTTATAATGCAGTATATAAACGAGTTAAGACACAAAGCACATGTTTACAGCTAACGCTGACCTTGAGCCTCTTGCTAACACTTAAAGGTGAACTTTATCTTTTGATATCGCCGTATTTAAATGTTGATATCCACGTTAATATCTGTACTTTATCTCCGTTCTTTTTCTCCGTCTTTGCTTTGGGAACAGTAACTAAATAAATGTCTATACAAAACAAGAAGTTAAGACATGTGTACGATTGCAATGAAAGTAGCAAAAACATCTCCCTTCAGGTTCAAAGAACTCACATTGTATTCACATAAGCTATTCATATTGCAAATACATGTTTTAACCAGGAAGAGAAGACGGACATGGATATGAGCCATGTGATCTGCAATATCGCAATATATCGCATCGTGGCCAAAGTATCGTGATAGTGTTGTATCGTGGCTAAAGTATCGTGATGGTATTGTATCGTGGCTAAAGTATCGTGATAGTGTTGTATTGTGGCTAAAGTATCGTGATAGTGTTGTATCGTGGCTAAAGTATCGTGATAGTGTTGTATTGTGGCTTAAGTATCGTGATGGTATTGTATCGTGGCTAAAGTATCGTGATAGTGTTGTATCGTGGCTAAAGTATCGTGATAGTGTTGTATTGTGGCTAAAGTATCGTGATGGTATTGTATCGTGGCTAAAGTATCGTGATGGTATTGTATCGTTGCTAAAGTATCGTGATGGTATTGTATCATGGCTAAAGTATCGTGATGGTATTGTATCGTGGCTTAAGTATTGTGATGGTATTGCATCGTGGCTAAAGTATCGTGATGGTATTGTATCGTGGCTTAAGTATCGTGATGGTATTGTATCGTGGCTAAAGTATCGTGATAGTGTTGTATCGTGGCTAAAGTATTGTGATGGTATTGTATCGTGGCTAAAGTATCGTGATGGTATTGTATCGTGGCTAAAGTATCGTGATGGTATTGTATCGTGGCTAAAGTATCTTGATAGTGTTGTATCGTGGCTAAAGTATCGTGATGGTATTGTATCGTGGCTAAAGTATCATGATGGTATTGTATCGTGGCTAAAGTATCGTGATGGTATTGTATCGTGGCTAAAGTATCGTGATAGTGTTGTATCGTGGCTAAAGTATCGTGATGGTATTGTATCGTGGTTAAAGTATTGTGATAGTGTTGTATCGTGGCTAAAGTATCGTGATGGTATTGTATTGTGGCTAAAGTATCGTGATGGTATTGTATCATGGCTAAAGTATCGTGATAGTGTTGTATTGTGGCTAAAGTATCGTGATAGTGTTGTATCGTGGCTAAAGTATCGTGATAGTGTTGTATTGTGGCTTAAGTATCGTGATGGTATTGTATCGTGGCTAAAGTATCGTGATAGTGTTGTATTGTGGCTAAAGTATCGTGATAGTGTTGTATCGTGGCTAAAGTATCGTGATAGTGTTGTATTGTGGCTAAAGTATCATGATGGTATTGTATCATGGCTAAAGTATCGTGATGGTATTGTATCGTGGCTAAAGTATCGTGATAGTGTTGTATTGTGGCTTAAGTATCGTGATGGTATTGTATCGTGGCTAAAGTATCGTGATGGTATTGTATCGTGGCTAAAGTATCGTGATGGTATTGTATCGTGGCTAAAGTATCGTGATGGTATTGTATCGTGGCTTAAGTATCGTGATGGTATTGTATCGTGGCTAAAGTATCGTGATAGTGTTGTATCGTGGCTAAAGTATCGTGATGGTATTGTATCGTGGCTAAAGTATCGTGATGGTATTGTATCGTGGCTAAAGTATCGTGATGGTATTGTATCGTGGCTAAAGTATCTTGATAGTGTTGTATCGTGGCTAAAGTATCGTGATGGTATTGTATCGTGGCTAAATTATCATGATGGTATTGTATCGTGGCTAAAGTATCGTGATGGTATTGTATCGTGGCCAAAGTATCGTGATAGTGTTGTATCGTGGCTAAAGTATCGTGATAGTGTTGTATCGTGGCTAAAGTATCGTGATGGTATTGTATCGTGGTTAAAGTATCGTGATAGTGTTGTATCGTGGCTAAAGTATCGTGATGGTATTGTATCGTGGTTAAAGTATCGTGATAGTGTTGTATCGTGGCTAAAGTATCGTGATGGTATTGTATCGTGGCTAAAGTATCGTGATGGTATTGTATCGTGGCTAAAGTATTGTGATGGTATTGTATCGTGGCTAAAGTATCATGATAGTATTGTATCGTGGCTAAAGTATCGTGATGGTATTGTATCGTGGCTAAAGTATCGTGATGGTATTGTATCGTGGCTAAAGTATCGTGATAGTGTTGTATCGTGGCTAAAGTATCGTGATAGTGCTGTATCGTGGCTAAAGTATCGTGATAGTGTTGTATCGTGATAGTGTTGTATCGTGATGGTATTGTATCGTGGCTAAAGTATCGTGATGGTATTGTATCGTGGCTAAAGTATCGTGATAGTGTTGTATCGTGGCTAAAGTATCGTGATAGTGTTGTATCGTGGCTAAAGTATCGTGATGGTATTGTATCGCGGCTTAAGTATCGTGATAGTGTTGTATCGTGGCTAAAGTATCGTGATAGTGTTGTATCGTGGCTAAAGTATCGTGATAGTGTTGTATCGTGGCTAAAGTATCGTGATGGTATTGTATCGCGGCTTAAGTATCGTGATAGTGTTGTATCGTGGCTTAAGTATCGTGATAGTGTTGTATCGTGGCTAAAGTATCGTGATAGTGTTGTATCGTGGCTAAAGTATCGTGATGGTATTGTATCGTGGCTAAAGTATCGTGATAGTGTTGTATCGTGGCTAAAGTATCGTGATGGTATCGTATTGTGACTTAAGTATCGCGATAATATCGTATCGTGGGGAGCCTGGTGATTCCCATCCCTAATATTTACGATGCAGTACTTCCTGCTGGAAATGGGAATCATAAAGCCCACCATTCCAAGTTTCAGAGTATAACTAATGGATGCTCCTCACTATGAATCCTCCTTTCAGTTTCCCTGTCAGAGTATTTCTCTCGTTACTGCGCACTGTGATGTTTAATTCACTTTCTCTCGCTGAACGTCTCTGGCTGGAAGCTCTGGTTAATGTTCTCAGTGGTTGAATGGATTTGAACGCATCACGGAAGCCGTTTCATCTCCAGATCAAAGCCAGAGTACAATAGCTTCTGAGAGCAGGATCTCACACAGTGAGCTTAATATTAATGTGAAGATTCGCCCACAGCAGAGACATGTTTTAATAACCTCTGCAGTAGAGAGTTATCCTGCTGACTGACGCTGCTCTCAACATCTTTATTTAACATGTTCTGATGAGCAGGACATCTTCCTGCATGTAGACATTGACAGCACGCTCTATCCTTATAGAGAAATGTATTAGAGACCAGAGAAACAGCAGGATGTAGATGATATGTTCTCCTGCTCCGTGCAGACAGCTCTCTGAACCCTCTCTCTGAGCCTCAGTGCTGACGCTCTGCAGGAAGCAGCTTATTGATTCCTGCAGAGAACCTGGAGTCCCTTCCACTCTGCATGTTGCCTCTCTCAGCAGGAGTCTCTCTGCGCCTCTCATCTCTCACTGAGCGGAGGAAACATCCCCTCCTCCCTCACTGTGGTCCTTTCTGCTGGCGTCGTATTAAGTGTTCATGTTGATTTGAAGCACTGACCACTGTGCACCCCTCAGACTCCGGATCAATGCTGAGATTTAACGCCTATATATTGTATTTCTTTTAGCATCTGATAACACCAACATAGCTGCAGTGAAACAAACATGAACTCACCTTCTTCTTCTTCTTCTTCTTCTTCTTCTTCTTCTTCTTCTTCTTCTTCTTCTTCTTCCTTTTTATTGCCCTGAAAATGGGTTTTCTGATCAACAATCTTTTTATTGTGTTTTGACGTTGACATCGACAGTGAGTGTCATTTAGGAAAGCAACATCTATGCATACATGAGAGAGTGGTCTGTAGTGACTGTATGTTCAAAGAGAACACATGATAACAAACAAACAAACAAACAAACAAACAATAACGACTAAAGTAATCCTACATTCACTGCCAGCCTCAAACACACAAATGATGAGTGAAAATGGGTTTTGCAAATAATATGAAACGTCATTTCTCTTTGTCTGACTGTGCCTTCTTGTACCAGTACACCTGTGTGTCACCAGTAGACCTGTGTGTTACCAGTAGACCTGTGTGTCACCAGTAGACCTGTGTGTTACCAGTAGACCTGTGTGTTACCAGTAGACCTGTGTCACCAGTAGACCTGTGTGTCACCAGTAGACCTGTATGTCACCAGTACACCTGTGTGTCATCAGTAGACCTGTGTGTCACCAGTAGATCTGTGTGTCACCAGTAGACCTGTGTGTCACCAGTAGACCTGTGTGTCACCAATGGACCTGTGTGTCACCAGTAGACCTGTGTGTTACCAGTAGACCTGTGTCACCAGTAGACCTGTGTGTCACCAGTAGACCTGTGTCACCAGTAGACCTGTGTGTCACCAGTAGACCTGTGTGTCACCAGTACACCTGTGTGTCACCAGTAGACCTGTGTGTCACCAGTAGACCTGTGTGTCACCAGTAGACCTGTATGTCACCAGTAGACCTGTGTGTCACCAGTAGACCTGTGTGTCACCAGTAGACCTGTGTCACCAGTAGACCTGTGTGTCACCAGTAGACCTGTGTGTCACCAGTACACCTGTGTGTCACCAGTAGACCTGTGTGTCACCAGTAGACCTGTGTGTCACCAGTAGACCTGTATGTCACCAGTACACCTGTGTGTCACCAGTACACCTGTGTGTCACCAGTACACCTGTGTGTTACCAGTACACCTGTGTGTTACCAGTAGACCTGTGTGTTACCAGTAGACCTGTGTGTCACCAGTACACCTGTGTGTCACCAGTACACCTGTGTGTTACCAGTAGACCTGTGTGTTACCAGTAGACCTGTGTGTTACCAGTAGACCTGTGTGTTACCAGTAGACCTGTGTGTTACCAGTGGACCTGTGTGTCACCAGTAGACCTGTGTGTCACCAGTACACCTGTGTGTTACCAGTAGACCTGTGTGTTACCAGTAGACCTGTGTGTTACCAGTAGACCTGTGTGTTACCAGTAGACCTGTGTGTCACCAGTAGACCTGTTCTCACCAGGTGTGCTCTCTCTCTCTCTCTCTCTCTACAGGTAAAGTTCTGAACTCTGACCTGAGACACTACCTCAGCCTGCAGTTCCAGAAAGGCTCTCTGGACCATAAGCTGCAGCAGGTGATCCGGGACAACCTGTACCTGCGCACCATCCCCTGTGAGTAACTTCTACCTGTAGCTCTACATGTACCTGTGCACCATCCCCTGTGAGCAGCCTCTACCTGTAGCTCTACCTGTAGCTCTACCTGTACCTGTGCACCATCCCCTGTGAGTAACCTCTACCTGTAGCTCTACCTGTACCTGTGTACCATCCCCTGTGAGCAGCCTCTACCTGTAGTAATCTACCTGTAGCTCTACCTGTACCTGTGCACCATCCCCTGTGAGTAGCCTCTACCTGTAGCTCTACCTGTAGCTCTACCTGTACCTGTGCACCATCCCCTGTGAGCAGCCTCTACCTGTAGCTCTACCTGTACCTGTGCACCATCCCCTGTGAGCAGCCTCTACCTGTAGCTCTACCTGTACCTGTGCACCATCCCCTGTGAGCAGCCTCTACCTGTAGCTCTACCTGTACCTGTGCACCATCCCCTGTGAGCAGCCTCTACCTGTAGCTCTACCTGTACCTGTGCACCATCCCCTGTGAGCAGCCTCTACCTGTAGCTCTACCTGTACCTGTGCACCATCCCCTGTGAGTAACTTCTACCTGTAGCTCTACCTGTACCTGTGCACCATCCCCTGTGAGTAACTTCTACCTGTAGCTCTACCTGTACCTGTGCACCATCCCCTGTGAGCAGCCTCTACCTGTAGCTCTACCTGTACCTGTGCACCATCCCCTGTGAGCAGCCTCTACCTGTAGCTCTACCTGTACCTGTGCACCATCCCCTGTGAGTAACTTCTACCTGTAGCTCTACCTGTACCTGTGCACCATCCCCTGTGAGCAGCCTCTACCTGTAGCTCTACCTGTACCTGTGCACCATCCCCTGTGAGCAGCCTCTACCTGTAGCTCTACCTGTACCTGTGCACCATCCCCTGTGAGTAACTTCTACCTGTAGCTCTACCTGTACCTGTGCACCATCCCCTGTGAGCAGCCTCTACCTGTAGCTCTACCTGTACCTGTGCACCATCCCCTGTGAGTAACTTCTACCTGTAGCTCTACCTGTACCTGTGCACCATCCCCTGTGAGCAGCCTCTACCTGTAGCAGTCCACCTGCATCATTAGGTTCACTGCAGTTTGCTGCGTGCACTTCATTTTGAAGGAGACACCCTGCAGGTGAATCGTGTAATAACTGATAGATATCACCTTGAAACTTCCCCCCTTCATCACTGACATGAACACAATCCTTTTGTATACAACAAGTTTACGAAGTGTTATGTTTAAATATGCTAATGAGGTGTTATGAAAGTAATCTGCAGACACCAGCAGACGCGCTTAGTGAGGTTAACTGGAGGAGGACTCTTTGCACTAGTCTGAAAGAAGACGTGTAATGGAAGAGAAATAAACACAAACCCAGTTCATATAGTCTATATTAACCCCGAGTCTAAATGAAACTCGGGGTTAAACTCCAACATGGTGGGTACTGTAATAATCACATCTGAATGAAACCTCTTTGTAACTGAAATGTGATTCACTTCTTCAGTAAATCTGGGACGGACTCAGCGACTCTTTATCTCACACTCATCATTACTGTTTGTAATATATCTTTCCCTGAATGCAACATGTGAGAAAAGAGATCGTTCCTCAGATAGTGAGATGCTGTCTGTGAGGAAACTGTTTCTGAACGAGCTCAGAGATCTACAGCTGCTCTTTGTTTCCACCGGACTTTATGTCCAATTCAAAATCACTAAAACAAACGAGTTCAGACGTTTACATGCAGAAGCTACGGAACACAAGGGACGGGTCAGAACCAGAGAAGCATCACACGGGACCTTTGAGACAACATTAAAAACAGTTTACTGCGGTGATAGCTTTTTATATAAATAAGTATGAGGGACATTTTCAGAAAATCTCAAAATTCCAACTTTTTTCTGAAAATCTTAAAATTCTAACTTTTTTCAGATTATGAAAAAAACCATTTAAATTAAGACAAAATTAAAGACGGTTTATTGCGTTGATAACTATTTATATAAATAAGTAGATTGCAAGATGACAACAGGAATGTTTCCGATCTATCATTTGAAATGCACTTGAGATTGAAGGGAGCAGAAACTGACTGCTGGCACAATAAAGAATACAGAGATCTCCCTCACATTTCCTCCTCTTGGCTCCTTGGCTCTCCTGCGGTTTCCCTGTTTGACAGAGCAATAGATTGCAGAGTAATAGATTGTATCTCTGCAGCAGAACTAGCTCTCTGCAGTCGTGTTGACACAGAATATAAATGAGTTTTGAGGACGTGATCCTTTATGTTTAAATGTAAAGTCCCTGCAGAACTCTGATCACATCTGAGACGAGGCTGAGGCGTGAAATCATCTTCACAACAACATGAGTTCAGAGCCTCCGAGGAGACGCTGCCTGTGAGAGGGGATTCATGCGTTTCACTTTGAAGGAACTATCTAGAGACTTCAGGAGCTCCAGTGTGTTTGAGGAGAGAAACTGAAGTTAAAGAAGACCACAGAAATGGACAGTGGTGCGTTCAGGTGCTGTTCATCACATTCTACTTGATTTAGCATTTCCTTTTTAATGAAGGTGTTTGTGAGCTTTAAGTTAAGATTTATTTAAAAGGATTTTTTTTATAAAATCTCAAAATTCTCACTTTTTCTGAAAATGAAGAAAAAAACATTTATTCAGAAACATTCTAAATTCTCACTTTTATCGAAACATCGAAAAATTCAACTTTTTTGAGAAAATCTTAACATTTTGACTTTTTTCAGAATATATTAAAATTCAAACTTTTTCAGAAAATCTAAAAATTCGAAGTCTTCTGAAAATTCTCAAAATTGTTCTGAAAATCTCAAAATTCATATTTTCTCTTAAAATTCTCACATTTTTCAGAAAATCTCAAAATGCACTTTATTGCCTTGGAAACCTGAGCAGTGTGTGGGATTTTGCAGAACAACAAATATGCAGAAGGTCGACTGTTGACGTACTCATGAAACTGTCCTCTAATGCTTGTTAACGTTAGTCTCATTACATCCTGAAGGAGTGGAAGCAGCTAACAGGTCACACTGAGCAAAACTGAGCAATTAAAACCCTCTTCATCATCATCTACTCTTCCTCTTCCTTTGTGCAGGATTTATTTTCCGTTTCATATTTTAATGATGAATACAAAACGCTGTGGTCCCCGCTCTGTTCAATATTCATGATGTAGACACAGATCCCCCCCAGAGGGCTGTGTTTGGACTGAGTCATATCCCATTGAGCATGTTGGATACACACTAGATTATAATAAATAGCCCCCCTATAGTCAGTGAATGGTACGGTCCACTTGTCTAGTTGTTTCCTCCATGTTAACGGGTGTTTCTGTTGGAAGGTACCACTCGGCAGCCCAGAGAGGGGGAAGTTCCCGGAGTGGACTACAACTTCATCAACGTGGGGGAGTTCAGGGATCTGGAGGAGAGCGGCCTGCTGCTGGAGAGCGGCACGTATGATGGTATGACCCAATAACACACACACTATACAAACACTAACCACGGGGATTTAGACTTTGAGATGTAACGTAGTTCAATGAGAATTAAAAGCTTGTACTCTGCTTCTGTTAGACGTTTATTCAGGAGAAGAGAAGTTCTCGTGAAGCTGATTGTTTCAAGACGACATTAAATAGTGATGCGGGTGTTATCCGTTACAGTTCTTTATCGTATGGACGGTTCGGACGGCCCTAAACGATCATAGCCTTCTTCTTTCGTGTAACGTTAGAGGTCCAACTCGGTGTCGTGTAGCCAATGCCCGCATCTCTGGTCCTAGGTCGAAGAGGCTGGCTTCAGAGGGTGGTCTATATAAGGGGCAGATGGTGATTATATGGTCAGCGGTCTGCTCAGGGTCACCGCACTCGCATGCCGCACTGTCCGCCGAGTCCCACGTCTTCATCGATGTTTTGAAGCGACCGACCCCAGTTCGTAGACGGTTCAGAGTGGTCCACTGCCGGCGCGGTAGGTCGTCTCCTCCAATGGCGCCATCTCCTGGGTCCCAGATGTAACGGTGGATTCGGGAGGACCCGGCTGACTCCCACTCCTGCTTCCAAGCTGCTGCCAACCATGCATCTCTGGAGAGGTCCTCAGAGGTGGAGTTGAGCATCTCTTGTGCTGCTTTGTTGAAGGGGGGGCGGGACTTGAGTCTGCTTGGAGGTGCTGGTGTTATGCAGGATGTGCCATCCTGGCCAGGGCGAGGGTGGCAGCCTCCCGTCGGAGGCCGGCCGGTGCTATTCCCGCGAGGACTGGCAAGAGGGACACAGGGGTAGGCTTCAAGCATCCAGTTATTATTCGGAGGGAGGTATTGATAGCCACGTCGACCTTTCACAGGGTTGCGTTCGTGCTCTAGACGCTACTGACCATGATGTTAGTGCAACATCTACAGCTCCTCGACCACAACCATCAGCAACAAGTGGACATGGAGAACATGAACTACATGTTGCTAAATCCACTGCGGAGAATAACCAGAAGGGCAACCATGCTCGGGGGGGGTCTTCTTCGCTGCTTTTGGTGTATTTTGTTGCGGAAGTACAGCGCCACTTACAGGCCCGGCATATGTACTACAGAATCTCCAGCGGGTCAATGTGGACGGAAGACTTTTTTGATATCGACCTCGGTTAGTTTTCGTCTCCGTGTGGACGGGGCCTGAGTCCGATTGTTTGGCGACCGTATAAATAATTTCACTGCTCCCTGAACAAAGTGACAGGTAATCAGTTCATCAGAAACCATCCAACAGGAAGCAGTCTTATGGATCATTCAGTATAAGATGAACAGAATAAAAGACTATGAGAGAAATAACTGCAGGTAGGTCATGTGGTTTCTACATACATCTGGTTGTTACTCCTGTGCAGCATCAGGTGATCGGGTGATCGGGTGGTGATCAGGTGATCAGGTGATCGGGTGGTCGGGTGGTGATCAGGTGAGGTTAATTAATCATCACCGTGTCTGACAAAGAGATCAAATATAAAAAATCCACAAGATGATTTTCTGCAGAAAGACTTTCACACGTTGCACGTCTGAACTGTGTTAGAGCTTCCTGTGAGGAAGAATAATAGACCTGCCGTGACTCATTCAGCACACACACACACACACACACACACACACACACACACACACACACAACGAACATCTCTACCGCACGCACGCACGCACGCACACACGCGCGCGTGCACGCACACACACGCGCGCGCGCACGCACACACATGAACACACAGACACATGCGCACGCACACAAACACACACACACACACACACACACACACACACACACACACACACAGAGACAAACACACAGACGGCTCAGATTCAGAAGCTCTCAGACATTAATCTTTACTGCTGTTGACCTGGGAATCTGTCACACACACACACACACACACACACACACACACACACACACACACACACACACACACGCACAGTCACAGACACAGTCACACACACACACACACACACACACACACACACACACAGTCACACACACACACACACACACACACACACACACACACACACACAGTCACACACACAGTCACACACACACACACACACACACACACACACACACACACACACACACACACAGTCACACACACAGTCACACACACACACACACACACACACACACACACACACACACACACACACACACACACACACACACACACACACACAGAGAAACACCCCCCCCTGAAGGCAGAGATGTTTACCTCTCAGTGAATGATTTCCCTCAGGTGAGTCACTCATTGACTGCTTCCTCAATAAGCCTTCACTGACCGCTGGAAGAAGGTGTACTTTAATAAGAGGATGTAACTCTTTGCACCAGGAGCTGCACTTAGATGGAGGGATTTGAGCCTCTGCAGACCGTTCACATGCACCTATAGAGCACACTAACATTTGAGCCTCTGCAGACCGTTCACATGCACCTACAGAGCACACTAACATTTGAGCCTCTGCAGACCGTTCACATGCACCTATAGAGCACACTAACATTTGAGCCTCTGCAGACCATTCACATGCACCTATAGAGCACACTAACATTTGAGCCTCTGCAGACCATTCACATGCACCTATAGAGCACACTAACATTTGAGTCTCTGCAGACCGTTCACATGCACCTATAGAGCACACTAACATTTGAGCCTCTGCAGACCGTTCACATGCACCTATAGAGCACACTAACATTTGAGCTTCTGCAGACCGTTCACATGCACCTACAGAGCACACTAACATTTGAGTCTCTGCAGACCGTTCACATGCACCTACAGAGCACACTAACATTTGAGTCTCTGCAGACCGTTCACATGCACCTACAGAGCACACTAACATGTGAGTCTCTGCAGACCGTTCACATGCACCTATAGAGCACACTAACATTTGAGCCTCTGCAGACCGTTCACATGCACCTATAGAGCACACTAACATTTGAGCCTCTGCAGACCGTTCACATGCACCTACAGAGCACACTAACATTTGAGTCTCTGCAGACCGTTCACATGCACCTATAGAGCACACTAACATTTGAGTCTCTGCAGACCGTTCACATGCACCTACAGAGCACACTAACATTTGAGCAGGGAACAGAGGGAGACATGGGACCTTTGTTATACACTAACAATTACCAACAGGCGCTGGGTGTATTGAATGTAATCTGTAACTGAGAGATTAGTATCTTTACCACACACACACACACACACACACACACACACACACACACACACACACACACACACACACACACACACACACACACACACACACTCCATGCTGGGAACAGAATGAACATCAGAGGCACCTGCTCTGAATGCTGAGCATGAGATGATTAAAGCAGGAGCTCTGCTCGCTGCAGTTTTGTTCTAACGCTGGCTCTGACGACAGATCTGAGAAACACTGTGTGTGTGTGTGTGTGTGAGTCTGTCTGTCTGTCTGTCTGTCTGTCTGTCTGTCTGTCTGTCTGTCTGTCTGTCTGTCTGTCTGTCTGTCTGTCTGTCTGTCTGTCTGTCTGTCTGTCTGTCTGTCTGTCTGTCTGTCTGTCTGTCTGTCTGTCTGTCTGTCTGTCTGTCTGTCTGTCTGTCTGTCTGTCTGTCTGTCTGTCTGTCTGTCTGTCTGTCTGTCTGTCTGTCTGTCTGTCTGTCTGTCTGTCTGTCTGTCTGTCTGTCTGTCTGTCTGTCTGTCTGTCTGTCTGTCTGTCTGTCTGTCTGTCTGTCTGTCTGTCTGTCTGTCTGTCTGTCTGTCTGTCTGTCTGTCTGTCTGTCTGTCTGTCTGTCTGTCTGTCTGTCTGTCTGTCTGTCTGTCTGTCTGTCTGTCTGTCTGTCTGTCTGTCTGTCTGTCTGTCTGTCTGTCTGTCTGTCTGTCTGTCTGTCTGTCTGTCTGTCTGTCTGTCTGTCTGTCTGTCTGTCTGT
>NC_136902.1:850867-855370 GCF_949606895.1 Notothenia rossii
GTGACCGTGCTGTAGTTCCTTTATAGCCCAACATTAGCCTCCTTTAGCTTAGCGGTGGTGACGTGAAGTCATGTGACCGTGATGTAGTTCCTGTATAGCCCAACATTAGCCTCCTTTAGCTTAGCGGTGGTGACGTGAAGTCATGTGACCGTGCTGTAGTTCCTTTATAGCCCAACATTAGCCACCTTTAGCTTAGCGGTGGTGACGTGAAGTCATGTGACCGTGCTGTAGTTCCTTTATAGCCCAACATTAGCCTCCTTTAGCTTAGCGGTGGTGACGTGAAGTCATGTGACCGTGCTGTAGTTCCTCTATAGCCCAACATTAACCTCCTTTAGCTTAGAGGTGGTGACGTGAAGTCATGTGACCGTGCTGTAGTTCCTCTATAGCCCAACATTAGCCTCCTCTAGCTTAGCGGTGGTGACGTGAAGTCATGTGACCGTGCTGTAGTTCCTCTATAGCCCAACATTAACCTCCTTTAGCTTAGAGGTGGTGACGTGAAGTCATGTGACCGTGCTGTAGTTCCTTTATAGCCCAACATTAGCCTCCTTTAGCTTAGCGGTGGTGACGTGAAGTCATGTGACCGTGTTGTAGTTCCTTTATAGCCCAACATTAGCCTCCTTTAGCTTAGCGGTGGTGACGTGAAGTCATGTGACCGTGCTGTAGTTCCTTTATAGCCCAACATTAGCCTCCTTTAGCTTAGCGGTGGTGACGTGAAGTCATGTGACCGTGCTGTAGTTCCTCTATAGCCCAACATTAACCTCCTTTAGCTTAGAGGTGGTGACGTGAAGTCATGTGACCGTGCTGTAGTTCCTCTATAGCCCAACATTAACCTCCTTTAGCTTAGAGGTGGTGACGTGAAGTCATGTGACCGTGCTGTAGTTCCTCTATAGCCCAACATTAACCTCCTTTAGCTTAGCGGTGGTGACGTGAAGTCATGTGACCGTGCTGTAGTTCCTTTATAGCCCAACATTAGCCTCCTTTAGCTTAGCGGTGGTGACGTGAAGTCATGTGACCGTGCTGTAGTTCCTTTATAGCCCAACATTAGCCTCCTTTAGTTTAGCGGTGGTGACGTGAAGTCATGTGACCGTGCTGTAGTTCCTTTATAGCCCAACATTAGCCTCCTTTAGCTTATCGGTGGTGACGTGAAGTCATGTGACCGTGCTGTAGTTCCTTTATAGCCCAACATTAGCCTCCTTTAGTTTAGCGGTGGTGACGTGAAGTCATGTGACCGTGCTGTAGTTCCTTTATAGCCCAACATTAGCTTTTTACTTCAGAAATCATGAAGTGGTGTTAATATGTTGAGATCATCCTGCTGAACTAATTGTGTAAATATCATAAACGTTTGTTTGAAACAGTGATTATTTTCTGACCTAATGCAACATCACATGGAGGAATCCCATTGGTCCAGGAGATGCTGCCTTCAGGGAACAACACAGAAATAGATTCCTGCACCATTTCTGTCCTCTCTTTTCTCTACTCTTGTGTGTTTTCCCTTCCTCCCTTTCTCTCCCCGCCTCTCATTCATTATTCTATCCATTTCCTCTTTCCTCTTCGTCATCCTCTTCCTCCAAAGCAACACGTCAGGATTAGCTGCTCTGTATGCGAGGTCAGCCGTAAATCACCGCGCTTCAAGGTCTGCCTGCGATCGATAAAGCAATCCCTCAGAAAGACTCTGTCCTTGTCTGATCCTCAGAGCCAGAGGCACAGACCCTGATCCAGAGAGTCAGGGCCTGGCTGAGGGAAGACTCTCCTCAGACCTCCCTTATCATAAAGCTGCAAAATAAAAAGCTAATGCTCCGAATTCAGTAAAATAAGCATCCTTATGAAGAGAGACCCAGAGCTGCTAACACATCATATCTACAACAATGCATCTTGAATTACAATGTTGGTATTTGGTGCAGTAATAATGTGGAGTAAAGAAGATCAAATAAGCAAAGAATATACAGTATATCAACTTATAGAAACACAGAGAGGAATGGCTCAGTCAGTAGGGGCTTGGACTGTGAGCCGTAGGGTCGCCGGTTCAAGTCCCCGAACAGACTTAAAGTATGGAGTGTGGACAGCTACTTGGAGAGGTCCCAGTTCACCTCCTGGGCCCTGCCGTGGAGCCCTTGAGCAAAGCACCGGACACCCCCCTCACTCCCATTGCTCCCCGGGCGCTGTACAATAGCTGCCCACTGCTCCTGGTACTAGACTCCTGGTAATAGACTCCTGGTACTAGACTCCTGGTTCTAGACTCCTGGTTCTAGACTCCTGGTACTAGACTCCTGGTGCTAGACTCCTGGTTCTAGACTCCTGGTACTAGACTCCTGGTACTAGACTCCTGGTTCTAGACTCCTGGTGCTAGACTCCTGGTAATAGACTCCTGGTTCTAGACTCCTGGTTCTAGACTCCTGGTTCTAGACTCCTGGTACTAGACTCCTGGTGCTAGACTCCTGGTTCTAGACTCCTGGTACTAGACTCCTGGTACTAGACTCCTGGTTCTAGACTCCTGGTGCTAGACTCCTGGTACTAGACTCCTGGAGCTAGACTCCTGGTAATAGACTCCTGGTTCTAGACTCCTGGTTCTAGACTCCTGGTTCTAGACTCCTGGTACTAGACTCCTGGTGCTAGACTCCTGGTTCTAGACTCCTGGTACTAGACTCCTGGTACTAGACTCCTGGTTCTAGACTCCTGGTGCTAGACTCCTGGTACTAGACTCCTGGTACTAGACTCCTGGAGCTAGACTCCTGGTGCTAGACTCCTGGTGCTAGACTCCTGGTACTAGACTCCTGGTACTAGACTCCTGGTTCTAGACTCCTGGTACTAGACTCTTGGTGCTAGACTCCTGGTTCTAGACTCCTGGTACTAGACTCCTGGTTCTAGACTCCTGGTGCTAGACTCCTGGTTCTAGACTCCTGGTACTAGACTCCTGGTTCTAGACTCCTGGCACAAGAATCCTGGTACTAGACTCTTGGTACTAGACTCCTGGTACTAGACTCCTGGTTCTAGACTCCTGGTGCTAGACTCCTGGTACTAGACTCCTGGTACTTGACTCCTGGTAATAGACTCCTGGTGCTAGACTCCTGGTACTAGACTCGACTCCTGGTACAAGACTCCTGGTACTAGACTCCTGGTTCTAGACTCCTGGTACAAGACTCCTGGTTCTAGACTCCTGGTTCTAGACTCCTGGTGCTAGACTCCTGGTACTAGACTCCTGGTAATAGACACCTGGTGCTAGAATCCTGGTACTAGACTTCTGGTACTAGACTCGACTCATGTGCTAGACTCCTGGTGCTAGACTCCTGGTGCTAGACTCCTGGTACTAGACTCCTGGTGCTAGACTCCTGGTGCTAGACTCTGGTGCTAGACTCCTAGTTCTAGACTCCTGGTACTAGACTCCTGGTTCTAGACTCCTGGTGCTAGACTCCTGGTTCTAGACTCCTGGTACTAGACCCCTGGTGCTAGACTCCTTGTTCTAGACTCCTGGCACAAGAATCCTGGTACTAGACTCTTGGTACTAGACTCCTGGTACTAGACTCCTGGTTCTAGACTCCTGGTGCTAGACTCCTGGTACTAGACTCCTGGTACTAGACTCCTGGTAATAGACTCCTGGTGCTAGACTCCTGGTACTAGACTCGACTCCTGGTACAAGACTCCTGGTACTAGACTCCTGGTTCTAGACTCCTGGTACAAGACTCCTGGTTCTAGACTCCTGGTTCTAGACTCCTGGTGCTAGACTCCTGGTACTAGACTCCTGGTAATAGACACCTGGTGCTAGAATCCTGGTACTAGACTTCTGGTACTAGACTCGACTCATGGTGCTAGACTCCTGGTGCTAGACTCCTGGTGCTAGACTCCTGGTGCTAGACTCCTGGTGCTAGACTACTGGTGCTAGACTCCTAGTTCTAGACTCCTGGTTCTAGACTCCTGGTTCTAGACTCCTAGTGCTAGACTCCTGGTGCTAGACTCCTAGTTCTAGACTCCTGGTTCTAGAATCCTGGTGCTAGACTCCTAGTTCTAGACTCCTGGTGCTATACTCCTGGTGCTAGACTCCTGGTGCTAGACTCCTGGTGCTAGACTCCTGGTGCTAGACTCCTAGTTCTAGACTCCTGGTTCTAGAATCCTGGTGCTAGACTCCTGGTACTAGACTCCTGGTGCTAGACTCCTGGTGCTAGACTCCTGGTGCTAGACTCCTGGAGCTAGGCTCCTGGAGCTAGGCTCCTGGTACTAGACTCCCTGTGCTAGACTCCTAGTTCTAGATTCCTGGTTCTAGACTCCTGGTGCTAGGATGGGTTAAAAGCAGAGAACACATGTCACTGTGTGCTGTGTGCTCTGCATGTGAGACCATTACAGAGGGTTTCGTCCCTCCCAATATTATATTATTATTACATGAAGTATGACAAAATACTGAGATGAATAGAACATGTGGGGATGGAAAGTGGAGAGCTGTGCAAGTTTTAAAAGAATACCAGAATGCAAAGTATACAGAGTTATGTGCAGCGTTTAAAATACTTGATTAGC
>NC_136902.1:855570-858070 GCF_949606895.1 Notothenia rossii
AATAACAAAACATACAGTAATATCCCAACATTGTCCTGGTAATGTCGTCACTTTCAATTAGGCTACTGTATACACAATACACTTTGGTTACATATAATTCAACAAAACACAAAGACCAATCTAACTAAGCCCAACATGTGTTAGCCCTTAGCTGTATAAAAACAATTTAATACAAACAAGAACAGAAAACACACACAAAAAACGTCAGCAAAATATACCTTAGTAGCTGAATTGCATGAGGAAAATTGTGTAGCTTGGTATTACTCTGTACGATTGTTTATCTTGATGCTAAGAGCTATTTTGCAGATGCATCAGCACTGAAAAACATGTACTAAATCAGCGGACTTTTCGGATGAGTGTTACGCTAAAGTATGTCCTGACGGAAACAGGCGATATAAAAACAAAGGTTCCGCCTTAGAGAACTTTGGTTCCTACCAAAATAAATAACTCAGAAATACTGCGCTGACTGACACAGAGGCAGTTACACTTTACTCAAGTAGAAGTACAGATACTCGTGTTTAAAAATACTCTGGTAAAAGTAGAAGTACTGACTAAACTTCTTTACTCAAGTCAAAGTAAAGAGACTTTGAAATGTACTTCAGTAAAAAGTACCCATAACTAGCAGCTGTTTTAAAGAGTACCTGACCTCCCTTTAGATTAATAGAACAATAATGTCATTGTTAGCTAATGAATGTTTCCATGGTGACCAACGGCAACATGACAACGTTTCCATTGGTCCCTCTTCTTTAGAGAAGACCAGGAAATGATGGATACACGGATCGTGTTCAAATCAATAGGCACGCAATGACTCTAAATAATAATGATCACGCCACCAAACACACATTCAGACTAAAGGAACCAGCCTGTTTGGAAAATGAGAGAAGTAGAAAGTACAGGTATTTGAGTTCAACATGTAAGAAGTAGAAAGTACAGGTATTTGTGTTCAACATGTAAGAAGTAGAAAGTACAGGTATTTGAGTTCAACATGTAAGAAGTAGAAAGTACAGGTATTTGAGTTCAACATGTAAGAAGTAGAAAGTACAGGTATTTGAGTTCAACATGTGAGAAGTAGAAAGTACAGGTATTTGAGTTCAACATGTAAGAAGTAGAAAGTACAGGTATTTGAGTTCAACATGTAAGAAGTAGAAAGTACAGGTATTTGTGTTCAACATGTAAGAAGTAGAAAGTACAGGTATTTGTGTTCAACATGTAAGAAGTAGAAAGTACAGGTATTTGGGTTCAACATGTAAGAAGTAGAAAGTACAGGTATTTGAGTTCAACATGTAAGAAGTAGAAAGTACAGGTATTTGAGTTCAACATGTGAGAAGTAGAAAGTACAGGTATTTGAGTTCAACATGTGAGAAGTAGAAAGTACAGGTATTTGAGTTCAACATGTAAGAAGTAGAAAGTACAGGTATTTGAGTTCAACATGTAAGAAGTAGAAAGTACAGGTATTTGAGTTCAACATGTGAGAAGTAGAAAGTACAGGTATTTGTGTTCAACATGTAAGAAGTAGAAAGTTCAGGTATTTGTGTTCAACATGTAAGAAGTAGAAAGTTCAGGTATTTGTGTTCAACATGTTAGAAGTAGAAAGTTCAGGTATTTGTGTTCAACATGTAAGAAGTAGAAAGTACAGGTATTTGAGTTCAACATGTAAGAAGTAGAAAGTACAGGTATTTGAGTTCAACATGTGAGAAGTAGAAAGTACAGGTATTTGAGTTCAACATGTAAGAAGTAGAAAGTACAGGTATTTGTGTTCAACATGTAAGAAGTAGAAAGTACAGGTATTTGTGTTCAACATGTAAGAAGTAGAAAGTACAGGTATTTGTGTTCAACATGTAAGAAGTAGAAAGTACAGGTATTTGTGTTCAACATGTAAGAAGTAGAAAGTACAGGTATTTGAGTTCAACATGTAAGAAGTAGAAAGTACAGGTATTTGTGTTCAACATGTAAGAAGTAGAAAGTACAGGTATTTGAGTTCAACATGTAAGAAGTAGAAAGTACAGGTATTTGAGTTCAACATGTAAGAAGTAGAAAGTACAGGTATTTGAGTTCAACATGTAAGAAGTAGAAAGTACAGGTATTTGAGTTCAACATGTAAGAAGTAGAAAGTACAGGTATTTGTGTTCAACATGTAAGAAGTAGAAAGTACAGGTATTTGAGTTCAACATGTAAGAAGTAGAAAGTACAGGTATTTGAGTTCAACATGTAAGAAGTAGAAAGTACAGGTATTTGTGTTCAACATGTAAGAAGTAGAAAGTACAGGTATTTGAGTTCAACATGTGAGAAGTAGAAAGTACAGGTATTTGAGTTCAACATGTGAGAAGTAGAAAGTACAGGTATTTGTGTTCAACATGTAAGAAGTAGAAAGTACAGGTATTTGAGTTCAACATGTAAGAAGTAGAAAGTACAGGTATTTGTGTTCAACATGTAAGAAGTAGAAAGTACAGGTATTTGAGTTCAAAATGTAAGAAGTAGAAAGTACAGGTATTTGAGTTCA
>NC_136902.1:863070-868070 GCF_949606895.1 Notothenia rossii
GTGAACATCAATAGAAATACATAGCATGACAAAAGTAGAAGATAAGACGTGGAAATCCATGTTCCAGATGTGTTCCTGTTTCCTTCATGAACTAATTCCTTCCTCTCCTTTCAGGTCAGACCTCTCCGGTGAAATCTCTCAAGCCGGTGAGTTTGAATAACGAAGAATAGAAAGAGGATCAAACTTCTTATATTTGACTTTGAGCTGTTTGACTTTGAAGGATTCATTATTAAGAACTATCATTGCATTGTTTGACATAACATCATAATTCCTCCTCCTCCTCCTCCTCCTCCTCCTCCTCCTCCTCCTCCTCCTCCTCCTCTCTTTAGTGCTCCGCCCCCTTTCAGCCTCCTCTCAAACCGGTGAGTTTAAATCTGCGTAACATTTAAAAATCAAAGCATAGAAAGAGGATCAAACATTTATTTGAAATCTCTTTTTCAAAGTGATTTGAGGGATCTGTCTTTCCCTAAAGTTCTGGAGCCTTTTATTTTGTAGAGCTCGTAAAACGTTGACATATATTTATAAAAAGCATGACTTTTGAAACCTATATTATCAAGAATGATTACATGGCTTAGTTGAATACTGGATTCTGATTGGTCGATTCAGAACACGTTGTTAATCCAGTAGCACAGGCCGTTGTCAAGGACTTATTGACCGTTGTTAAGGACGCTTGGGCCGAAACAGACAAGAACACAGCGGAGAGGTAACGGGGCACAAACCTCAACGCTAACGGCGACACGTGTTCAGAGTGCAGTTCCTCTGGCGTCAGGGTAGGGGTATCTAGATGCTCTCAAGGTCTGACATCACGAGCTACTTTTAAAACAAGCAGCGATGTTCTCAAATCTGTAATCAAAAAGCAAAACGCTGTCAAAGCAGTTCCTGCCGTTGCTACGGTAACAACGGACTCTTTTTCTTAGCGGATGCACGTCATTTTAAATCAATAATAGTATTTTCTAAATCCATAAAAGCATTTTAATGAATACCGTTAGTCATGTCGTGACTCTGTGGAGGATGTGTCCGTGTGACGAGCAGCGTTCGGGAGTTCTTCTCCCCGTAACGACCGCCTCGCTGCACGTCATCCCTAACCTCTCATTGCTTTGTTTGACACAGTATTTTAACGGCCGTAGAAGATGACGTTATATTTAGATTTGATTTTAGGGAAAGTCTCAGGAGCTTTGGTTTCATAGATCAAACTAAACAACTCCTCGTGCTTTTGGGAAAGACAAGTTTCACCTCAGCTGCTTCTGAGGTCACAGAATACAAACAACAGAGCATGTGTGTCCATGTTCCTGCTCTGCACTGAGGTGACACTCCTGTAATAAGTCACTTCCCCTTCCTCCTCCTCCTCCTCCTCCTCCTCCTCTTCCTCTCTACAGTGCACGGTGTCGCAGCCCCCCCCTCAGAGACAGGAAGTGATCAATAACTCTGAGATCCTTCAGGGCCCAGAGGAGGCTCTCAACCCGCCGATGTTCCCCCAAAACCCCACCAGCTCCCCCGTGTCATCGTCCCCCAAACCCGACGCCTCGGAGCTGTACCTGCGCTCCAGAGCTCTGCTGGAGAGCAAGCGTGAGTCTCAGCCACTTGTATGGATCTTAATATCACGTTCTCATCCCCACTGCAGACCTTCAGACTCAGGGGACGGGGCCGGAGTCTGCAGCTCTCACATAAACATCACTCACCGAACACATCACATTAGAAAGCTCACACACAAAATGAATCCACACAAATTACTTTTCATTTCATTTCAAACCTTTATTTATTCAGATTGGTCCCTTGTGATTGATCTCATTCAGAAGGGAGACCTGCATCATTTAGCTCCACATGAAACATCAGAACAACAAACAAACAAACAACAGAGGATATCATATTTACATATTCAACATTTACAAACACCCAGAGTGTCAGAAAGCATTTCATTTAGACGTGCCTTAAATACATTCAGAGAAATAAAAATGCTCAAATGCTTAAAGTCTTAAAGTGTCGTCACAACAAAAGGCTGAGTGAGTTCTTCCAGTGGCGGGGGGTCCGTTAGACCCCACAGAGCATGACCAGTGTGACCCCTTCTCTCTGCAGCGGCTCACACCAAGGACCTGGATGTGTTCATCAAGAGGAACCAGGAGTCAGGATTTGGATTCAGAGTCCTCGGAGGGGAAGGGCCCGACCAGCCGGTACGTGCCACAGACTACTGTTCGTTTCTTTGACTAAAACTAAGACGAGATATGTTCGTCCACGAGCTCTTTCTCCGTGACTGAGACGAGACGATGACGAGACGATGACGAGACGATGACGAGACGGCACCGACGTCAGGAAACAATAACTGTGACGAAAGTTTGACGAAAATGAGAAATGATTGGTTTTGGCTCGAGTAGTTTGACTGAAACGTTCTATATAATCTGATGACTAAAAAAGACTCAGATGTCGACACTTTTCATTGACAAAAAGGAAACTAAAATAATTAGTTTACTTCGACTAAAATAAGACTAAAATGCTCAGACTTTTAGTCGACTAACACTTGACTCAATAGAAACAGGATGAAGGTCACTAAATAGAGGTGAAGTCACGCCCATCTACTTCTGCTCCATGGGACCTTATTTCGGAAAAATAATGTATTGAATTCAATGGAGAGAGAAACGTATCTTTTGATCCCGTTTGAATTGTGCCACGAGTTACACATATGATGTTTGTTAATTTAAAAAATCATTTCCATGTTAAAAAAGTCAGTTTGTCGTAAAACTGTTGAAATATAAGACTATGAAAAATACGCAACTAGAAAAACTACAAATCCCAGAGTCCCGGTCCCGCATGCTGGCTCTTATGAACCGACTCACTCCCCTTGTGTGTGTGCACAGCTCTCAACATGCCCAGACCTGGAGTGATTTTCACCTCTTTAAATACTTTCCACCTCGTTCTGAGAGAAAGAAGTGAAACGTGCCAACGTGACGCCGTCTGGGTGTGTGGAGCGAGATGGGAGATGTAGTTCATTCAGCGTTTCACACAAAGTGTTACTTCACAGTTTTAACACACATTTTTTTTTTTTACTTGCAAAATTATTTTTTAAATTGACAAACATCATATGTGTAATTCGTGGCACAATTCAAACGGGATGGTAAGATAATCTTTCTCTCTCCATTGACTTCAATGCATACTTCTTCTGAAATAAGGTCCATGGAGCTCCACCGGAAGGGGAGGGGCTTCACCTCTCTATAGGACTACAACTAGGACATTTGACACAAGAATAAGACTAAATAGAAAAATAGCTGACAAAGTTAACATTAAGAAAAGCAGGTTCATGCAAATCCATACTTTAGCTGCCCTTAGCCAATAAGATTCAAGATTCAAAGACTCAAAATGCAACAACAATCAGAGCAAACGGTTCAATCTGAACTCCCAGGCTCCGTCCCTGGGGCAGAATACAGAGAGCCGGTGCAGCAACTGAGTGAAAGTGACCTGATGATGTCAGGATGTCTGCTGGTGACAAAGAGGAGGTCTTTCTGCCCGTATGAAAAGATGCATGGAGGAACAAGAATACTAATAACAATATCATTTAAATGTCACTGAGCGAGTAAGGGTACGTTCATCACAAGCTGTACAGACTAGCCACAATCCCCATAATGCCATTAACCCTCTCTCTCTGCTCACCTGTCGTCGTCCCCCCCCCCCCCTCAGGTGTACATCGGGGCCATCGTGCCTCTGGGCGCTGCAGAGAAAGATGGCCGCCTGCGTGCCGGAGACGAGCTGCTGTGCATCGACGGGGTCGCCGTGAAGGGAAAGACTCACAAGCAGGTCCTGGATCTGATGACCAACGCCGCTCGAAACGGACAGGTGATGCTGACCGTCAGGAGGAAGCTGACACACACAGGTGAGGCACACACACACACACACACACACACACACACACACACACACACACACACACACACACACACACACACACACACACACACACACACACACACACACACACCTGCAGCTCTAAGCTGTTCTATTTCATTCTCACTGACCACCAGAGGCAGTGCTTAACACTGCATGTTATCCATCTCGCGCAGGGCGAGTATTTTATATCAACGAAGTCATTTGTGACCTGGGGTGATTGGTGCTCCGACCCGGGAGCAGGCAGAGCAGGACTCCACGGCCCTCCTGGGCCATGTACCACGGTTGGGTCTGGTAGTCAATCATGCAAAGAGTTGTCTTGTACCCAGTCAAAAGGTTGGGTTCCTCGGCTTGTCCCTGGACTCCATCCAGATGCTGGCCTCTCCGGCTCCAAGGCGGGTAGAGGCCATACTCCACCTTCTACGTCAATTTCAAATAGACAGGAAGTTGAAATGCAGCCTCGTTCTCAGACTGTTGGGGATGCTGACATCAGTGACGGCAATAGTGCCACTGGGCCTTCTCGACGTGCGGCCATTCCAAATTTGGACCGGGGGCCTCCACTTGGATCCGCGGTCACACGGATCCAGGAAGGTCAGGGTGTCCAGCCGATGCCTAATGGCGTTGCGGCCGTGGAGAGACAGGGCGTATCTGGTCAGAAGTGTCACATTGGGGTCAATCCCCTCACGCCACGAGGTGGTGACAGACGCTACGCTCTCTGGCTGGGGGGCAGTTTGACCACACAGAGCAGTGAGCCGGCTCTGGAGGGCTCAGGAGATGGCACAACACAGAAATGTGCTCGAGCTCCGTGCTATGTATTTGGCGATCTGCAAATTCCTAACATACTTGAGAGGCAGACATGTATTGGTACGTTGCGACAACAAGCCAGCTGTCTACCATGTCTACCACCAAGGGGGCACCAGGCCGACTCAGTCATTACAGGCAACTCCTCGTCTGGGCTTTCCCTTATTTCTACGGCCTCAGGGCTGTGGATCTGCCGGGGGCCACAGAACGTTGTGGCGGATTTACTCTCCCGCCAGAAACCTCAACACATTGCCCCCTCTGGTTCTCACTGATGGAGATGACCAGTCCATTGGGAGCTTCCAGAGAGGTAGTTCACAAACCACCCAGCC
>NC_136902.1:873070-1008622 GCF_949606895.1 Notothenia rossii
ACACACCTGATCTGAATCACAAACGGATGTGTGTGTGTGTTCACTCGCATCAGCTTCTAGAAATGGATTTCTCTGAAGCTCGTTCCAGCTTCTCCATAAACTCATCCCTCTTCTTCTCTCTCTGCTGCTTCAGTCCTGCTGTGCATCTCTCATCTACTCGGGGGGGATTGAACCGTCAGTGTGGGGTCATACAGATCTGAAACATGGCAGACATTACAGAGGGTTCATTACAGAGAGTCTGCAGAATATCAGGGTTCTGTCCTTCAGGTGCTTGTGTTAGCGTAGCATTAGCATCACACCTTGTTTCTTACTTCCTGTTGCTCGTTGTGTTAGCGTAGCATTAGCATCACACCTTGTTTCTCACTTCCTGTTGCTCGTTGTGTTAGCGTAGCATTAGCATCACACCTTGTTTCTCACTTCCTGTTGCTCGTTGTGTTAGCGTAGCATTAGCATCACACCTTGTTTCTCACTTCCTGTTGCTCGTTGTGTTAGCGTAGCATTAGCATCACACCTTGTTTCTCACTTCCTGTTGCTCGTTGTGTTAGCGTAGCATTAGCATCACACCTTGTTTCTCACTTCCTGTTGCTCATTGTGTTAGCGTAGCATTAGCATCACACCTTGTTTCTCACTTCCTGTTGCTCGTTGTGTTAGCGTAGCATTAGCATCACTACTTGTTGCTTACTTCCTGTTGCTCGTTGTGTTAGCGTAGCATTAGCATCACACCTTGTTTCTCACTTCCTGTTGCTCGTTGTGTTAGCGTAGCATTAGCATCACACCTTGTTTCTCACTTCCTGTTGCTCGTTGTGTTAGCGTAGCATTAGCATCACACCTTGTTTCTCACTTCCTGTTGCTCGTTGTGTTAGCGTAGCATTAGCATCACACCTTGTTTCTCACTTCCTGTTGCTCGTTGTGTTAGCGTAGCATTAGCATCACACCTTGTTTCTTACTTCCTGTTGCTCATTGTGTTAGCGTAGCATTAGCATCACACCTTGTTTCTCACTTCCTGTTGCTCGTTGTGTTAGCGTAGCATTAGCATCACACCTTGTTTCTCACTTCCTGTTGCTCGTTGTGTTAGCGTAGCATTAGCATCACACCTTGTTTCTCACTTCCTGTTGCTCGTTGTGTTAGCGTAGCATTAGCATCACACCTTGTTTCTCACTTCCTGTTGCTCGTTGTGTTAGCGTAGCATTAGCATCACACCTTGTTTCTCGCTTCCTGTTGCTCGTTGTGTTAGCGTAGCATTAGCATCACACCTTGTTTCTCACTTCCTGTTGCTCGCTGTGTTAGCGTAGCATTAGCATCACACCTTGTTTCTCACTTCCTGTTGCTCGTTGTGTTAGCGTAGCATTAGCATCACACCTTGTTTCTCACTTCCTGTTGCTCGTTGTGTTAGCGTAGCATTAGCATCACACCTTGTTTCTCACTTCCTGTTGCTCGTTGTGTTAGCGTAGCATTAACATCACACCTTGTTTCTCACTTCCTGTTGCTCGTTGTGTTAGCGTAGCATTAGCATCACACCTTGTTTCTCACTTCCTGTTGCTCGTTGTGTTAGCGTAGAATTAGCATCACACCTTGTTTCTTACTTCCTGTTGCTCGTTGTGTTAGCGTAGCATTAGCATCACACCTTGTTTCTCACTTCCTGTTGCTCGTTGTGTTAGCGTAGCATTAGCATCACACCTTGCTTCTCACTTCCTGTTGCTCGTTGTTTTAGCGTATCATTAGCATCACACCTTGTTTCTCACTTCCTGTTGCTCGTTGTGTTAGCGTAGCATTAGCATCACACCTTGTTTCTCACTTCCTGTTGCTCGTTGTTTTAGCGTAGCATTAGCATCACACCTTGTTTCTCACTTCCTGTTGCTCGTTGTGTTAGCGTAGAATTAGCATCACACCTTGTTTCTCACTTCCTGTTGCTCGTTGTGTTAGCGTATCATTAGCATCACACCTTGTTTCTCACTTCCTGTTGCTCGTTGTGTTAGCGTAGCATTAGCATCACACCTTGTTTCTTACTTCCTGTTGCTCGTTGTATTAGCGTAGCATCAGCATCACACCTTGTTTCTCACTTCCTGTTGCTCGTTGTGTTAGCGTAGCATTAGCATCACACCTTGTTTCTCACTTCCTGTTGCTCGTTGTGTTAGCGTAGCATTAGCATCACACCTTGTTTCTCACTTCCTGTTGCTCGTTGTGTTAGCGTAGCATCAGCATCACACCTTGTTTCTCACTTCCTGTTGCTCGTTGTGTTAGCGTAGCATTAGCATCACACCTTGTTTCTCACTTCCTGTTGCTCGTTGTGTTAGCGTAGCATCAGCATCACACCTTGTTTCTCACTTCCTGTTGCTCGTTGTGTTAGCGTAGAATTAGCATCACACCTTGTTTCTCACTTCCTGTTGCTCGTTGTGTTAGCGTAGCATCAGCATCACACCTTGTTTCTCACTTCCTGTTGCTCGTTGTGTTAGCGTAGCATTAGCATCACACCTTGTTTCTCACTTCCTGTTGCTCGTTGTGTTAGCGTAGCATCAGCATCACACCTTGTTTCTCACTTCCTGTTGCTCGTTGTGTTAGCGTAGAATTAGCATCACACCTTGTTTCTCACTTCCTGTTGCTCGTTGTGTTAGAGTAGCATTAGCCTCACACCTTGTTTCTCACTTCCTGTTGCTCGTTGTGTTAGCGTAGCATTAGCATCACACCTTGTTTCTCACTTCCTGTTGCTCGTTGTGTTAGTGTAGCATTAGCATCACACCTTGTTTCTCACTTCCTGTTGCTCGTTGTGTTAGCGTAGCATTAGCATCACACCTTCTTTCTCACTTCCTGTTGCTCTTTGTCTTAGCGTAGCATTAGCATCACACCTTCTTTCTCACTTCCTGTTGCTCTTTGTGTTAGCGTAGCATTAGCATCACACCTTGTTTCTTACTTCCTGTTGCTCGTTGTGTTAGCGTAGCATTAGCCTCACACCTTGTTTCTCACTTCCTGTTGCTCGTTGTGTTAGCGTAGCATTAGCATCACACCTTGTTTCTCACTTCCTGTTGCTCGTTGTGTTAGAGTAGCATTAGCATCACACCTTCTTTCTCACTTCCTGTTGCTCGTTGTATTAGCGTAGCATTAGCATCACACCTTGTTTCTCACTTCCTGTTGCTCGTTGTGTTAGCGTAGCATTAGCATCACACCTTGTTTCTCACTTCCTGTTGCTCGTTGTGTTAGCGTAGCATTAGCATCACACCTTGTTTCTCACTTCCTGTTGTTCGTTGTGTTAGCGTAGCATTAGCATCACACCTTGTTTCTCACTTCCTGTTGCTCGTTGTTTTAGCGTAGAATTAGCATCACACCTTGTTTCTCACTTCCTGTTGCTCGTTGTGTTAGCGTAGCATTAGCATCACACCTCGTTTCTCACTTCCTGTTGCTTGTTGTGTTAGCGTAGCATTAGCCTCACACCTTGTTTCTCACTTCCTGTTGCTCGTTGTGTTAGAGTAGCATTAGCATCACACCTTGTTTCTCACTTCCTGTTGCTCGTTGTGTTAGCGTAGCATTAGCATCACACCTTGTTTCTCACTTCCTGTTGCTCGTTGTGTTAGCGTAGCATTAGCATCACACCTTGTTTCTTACTTCCTGTTGCTCGTTGTGTTAGCGTAGCATTAGCATCACACCTTGTTTCTCACTTCCTGTTGCTCGTTGTGTTAGCGTAGCATTAGCATCACACCTTGTATCTCACTTCCTGTTGCTCGTTGTGTTAGCGTAGCATTAGCATCACACCCTGTTGCTCGTTGTGTTAGCGTAGCATTAGCATCACACCTTGTATCTCACTTCCTGTTGCTCGTTGTGTTAGCGTAGCATTAGCATCACACCTTGTTGATCACTTCCTGTTGCTCGTTGTGTTAGCGTAGCATTAGCATTACACCTTGTTGATCACTTCCTGTTGCTCGTTGTGTTAGCGTAGCATTAGCATCACACCTTGTTTCTCACTTCCTGTTGCTCGTTGTGTTAGCGTAGCATTAGCATCACACCTTGTTTCTCACTTCCTGTTGCTCGTTGTGTTAGCGTAGCATTAGCATCACACCTTGTTTCTCACTTCCTGTTGCTCGTCCCCTCAGGTTCGAAGGACAAAGTAGCCGCTCCCCTCCGACTCTCTGAGGGTCCGTCCTCCTCCTCCCTCTCTACCTCAGAAATATCCCCGTCTTCCCCCAAAACCTCAGAGGAAAACAGATCCAGATCGCACAGCCCCAGGAAGACGGAGAGGGAACACAGCGGGTCTCTGGAGGACATGAGGAAGGACGTGAGGAAGGACATGAGGAAGGGTCAGAGGGACCATCATCATCATCACTCCTCGAGCCCCAGGAAGACCTCCAAGAACCAGGAGGAGCCGGGGATCGGAAAGTCTGACGTTGACGGGACCCTCGGCAGGAGGAGAACGAAGGAGAAGGAGGAGGAGGTGAAGAAAGAACCCCGAGGATCCAGTAGCAGCAGCATTAATGATCCAGGGTGCAATGGGGTCAATAAGAAGACCCCCACCATCTCCCCGGGACCCTGGAAGGTGCCCAGCTCCTCAAAGATCCACAACCAGGAGTCCAGCTACGCAGACATTTAGAGTTAGAGGGAACCCGCAAAGCGATCGTTTAGATTCTAATTTAAAGACTCACCAAGTGTGCCGTCCTGAAGAAATCTCACCTGCGTCCCCGGTGATTAAAGACTCCGGAAGGTGTAGAGAAGTTGAAGATAAGTGAAGGAAATTGGGGAGACAGAAGTACTTGATCAGAACTTGATTATAGAGGTGGTTAACTAGAGGGTGAGACGAAGGGACACATCACCAATCCTCGCCAACAGTTTTCATAATGGGTGTATTGTTAAGGACACATGCACACAGGCTGAATCTGTTATTTTGAGGTGAACTTATCAGCAAAACTATATTGAAAGTGCTCGCGTTTGAGAAGAAGTGACGAATCCCAGCATAAACATTTCAAACCATTATTAAATCATCTAAAATCCACTGGACGGCAACAGCAAGCCGAAGGAGCTTTATGAAGAAATGTTGATGCTTTTGCAAAAGGTGAAGGACCTCGAAGTGATTTTAACATTTATAATTTGCATTTGTGCTCAAACACCGTTCTGCTGAGCATGCTACGCTAACTACAAGCCTCTTGGGATCCTGGAAGTGTTCAAAGAACTTAGGGAAAAGTCAGATTTCTGAGAAAAAAGTAATCATTTAAAAAATTAATTCTGAATAAAGAAGTCCAATCTTAGAAAAAAGTACAATTTTGTGAAAAACATTTGAAAGATGTCAGAAATCTGAGAAATAAGTAAATTCTGAAAAAAAGTCAAAATTCTTAGAAAAAAGTACATTTTGAAGCAAAAATCCAGAAATCTAAGGAAACCGTAAATTAAATAAAAAAAGTCAGAAATCTGAGAGAATATTAAGAATCCTGATTTATTTATTTTATCTAATAGGTATATAGGTCTGATAAATAATTGTTGGGGAAATCTAAGAAAAGTTCAAAATGCTGTGAAGAAAAAGTTAATTTTGAGCAAAAATGTAAAAATCGTAGAAAAAAAGCCACCGATCTGCTTCGCATGCTACGCTAAAGCTAGCCTCTTTCACAGGCGGCAACACTTGGTGAGTAATGAATATGCTAATGATCCTTTCGTGGGCAGACGCACATTACTCATTGAAGGATGTTTGTAGCTATGCCACCTCGGACAAAGCAGATCGCTGCAGCCTCTCACTACTTCTGGTTTATTTGAGTTATTCTTTTTGTTATTCTTCACCCAGTTTGCCTCGGTCCGTCCGCGACACGATGTGCGATCGGGAGGATTTTACCGTACATTTGGGGTGCTTGGCTTTGTGCCAATCAGAGACTCCGGTTAATCTGAAGCTGCTGCGACGGCGAGTCACTGTGAGAAAAACCACCAAATCCATGTTGGTCATTTTGAAGGATTTAAAGGTGCAGATTCTCGTCCAGGTGAGAAGCTCTGGAGAGAGAAGCGTTTCCTAAAACCAGCTGCAGAACAGTCTCTGGCAGCTTTGGACTGTTGTCATGCAACAGCAGAGACTTTGAAGGAGCTTTTTATGCATCAATCAGCAGACCAGATACTTGTGGATAAACCTCTACTGTTTGTTAATAATGCAGCATCATGTCACTGAGATGTAACACGTCCAAGCTGAGTCATTGTCTTCTACCGTGAGAAATAGATCGTGTAGTTAAAATAAGAATCTATGCACTCTATTTCTACGTTTGCATCTGTGTGTGTGTTTACCAGCTTATTTTAGATATGGACTATAACCCCAGAAACATATACTATTATTTAACAAAGTGATTACACGTATATCCGCACATCATTCACATTAATGACATTTCTCACAAGGCACAAACTCTCATTCTAACCTCCAAGATCTACGTCTGATTTATTTTTTTATTTACTATATGATCCATAATGTGAGAATCAATACCTGTTGACATCACACCTGTCCTGTTTGTGTTATCAATACCTGTTGACATCACACCTGTCCTGTTTGTGTTTACTTGTTGACATCACACCTGTCCTGTTTGTGTTTACCTGTTGACATCACACCTGTCCTGTTTGTGTTTACCTGTTGACATCACACCTGTCCTGTTTGTGTTTACCTGTTGACATCACACCTGTCCTGTTTGTGTTACCAATACCTGTTGACATCACACCTGTCCTGTTTGTGTTACCAATACCTGTTGACATCACACCTGTCCTGTTTGTGTTTACCTGTTGACATCACACCTGTCCTGTTTGTGTTATCAATACCTGTTGACATCACACCTGTCCTGTTTGTGTTACCAATACCTGTTGACATCACACCTGTCCTGTTTGTGTTTACCTGTTGACATCACACCTGTCCTGTTTGTGTTATCAATACCTGTTGACATCACACCTGTCCTGTTTGTGTTTACCTGTTGACATCACACCTGTCCTGTTTGTGTTTACCTGTTGACATCACACCTGTCCTGTTTGTGTTATCAATACCTGTTGACATCACACCTGTCCTGTTTGTGTTTACCTGTTGACATCACACCTGTCCTGTTTGTGTTTACCTGTTGACATCACACCTGTCCTGTTTGTGTTATCAATACCTGTTGACATCACACCTGTCCTGTTTGTGTTATCAATACCTGTTGACATCACACCTGTCCTGTTTGTGTTTACCTGTTGACATCACACCTGTCCTGTTTGTGTTTACCTGTTGACATCACACCTGTCCTGTTTGTGTTTACCTGTTGACATCACACCTGTCCTGTTTGTGTTTACCTGTTGACATCACACCTGTCCTGTTTGTGTTATCAATACCTGTTGAAATCACACCTGTCCTGTTTGTGTTTACCTGTTGACATCACACCTGTCCTGTTTGTGTTTACCTGTTGACATCACACCTGTCCTGTTTGTGTTTCCAATACCTGTTGACATCACACCTGTCCTGTTTGTGTTTACCTGTTGACATCACACCTGTCCTGTTTCTGCTTACCTGTTGACATCACACCTGTCCTGTTTGTGTTTACCTGTTGACATCACACCTGTCCTGTTTGTGTTACCAATACCTGCAGACTCCCTAAAGATGAAGAGTCGTCACAAAATGCTTCAGTGTGCAGAACGGGATCAAATGTAATGAAAACAGGGATTTACCTTCCAGATGAAAAGTGTATATTTTTAATTTATTGGGATTGTAGTGTGGAGTGCAGAGACATCTAGTGGCTCATAATCAGAAGTAATTTATTGTATGACGGGCTGCTCTCTGATATCGTGGCCTTGCATTGCTCCAACATATTATTATATATATAAATAATAAGACATATCTTTTAGTTTTGACATCCTGGTAGTTGTAAATGTTGTACAGCACATGTATAAATATTTACCTCATGCAGAAACGATCCTCTGTAAATGGTTTCATTATTTTTTTAAGGGAGCTTGAGAGGAAGTGATATAAAAGATATGGGGTGAAAGAAATAAAGATCTGTCATGGCGCTCGGTTCATGATAAATAAAGGTTTACTGAATAAAACGGGACGGAGCGTTTGTGTTTTTTTTAAGTGGATTTAGGAAAGCAGAAATCTGACGAGACGTTTTTGAGAAAAAAAGTAAATTAAAGTGAGAAATCTGAGAAAACTATTGGAGTCGGAAATAAGTAAATTCTGAATAAAAAAGTCTAATCTTAGAAAAAAAAATGAAAGAAATGAGAAAGATGTCAGAACTCTGAGAAAAAAAGTACATTTTGAGCAAGAATTCTGAAATCTAAGTAAAAAGTATATCAAATTCAAAAAGTCTGAGAAAATATTAAGAATCCTGAATTCATTTTTTTTATCAATTTGAATGAATTTAGAAAAAAGTGAATTCTGACAAATTCAAAATTGTGTGTGTGTCTCAAAATTGTTGAGAAAAAATTAGAAAGATGTGAAAAATCTGAGAAGAAAAGTCAAAATTCAGAGGAAAAGGTAAATTCTCTAAATAAATACAAATAAAGTAAATTTTGAGGAAAAAATCATTTCTGAGAGAAAAGTAAGAATTGTGAGAAAAAAAGCCAAGAATTTGAGAAAAACATTTCTCAAAAAAAAAGTACTTTTTGAGCAAAAAACTCATGAATCTGAGAATTCAAAAAATCAATTAAAGTTTTGGTCATATTCAAACAATTCCCACATGGCCCTCATCCTCCAAATGAATGCGTGGGCACTTTCTGTGAAGCACCTTCAGAGTTTGTTTTGTTTTTAAAGAGTGCTTTATTTAAATTAATCTATTATTATCTAGAGGAAGTCATTACACTAATTTCCCCTCCTCGACTCCTCGAATCCTCGAATCCTCGGTCCTCCTCCTGTGTGGATGCGGCGGACAGACAGGTCTCAGTTGGTTTGGTGTCCTCTGCTTATATACTTGTAAATACAACTTTTGGCCCGTAATTTAAATTCCTCATTGTAGCGACCAGAGGGGGGGGGGGGGATATCCAGTCTCTGATAGTGTTACGTTATTATGAGAGTGCTCTCATACTTGTTTGAATCTGAAATTGTATATAGGTGTGTGTGTGCGTGTGCGTGTGTGTGTGTCCGCATCTGTAGCCTGTTATTGTCTCATTACACCGCACTGTGAATGAATCAAAGTAAATATATAAGTGGTCATGAACACATCTGTCCATCAGACAGAGGGCTGCTGTGCCTCCTGTCATCATTAATGGACGTCTCTTTAAAATGATCGCTCAGAGGAGAGGAGCTCTCATTTCTCTAACCGCCTGCTGCTTCCCCTCCTCTCTCCTCGGCTCCTCGGCTCCTCCGCTCGCATCTCCTGTGGGCGGGACTAAGACACGAGGATAGGAGTCTGGAGGGCAGTCGAGGAGGGGAATTAGAGAAATGAGAAAGGGCCCTGGAAGCTGCTTCACTTCCTCATTGATCATCTTCTTAATATATGTTCATGTTATAATTATACTTTTCATCACGTGTCTATATTTCAATGTAATAATGCCGGTCTGTTAATATCTGTTGCATGTCTGTATTTCTGTCTCTCTGCTGCCTCTCATGGCTGTGAGGAATGTAACCATGACGTCAGCAGAGTGAGTGTGTGCAGCTCTGCACGTGCCCACCTGATTTCACTTCAACTCCCATGCTGCTTTGCGGCATTTTAAACTACAAGCACCCACAGCTCCGTGTTTTACGCATGCGCATCAAACCCAAAACACTTCAAAGAACTACAACCGCACGTCACGACAACTACAACAGCTGTGGCCCATGCGCAGTGCGCATCACGGTCATTTAAATGTTTTCTGTACGTGCAAAGATGGCAGCTCAGGTCGACCTGCAGAGACTGATCCGGGAGAAGACGAAGAGGGAGAGGAAGGAGGAGAGGAAGAGGAGGGAGGAAAGGGAGGAGGAGAGGAAGAGGATCGAGGAAAGGGAGGAGGAGAGGAAGAGGAGGGAGGAGGAGAGGAAGAGGAAGGAGCTGACAGCGGAGAAACAGGTGAGGAGAGAGAGGAAGATTCACCGGAGCCTCCCGCTGCAGGTTCCCCGCAAACAGAGCATCATCCGCGGGGAGAAGCACCTCCTGCCGCCCCATCACCTCCACCTGCAGCCAGAGGTGGGAAATACAAATACTTCGTTAATATAGGCCTACTTAAGTACATGCTTCTGGTATCAGTACTTTACTCAACTACTTATTTTTCTGACGACTTTTTACTTTGACTTCTAACATGTTGAACACAAATACCTGTACTTTCTACTTCTTACATGTTGAACACAAATACCTGTACTTTCTACTTCTCACATGTTGAACACAAATACCTGTACTTTCTACTTCTTACATGTTGAACTCAAATACCTGTACTTTCTACTTCTTACATGTTGAACTCAAATACCTGTACTTTATACTTCTTACATGTTGAACTCAAATACCTGTACTTTCTACTTCTTACATGTTGAACACAAATACCTGTACTTTCTACTTCTTACATGTTGAACACAAATACCTGTACTTTCTACTTCTCTCATTTCCCAAACAGGCTGGTTCCTTTAGTCTGAATGTGTGTTTGGTGGCGTGATCATTATTATTTAGAGTCATTGCGTGCCTATTGATTTGAACACGATCCGTGTATCCATCATTTCCTGGTCTTCTCTAAAGAAGAGGGACCAATGGAAACGTTGTCATGTTGCCGTTGGTCACCATGGAAACATTCATTAGCTAACAATGACATTATTGTTCTATTAATATAAAGGGAGGTCAGGTACTCTTTAAAACAGCTGCTAGTTATGGGTACTTTTTACTGAAGTACATTTCAAAGCCTCTTTACTTTGACTTGAGTTAAGAAGTTTAGTCAGTACTTCTACTTTCACCAGAGTATTTTAAACACGAGTATCTGTACTTCTACTTGAGTAAAGGATGTGTGTACTTCTGCTTGAGTAAAGGATGTGTGTACTTCTACCTGAGTAAAGGATGTGTGTACTTCTACTTGAGTAAAGGATGTGTGTACTTCTACTTGAGTAAAGGATGTGTGTACTTCTACTTGAGTAAAGGATGTGTGTACTTCTACCTGAGTAAAGGATGTGTGTACTTCTACTTGAGTAAAGGATGTGTGTACTTCTACTTGAGTAAAGGATGTGTGTACTTCTACTTGAGTAAAGGATGTGTGTACTTCTACTTGAGTAAAGGATGTGTGTACTTCTACTTGAGTAAAGGATGTGTGTACTTCTACCTGAGTAAAGGATGTGTGTACTTCTGCTTGAGTAAAGGATGTGTGTACTTCTACCTGAGTAAAGGATGTGTGTACTTCTACTTGAGTAAAGGATGTGTGTACTTCTACCTGAGTAAAGGATGTGTGTACTTCTACCTGAGTAAAGGATGTATGTACTTCTACTTGAGTAAAGGATGTGTGTACTTCTACTTGAGTAAAGGATGTGTGTACTTCTACTTGAGTAAAGGATGTGTGTACTTCTACCTGAGTAAAGGATGTGTGTACTTCTACCTGAGTAAAGGATGTATGTACTTCTACTTGAGTAAAGGATGTGTGTACTTCTACTTGAGTAAAGGATGTGTGTACTTCTACTTGAGTAAAGGATGTGTGTACTTCTACCTGAGTAAAGGATGTGTGTACTTCTACCTGAGTAAAGGATGTGTGTACTTTTGCCATCTCCTCCTGCAGCCTCCTCTTCCTCTTCCTCCTCCTCTTCCTCAGAAGAAGCACCAGGTAGAATCTCCTGCTCTGTTCAGCTTCTCTCCGCTGAGGAAGGAGCTGAAGGAGAAGGAGCTGAAGCTGAGGAAGGAGCTGAAGAAGGAGCCGAAGGAGCTGAAGCTGAGGAAGGAGAACACGGAAACTAACGTGAAGCACGATCACATCAGGAGCAGCAAGGGTGAGTTTATCATTTGTTTGTTATGACTTGATCGCTTTAAACTCCGCCCCCTGAGCTCTGATTGGTCAGCAGGCAGTGCTTTCACTGAGTTGAGCTCTTAGCCTGCAACCTAACCTGCTTTGGGGCAGCTTAGCCGCTCAGCATCAGTTACCATGGAGACCTAGCCTGCTAAAAAGAGAACCAGCTTCGTAGGACCGGAAACCCAGAGTTTACCTGAAGGTAGCCGCTAAGAGAACATCCTGCTTCGTAGTATACCCCCCCGCTCCATGTGGAACATCAACAGACATGAGAAACAAACAGCCTGTTGAAGACCCTTTAATAACATGTTGCTCTGTATGTACTGAGAGGACTCACGAAGGATGCTTCATTGTGCTTTGTATCTTGTGTGTAGACCCGAGGCCTCGCAGTGAGTCGCTGAAAACGCTGGAGGAGTATCAGCTACTGAGGAAGAAGAAGAAGAAGAAGAAGAAGCCCCACATGCACCACAAAGCTGTGCAGACTGTGACCCCTGACCCCCTCTCCCATCATCACCTCCCCCTCCCGCGGAAGCTCCTCCCCTTCCTGTCGCATCAGGACATCTCCATCCGGCGCTCTCACCTAAACACCGGATCGTGGACGGGACATTTCCTGCACGAGGAGCTTCAGGCGAACGGTGGGGGGTCCGTGTTGCACGCTTACGGCGACGAGTTGTCCTTTCTCGATGCCGCGGAGATGGACGTTTTCGCCCAGGAGTTCCTAAAGCTGGCGTTCTCAGAGAAACCGCGGGGGGCGGCGCTCTACGCCCTCGCTGTGGTGCACGGCGCCGCCCACTTCCTGCCAGACTTCCTGGACTACTTCGCCTTCAACTTCCCCAACACCCCCGTCAAGATGGAGATCCTCGGGAAGAAGGACATCGAGACGACCACCATCGCCAACTTCCACTCTCAGGTAGGAGAGGACATGTGTCCCCTCTTCTCCATGTCTCTTCTACATCAACATGTGTCACCTCTTCCTCATGTCTCTTCTACATCAACATGTGTCCCCTCTTCTTCATGTCTCTTCTACATCAACATGTGTCCCCTCTTCTCCATGTCTCTTCTACATCAACATGTGTCCCCTCTTCTTCATGTCTCTACTACATCAACATGTGTCCTCTCTTCTCCATGTCTCTTCTACATCAACATGTGTCCCCTCTTCTTCATGTCTCTTCTACATCAACATGTGTCCCCTCTTCTTCATGTCTCTTCTACATCAACATGTGTCCCCTCTTCTTCATGTCTCTACTACATCAACATGTGTCCCCTCTTCTCCATGTCTCTTCTACATCAACATGTGTCCCCTCTTCTCCATGTCTCTTCTACATCAACATGTGTCCCCTCTTCTTCATGTCTCTTCTACATCAACATGTGTCCCCTTTTCTCCATGTCTCTTCTACATCAACATGTGTCCCCTCTTCTCCATGTCTCTTCTACATCAACATGTGTCCCCTTTTCTCCATGTCTCTTCTACATCAACATGTGTCCCCTTTTCTCCATGTCTCTTCTACATCAACATGTGTCCCCTCTTCTCCATGTCTCTTCTACATCAACATGTGTCCCCTTTTCTCCATGTCTCTTCTACATCAACATGTGTCCCCTTTTCTCCATGTCTCTTCTACATCAACATGTGTCCCCTCTTCTCCATGTCTCTTCTACATCAACATGTGTCCCCTCTTCTTCATGTCTCTTCTACATCAACATGTGTCCCCTTTTCTCCATGTCTCTTCTACATCAACATGTGTCCCCTCTTCTCCATGTCTCTTCTACATCAACATGTGTCCCCTCTTCTCCATGTCTCTTCTACATCAACATGTGTCCCCTCTTCTTCATGTCTCTTCTACATCAACATGTGTCCCCTTTTCTCCATGTCTCTTCTACATCAACATGTGTCCCCTCTTCTTCATGTCTCTTCTACATCAACATGTGTCCCCACTTCTCCATGTCTCTTCTACATCAACATGTGTCCCCTCTTCTTCATGTCTCTTCTACATCAACATGTGTCCCCTCTTCTCCATGTCTCTTCTACATCAACATGTGTCCCCACTTCTCCATGTCTCTTCTACATCAACATGTGTCCCCTCTTCTTCATGTCTCTTCTACATCAACATGTGTCCCCTCTTCCTCATGTCTCTTCTACATCAACATGTGTCCCCTCTTCTTCATGTCTCTTCTACATCAACATGTGTCCCCTCTTCTCCATGTCTCTTCTACATCAACATGTGTCCCCTCTTCTTCATGTCTCTTCTACATCAACATGTGTCCCCTCTTCTTCATGTCTCTTCTACATCTACATGTGTCCCCTCTTCTTCATGTCTCTTCTACATCAACATGTGTCCCCTCTTCTTCATGTCTCTTCTACATCAACATGTGTCCCCTCTTCTTCATGTCTCTTCTACATCAACATGTGTCCCCTCTTCTTCATGTCTCTTCTACATCTACATGTGTCCCCTCTTCTCCATGTCTCTTCTACATCAACATGTGTCCCCTCTTCTCCATGTCTCTTCTACATCAACATGTGTCCCCTCTTCTCCATGTCTCTTCTACATCAACATGTGTCCCCTCTTCTCCATGTCTCTTCTACATCAACATGTGTCCCCTCTTCTCCATGTCTCTTCTACATCAACATGTGTCCCCTCTTCTCCATGTCTCTTCTACATCAACATGTGTCCCCTCTTCTTCATGTCTCTTCTACATCAACATGTGTCCCCTCTTCTTCATGTCTCTTCTACATCAACATGTGTCCCCTCTTCTTCATGTCTCTTCTACATCAACATGTGTCCCCTCTTCTTCATGTCTCTTCTACATCAACATGTGTCCCCTCTTCTCCATGTCTCTTCTACATCAACATGTGTCCCCTCTTCTTCATGTCTCTTCTACATCAACATGTGTCCCCTCTTCCTCATGTCTCTTCTACATCAACATGTGTCCCCTCTTCTCCATGTCTCTTCTACATCAACATGTGTCCCCTCTTCTTCATGTCTCTTCTACATCAACATGTGTCCCCTCTTCTTCATGTCTCTTCTACATCATGTGTCCCCTCTTCTTCATGTCTCTTCTACATCAACATGTGTCCCCTCTTCCTCATGTCTCTTCTACATCAACATGTGTCCCCTCTTCCTCATGTCTCTTCTACATCAACATGTGTCCCCTCTTCCTCATGTCTCTTCTACATCAACATGTGTCCCCTCTTCCTCATGTCTCTTCTACATCAACATGTGTCCCCTCTTCTCCATGTCTCTTCTACATCAACATGTGTCCCCTCTTCTTCATGTCTCTTCTACATCAACATGTGTCCCCTCTTCTTCATGTCTCTTCTACATCATGTGTCCCCTCTTCCTCATGTCTCTTCTACATCAACATGTGTCCCCTCTTCCTCATGTCTCTTCTACATCAACATGTGTCCCCTCTTCCTCATGTCTCTTCTACATCAACATGTGTCCCCTCTTCCTCATGTCTCTTCTACATCAACATGTGTCCCCTCTTCTTCATGTCTCTTCTACATCAACATATGTCCCCTCTTCTCCATGTCTCTTCTTCATCAACATGTGTCCCCTCTTCTTCATGTCTCTTCTACATCAACATGTGTCCCCTCTTCTTCATGTCTCTTCTACATCAACATGTGTCCCCTCTTCTACATCACCATGTGTCCCCTCTTCTTCATGTCTCTTCTACATCAACATGTGTCCCCTCTTCTTCATGTCTCTTCTACATCAACATGTGTCCCCTCTTCTTCATGTCTCTTCTACATCAACATGTGTCCCCTCTGTGGAAAGAGACTCTGAAAGTTTCAGGAACAAAGATTCTCTCTCTTTTTGATCCATTTCTATAAAAACCTGTCTGAAAATGAGCTGATCAGATTTTGGCCACTTGATGATGTCATAACGATGTTTTGTCTTGTGTAACCATTAGCCAATCAGCAACCAAGGTAACCCCCCCCCCCCCCCCCTCATCACCTGAATCTCCTCCTAGAGCTCCATTGAGTTATTTTTACCCAAATCTCTCTCATGCCCCTTTCACACCAACGCGGTTCCAGGGCCGGTTCGGAGCTAGAGCCTGATAAGCACCAGTTTTTCCTGTTCACACCGCAGCGCAGCCGGCTCTTTCCCCGAAAACCGGTTCTTACCAAGCTCCAAAAAATTGTCGGTTTAGAAGCAAAAATCACATACGTCACGCTTACGTCGGAAGCGGGGGCAGGGGCGGGATCAACCTCCTGAACAACAACAACAAGCCCACGTTTTGTCCTATTTGTACACAACGATGGAAAACCCCAAACTTTAACCGTGGACCAGATTTGCAACAAACTGAAGAAAGTTAAGCAGGATTATCGGGACCAAAAGTGAGACCTCGGACGGAGTGGCAACGGTCGTCCGAAAACAAGTCCACATTATGACTTGCTAGACTCAGTCAAAGAACATTTGAAAGTTGCTTGTGACGAATGGAAGGTTTGTGGTGAAGTCGTCCGATCATTTGCATTTGGTTTCGGCAAAAGCAAAACGAGCAGCGCTTCAGTACAACGGGCCCTTGGTGTTGTTGTCGATGTGAGGGGTTTCTGCGTAGTTTGGCTTTATGAAGCAGGCACGTAAACGGGGACGTAATGACGCAGCAGCGGCAGCACCAGTCGGGCTCTGGGCGGTGTGAACAAAACGGAGGCTGAAAATAAAAAACGGTTCCGAACCAGAAGAGCGCAAGAGGAGCTAGAACGGTAATGGTAAATGGAGTGTACTTACGTAGCGCAGTCTTTAAGACAGAGTACCTTACTCTAGGAACTAACTTCACACACCGTTGGCCATCGGGAGCAACTCAGGGTTAAGTATCTTGCCCAAAGATACATCGACATAATAATAATAATAAATGGGATTTATATAGCGCTTTTCTAGACCCAAAGACGCTTTATATTATGAGTCAGGTCGACAAACAAAACAAGAACAAAAACAAAAACAAAACAAAAACAGAAAAGCAGTCAGGAGGATGTTGGTTCAGAGGGGGGAGGGGCGGGTTTAAGGATAAGCAGAGTTGAAGAGGTGGGTTTTGAGACGGGACTGGAACAGGGTGAGGGACTCAGACTCACGGAGGTCTTGGGGGAGGGAGTTCCAGAGCTTCGGGGCTGCCACAGAGAAGGCTCTGTCCCCGAAGCTCCGGAGTTTGGCCTTGGGGATTGAAAGCAAACCGGCTGAGGTGGATCTGAGGGACCAGGGTGGTTGGTAGAGGATGAGGAGGTCAGTGAGGTAGGGGGGGGCCAGATGGTGGAGGGCTTTATAGGTGAGGACCAGGAGTTTGTAGTGGATGCGGTGAGAGACGGGAAGCCAGTGGAGTTCTTTGAGGACCGGGGTGATGTGATGCCATGATTTGGTGTGGCTGAGGAGTCTGGCGGCTGCGTTCTGGACACGCTGGAGTCTACTGAGGGAGGTGGAGCTGATGCCGTAGAGGAGTGAGTTGCAATAGTCAAGGCGGGAGGAGATGAAGGTGTGAATGAGTCGCTCAGCTGCGGGGCGGGTGAGAGAGGGACGGAGTTTGGCGATATTGCGGAGGTGGAAAATGAGGTTTTTACAACTTGGCGGATGTGGGGGTCGAGGGAGAGGGTGGGGTCGAATATCACGCCAAGGTTGCCTGCCTGGGTGGAGGGGGAAACAGGGGTGCCATCGATGGTGACTGTCAGGTTGGGGGTTTTGCTGAGGGTGGATTTGGAGCCGATGAGGAGGAGTTCAGTTTTATTGCTGTTGAGTTTGAGGAAGTTGTGTTGCATCGAGGATTTGATTGCAGTCAGACAGGATTCGATGTGTGTGAGAGGGGGGTTGTGGGGGATTTGGTGCTGAGGTAGATCTGTGTGTCGTCAGCATAGCAGTGAAAGTCCAAGTTGTGATGGCGGAGAATCTGACCAAGGGGGAGGATGTAGATGATGAAGAGGAGGGGGCCGAGCACTGAACCTTGGGGAACACCTTGGGTGACTGAAGCTGTGGTAGAGGAGTGATTGTTGAGGGAGATGAAGTGGGATCTGTCGGAGAGGTAGACTGGAGCCACCTGAGACATGTTGACTGCATGGGCTGGGATTGAACCCACAACCTTCTGGTTGAAAGACGACCGCACTCCCTCGCAGCCACAGGCGCCCCTTGGTGTGGGAGGGGCATCAGAGGGCTTTTCTATACAAACCAAATACTGGCTCTAACACGATGTGTATCTACCTGTTGCAGGTGAGCCGGACGTATTGCTCGGGGACGTACCGCTCCGGCCCCATGAGGCAGATCAGTTTGGTGGGGGCCGTGGACGAGGAGGTGGGAGATTTTTTCCCAGAATTCCTGGACATGCTGGAGGAGTCGCCCTTCCTCAAGGTCAGAGCCAGATACATTGTTCCACCAACTCATCTACTAAAAGAGAAGCTCTTGTTTTAAACATTGTTTAGACGCTGTGAGATGGAAGTGTTTAGCGATATCAAACACGTCATCTTTGCGACAGCGATCTAGCTGCTCCAATGACGGACAGACTAAAAAGGACTCCAAGTCAAAAAGTTTCATAACCAGAGGAACTGCATACAATGATTACTACGTAGAGCTATCAAAAAACAACTCCTAGGCCCAGGAATTAATAGATTAGTTTCAGGACCGGACGAGCCCCATGTAGGTTACGTCCCGGCTCGTGGAAAGTAACATAGAACCAGTTGGAAATTGTAAAGTTGTTTATTGAGTTCTGTAAAATTAACAACACGCAGCCATAACAAAACAAGAAGGCCACAAAGGCTTAAATAAACCACAAAAGGAAGACTCTCTAAATGAGAGTTTTAACAAATGAGAACACAAACAAAATAATTAACAACAAAATAAACAAAAGAAAACCTCACTTCTAAAGTGGGGAAAAGAATTGGGCGGGAGAGGGAGTACCGAGTACCGAGAGAACACGGTGCACGAGGTCTTGTAGTTGGAGAGGCGGGCCCGGCATGCTCCACTCCAGATCTTCGGTTACGCCTAGAGGAGGCGGCGGCCGTAACATTGACTTATCGATGAGGTCGTAAAACTCTCCAAATATTTAGACTTTTATTGACATATTTATAAAAAACTTGTATAAAGTGAATATCTTTGGATATTCAAACACATTACGCTGGATTCTGAGACACTGAGATGAAAACATTCACTGACGTTTTAAACCCCAAACCATTTAAACGTAACCAGGGCAGGCACGCACAGCTGGGAACAATGTGTTTTGAGAAACTAGAGTGCACGAACCAAAACCATCAATCGATTTATCCAGAGAAATGTATTTGCAATATGAATAGTTTATGTAAAGAACCCAATGTTCTTTGAACACACATTGTAATGGGTTAGATCTCATTTCAAACCTCTATTTATCCAGATTGTCCCCTGAGATCATCGATCTCTTTTTCAATACATGTCTTTACTTCCTGTTTTACATAGACATGTTTTGTGCTGTTAGCAGGAAGTTACTGTTCCCAAAGCAAAGACGGAGAAAAAGAACGGAGATAAAGTACAGATATTAACGTGGATATCAACATTTAATACGGCGATATCAAAAGATAAAGTTCACCTTTAAGTGTTAGCAAGAGGCTCAAGGTCAGCGTTAGCTGTAAACATGTGCTTTGAGTCTTAACTCGTTTATATACTGCATTATAACTTTGCTCACTATTTGAAGTTCACTTGTTGAATGGTCTTCTAAAGTAATGCTCATATGGATGAAGCTTAAATGTAGTGTTGTTTTGAGTCTTCGTGTAGCTCTCACGTTGGTTTTTGGAGCTTTCAATAAATTAGAAATCATCAGTCAAGTGGACGACCTTCTTCCGGAGCGATATGCTACAGTTCATATCAGAAAAAATCAAAACCTAGCGTCGGTGTATAGAATACTTTGCTGTATCGATTATTTCCCCCACCCCTACTGAATATACAGCATGTTTCCCCCCCCCCCCCCCCAGATGACCCTCCCCTGGGGGAGTCTCTCCTCGCTGAAGCTCTCCTGCCGATCGCAGAGCGACGACGGGCCGATTCTGTGGGTGAGACCCGGGGAGCAGATGGTGCCGACAGCTGATCTGCAGAAGTCTCCGTTCAAGAGGCGCAGGTACCGGTCCAGCAGATCAGCTGCTCTGTGTGTCGCGTCGTGGACAGTCCCCGTTCATCAACTGAACAGTACTTTGTAAATGCTGCAGCTTTCAGCTGTTGTCCAGATGATGATAGACAACGTTTTAAAATCACAAAACAGCATTAGTTAGAAAGAAAGGATGAAAGACGAGGAGATATAACCAGATATTGTGTGTGCATTAATTACAGTGCAGTATGTACAGAGAGGGGGGGTCACTGAATCACCTCCTCTCCTCCCCCACATGTTTCCTGCAGGTCCATGAACGAGATAAAGAACCTGCACTACCTCCCTCGAGCCAGCGAGCCCCGAGAGGTTCTGTACGAAGACCGGACCAAAGCCCACGCTGACCACGTGGGTCAGAGCTTCGACTGGAAGAGCACTGCCGCCGTGGGACTGCTGAAGGCCGTGAGCTTCAGAGAGGGGTGAGAGAGAGAGAGAGAGAGGGAGGGAGGGAGGAGAGTGAGTGAGAGGACAGGGAGTAGAGTGAGTGAGTAGAGAGAGAGAGAGAGAGAGAGAGAGAGAGAGAGAGAGAGAGAGAGAGAGAGAGAGAGAGAGAGAGAGGAGAGAGAGAGAGAGAGAGAGAGAGAGAGAGAGAGAGAGAGAGAGAGAGAGAGAGAGAGAGAGAGAGAGAGAGAGAGAGAGAGAGAGAGAGAGAGAGAGAGAGAGAGAGAGAGCGTGAGAGAGAACACGTTGTTACTGTTAAAGACCCTCATAAAGCGTGTGTTACAGGAACAACGGTCCCCGGGTCACCAAAGACGTGGTTGTGTTTTCAGGCTGGTGATTTTAACGAGGTGGTGCAGCGGCTGCAGCTCGACCTCTACGAGCCCCCGGTGTCCCAGGTCAGGAGATTCAAATGATTATAATCACATTTATGAGTTACACTGATGACATGTTTAGTATGGGTAACATGTCGTCGTTAAAGTTCTCCTGTGTGTGTGTGTGTGTGTGTGTGTGTGTGTGTGTGTGTGTGTGTGTGTGTGTGTGTGTGTGTGTGTGTGTGTGTGTGTGTGTGTGTGTGTGTGTGTGTGTGTGTGTGTGTGTGTGTGTGTGTGTGTGTGTGTGTGTGTGTGTGTGTGTGTGTGTGTGTGTGTGTGTGTGTGTGTGTGTGTGTGTGTGTGTGTGTGTGTGTGTGTGTGTGTGTGTGTGTGTGTGTGTGTGTGAGCGCAGTGTGTGCAGTGGGTGGACGATGCTAAGTTGAACCAGCTGCGCAGGGAAGGGGTTCGATACGTTCGAACGCAGCTCTGCCACGACGACATCTACTTCATCCCCAGGAACGTGATCCACCAGTTCAAGACGGTGTCGGCCGTCTGCAGCCTGGCCTGGCACATCCGCCTCAAACAGTACCAGTCCTGCGGGGCGGAGACACATGCTGACCCCCCCACGGGACACTACTCTGTCCCTAATCTGCCCGACGACAGCCTCACCTCCTGCGGAGACAGCAAGACTTTCCCATTAGTCTGCAGAGATGGCAAAAGTACACACATCCTTTACTCAAGTAGAAGTACAGATACTCGTGTTTAAAGATACTCTGGTAAAAGTAGAAGTACTGACTAAACTTCTTAACTCAAGTCAAAGTAAAGAGGCTTTGAAATGTACTTCAGTAAAAAGTACCCATAACTAGCAGCTGTTTTAAAGAGTACCTGACCTCCCTTTATATTAATAGAACAATAATGTCATTGTTAGCTAATGAATGTTTCCATGGTGACCAACGGCAACATGACAACGTTTCCATTGGTCCCTCTTCTTTAGAGAAGACCAGGAAATGATGGATACACGGATCGTGTTCAAATCAATAGGCACGCAATGACTCTAAATAATAATGATCACGCCACCAAACACACATTCAGACTAAAGGAACCAGCCTGTTTGGAAAATGAGAGAAGTAGAAAGTACAGGTATTTGAGTTCAACATGTAAGAAGTAGAAAGTACAGGTATTTGAGTTCAACATGTAAGAAGTAGAAAGTACAGGTATTTGAGTTCAACATGTAAGAAGTAGAAAGTACAGGTATTTGAGTTCAACATGTAAGAAGTAGAAAGTACAGGTATTTGAGTTCAACATGTAAGAAGTAGAAAGTACAGGTATTTGAGTTCAACATGTAAGAAGTAGAAAGTACAGGTATTTGAGTTCAACATGTGAGAAGTAGAAAGTACAGGTATTTGTGTTCAACATGTAAGAAGTAGAAAGTACAGGTATTTGTGTTCAACATGTAAGAAGTAGAAAGTACAGGTATTTGTGTTCAACATGTAAGAAGTAGAAAGTACAGGTATTTGTGTTCAACATGTAAGAAGTAGAAAGTACAGGTATTTGAGTTCAACATGTAAGAAGTAGAAAGTACAGGTATTTGAGTTCAACATGTAAGAAGTAGAAAGTACAGGTATTTGAGTTCAACATGTAAGAAGTAGAAAGTACAGGTATTTGAGTTCAACATGTGAGAAGTAGAAAGTACAGGTATTTGAGTTCAACATGTAAGAAGTAGAAAGTACAGGTATTTGTGTTCAACATGTGAGAAGTAGAAAGTACAGGTATTTGAGTTCAACATGTAAGAAGTAGAAAGTACAGGTATTTGAGTTCAACATGTAAGAAGTAGAAAGTACAGGTATTTGAGTTCAACATGTAAGAAGTAGAAAGTACAGGTATTTGTGTTCAACATGTGAGAAGTAGAAAGTACAGGTATTTGAGTTCAACATGTAAGAAGTAGAAAGTACAGGTATTTGTGTTCAACATGTAAGAAGTAGAAAGTACAGGTATTTGAGTTCAACATGTAAGAAGTAGAAAGTACAGGTATTTGTGTTCAACATGTAAGAAGTAGAAAGTACAGGTATTTGAGTTCAACATGTAAGAAGTAGAAAGTACAGGTATTTGAGTTCAACATGTAAGAAGTAGAAAGTACAGGTATTTGTGTTCAACATGTAAGAAGTAGAAAGTACAGGTATTTGAGTTCAACATGTAAGAAGTAGAAAGTACAGGTATTTGAGTTCAACATGTAAGAAGTAGAAAGTACAGGTATTTGAGTTCAACATGTGAGAAGTAGAAAGTACAGGTATTTGAGTTCAACATGTAAGAAGTAGAAAGTACAGGTATTTGAGTTCAACATGTAAGAAGTAGAAAGTACAGGTATTTGTGTTCAACATGTAAGAAGTAGAAAGTACAGGTGTTTGTGTTCAACATGTAAGAAGTCAAAGTACAGGTGTTTGTGTGCGTTGTGAACTTCCAGAAGACTCTGAAACATCGGAGATCTCCGAGTGAAACGTCAGGAAAACTTTTAAAAATGTCCCCGAATGTTTTTCAGCCAAAGACTTAAAGATACAGCAAGACTTTTTATTCTATGAGCTGGATCTCTCTGCTGTCTCGTGAAAAATATGTGTTCATGTTTGTATTTATTTTAATTGTATTTGATGTCCAGTTTCCACTCAGTTGAATTGATTAAAATGTGAAAAATCACCACAGATTACATTTCCTGGATTTTTTTGAAGCCAGTAAACATGAGAAACTAAATACGGGTTATAAATCTTTATTTGGAGCAAAAATATAAATGTTTCCGGGGTTAATATTCATTCAGCATTTAATATATTCATTGCTATCGGGATGTTAAGAGCATTCCATGGAATATAACAAAGTGTTTTCTGAAATAAATGACATACCCCATTGAATTATGACTGAAGATCGTCAGCTGTCTTCCTCTCCCGTGTTGTTTCTCGATACGTAAAGGCTGCAGCACCTTTGATAACTTCTCTCTACATATCAAACATACCGGTAAACCAGCATCGTTTGCTGTGAAAGCAGATAACTCTGTCCACACATAATTAAATCCTGTGTTCCTCCGGTACTTTTCTTTGAGTTATCCATAGTTCGCTCATCGAGCCGGGGGTCAGGTTATTCACCCGCAGGAAAAGGCGCTCGCGCGGGACCGTAGTTGATCTAATTAAAACCGTTTTGTTTTTTATTTATGTGTCACAGTATCACCTCAAAATACAAGATACGAAACATTTTCAACCATGCAACAAAATATAAATAGTCCTACAAATACTTATTTTATTTCCTTCTTATTTTTGTCTAAACTCAAGGGAGCCAGAGCAGAGGGCTTAAAGGGCCGCGGGTTTCTGGGCGAGGGCTTGAGCTGTCAGATTTTCAGAAACGGGGTTTGATTGGCTGGTGCTGGCTACTCCGGCGTCTCCGGTCTGCAGACGGAGACGGACCGCTATGCTACCCACACAATTCAGGTTGGAACGTACAGAAATACAACTTGGAGAGATTTCTTTTGAAACCACTTTTATTCACAATTATTCACAAGACAAACAGACATCACCAAATAATAAACGTTTAGTTTGACATGGTGCTAAAATTAAAATCTGTAACTTTCATAAAAACAAAAAAACATCACAACTGAGATCAGGAAAAACATAGCATCTCAGGAAAAGAGTCATTGTCATTTGTAAACGTCAGTCCGTTGCAGTGAGCAGCGATCAGTGCCAGCTCTGCAGCAGGAGGCAGATCACCCGGACTGACCTGAGGCTCAGACGTGAAGCCAGGCCTGAAGCGTGGTCCAGGCGGGGGCCACACACCTCCACCACCTGGCCCAGCGTGAGGATCCTCTCCTCACAGAGTCTCTGTTGCAGAGAAGGCCCAGCACCTTGAAGAGACCTCCATAGAAACCCGAAAGATTGTTCAATTGTAATCCATTCAGGCCCATCAGGAACAGCGACTCAGCCAGACCCAGCCCACCACCGCGCTCCAATAAGGCCCGAGCTACGGGTCTCCAGACCAGGTCAGCAGGTCCAGTCAGGCATACTTGCCAACCTTGTAGTTGTAAGTGCACTGCCTCGCAGCCTAGCACCGTCCTTGATGGAGCATGTGTGTGGGCTGGACCTGTATTTTAGAGGAAAGGAGTGAGCAGAGAGAGGAGAGTAGTTGTCGATTCTTGTTCTGTTTTCTGTGACTATCTGCCTCACCCTCTCAGACTTTGAGTCTGATACTACTATGGCTTGATGGAAAATAAATCCCTTTGAAATACACCGCCTCCTTCTCACCGGCACTACAATATAATATTTACAGTGTTTTTGCACTTTCAGAAAACACATGCAGATGTACGTAAAAAAAAAAGTATTGTCTGTAATTAAATACGTAACTCGTAATATAAAAGTGTATTACTATTATAAGACTTTAAGATATTTCTTTGTCATTTTAAGGTAAACATAAAACTGGAAGAAAAAAAACGTCAAATAAAAAAAACGTAACATTTAAGTAAAACATTTTTATATAAATAATTTTCTCAATATTCGATTCGGCACCCACAGAGAGAGAGGCGCCAGGAGAGAGAGAGTGAGAATGACCACAGGAAGTGACAGGATGACTGCCCATCAAGGAGGGCTACTTGCAATCATTGTGGGAAAGTGGACACTGGGAAAGGGTGAGCAAGAGCAAGCAGGTGAGAGAAGTGACTGAGGGTGAGGGATCAGAAGATGGACAGTATTATTATCTGGGCTTAGTTAATAGCATGCCTCACAATGATAATGAATGGACAGTCACATTAGAGATTGGCAGCTCACCTGTAGAATTTAAAATAGATACAGGAGCCGATTGTAGTATCATAAGCGAAACTGTGTACAAAACACTGGAGCCAAAAAGGGCTCTACAGAGGCCAAAGAAGGTGCTGAGTGGTCCCGGGGGTGGATTGAACTGTTTAGGGCAGTTTATAACTCAGACCAGCTACAAGGGAAACACATACACATGCAGGCTCTATGTCATTAGAGGGCAGAGTGTGAATACCCTACTCAGCAGGCCAGTAGCTGTAGCTATGGGGTTAGTAAAGCGAGTGGGCGAGGTCAACATCCGTGAACAGGAGTTTGGCCTACTGAAAACACAGCCTGTGAAGATAGCTCTAAAGGACAATACCCAGCCCTATGCAGTATGCACAGCACGCCGGGTCCACAGTCTTCTCATCACTTGACGCAGCGTCAGGGTTCTGGCAGATCCCACTGGACAAAGACAGCCAGAGGTTGACCACCTTCATCACGCCGTACGGTAGGTACTGTTTTAAACGTCTTCCCTTTGGGATCAGCAGCGCACCTGAGATATTTCAGAGGAAGATGGTGGAGACGCTGGAAGGGCTGGATGGCGTTGCCGTCTACATGGACGACATCATCATCCATGGCAGCAACACCGGCGAACATGATGAGCGGCTGCAGAAGGTTCTGGATCGGCTGGAGTCTGCAGGCCTGAAGCTGAACAATGAGAAGTGTGTGCTGAGAAAGGAGGAGCTGCACTTCCTGGGTCAGGTGATCAACAAAGATGGTGTACGACCCGACCCGGCCAAAGTGTCTGCAGTCAGCAAACTTGAACCACCAGAAAACGTGCAGGAACTAAAGAGAGCACTCGGCATGATCAACTACCTGGGGAAATATATTCCAGACCTCGGCACAGTGGGCCAGCCACTATATGCACTGTTAAAAGCAGACTCAGTGTGGAGGGGGGGTCCGGCGCAACAAGCAGCCTTTGAGCGAGATAAAGAGCTCCTCACATCGTCACCTACCCTGGTGTACTATGATGTTAACAGGAGCACAGTGGTCTCAGCAGACGCAAGCCGTTATGGGATAGGCGGTGTCCTGCTGCAGCTCCATGGCGAGGACTGGAGACCGGTAGCATACTGCTCAAGGCGACTGAGCGACGCTGAGACCAGGTACGCTCAGATAGAGAAGGAGTGCCTGGCGAGCGTGTGGGCGTGTGAGAGGTTTCAGATGTATCTCTACGGCCTACCAGCATTCAAACTGATTACGGATCACAAACCCCTCATCCCACTGATGAACTCCAGGGATCTCGACAATGTGCCACTCCGCTGCCAGCGACTCCTCGTGCGGTTGATGAGGTTCAACCCAGAGGCTGAGTATGCGCCGGGGAAAACCCTGGTGGTGGCAGACACACTGTCCAGGAGCCCACAGGAAGACAAGGGGCTCAGTAGAGACACAGACGTGGAGTGTTACGTAGCAGCTGTGATGAGCAGCATTCCAGCATCGCCGAAAAAGATAGACAGCATCCGCGTGGAGACGGCAGCGGACGAGCAGCTCCAAGAAGTGATCAGGTACATACAAGAGGGGAGGCCTGAACACCTAGCACACACAAACACCTGTGTTAGGGAGTACTTTCCCGTTAGGAACGAACTGTCTATGCATGATGGGGTAGTGACCAGAGGGAGTAGAATAGTGATACCAGGGAGATTGAGGTCAGAGATACTAGAACGCATACATGAGGGCCATCGAGGTCTTAACAAGTGCAGAGACAGGGCCAACACTTCGGTGTGGTGGCCTGGCATAGCCACACAGATCACACACAAAGTCGAGAACTGCATTTACTGTCGTGAGCAGAGGAGAGCACAGAGCAGAGAGCCTCTCCTGTCAACACCTCTCCCAGACAGGCCGTGGAAGAGAATTGGCATAGATTTATGTGAACATGAGAGAGAGAGTTACCTAGTCATAGCTGACTACTACTCTAGATACCTGGAGATACTCCACATGCCTACCACGACTAGTGCACATGTGATCTTGAAGCTGAGAGCCACGTTTGCCCGGCACGGAATACCGGAGGAGGTTGTCAGTGACAACGGACCGCAGTTCAGCAGCGAGGTCTTCAGAGGCTTTGCCTGTGACATGGACTTTAAGCACACAACCTCTAGTCCCCACAACCCACAAGGAAACGGTTATGCTGAACGTGCAGTTCAAACGGCAAAGGGGATTCTGAGACAAAAGGACCCCCTACTTGCTTTAATGGTTTACCGTTCTTCTCCACACAGCAGTACGGGTGTCAGTCCGGCAGAGCTCCTAATGGGCAGGAAAATCAGGACGACGCTTCCCACTCTGTCCAAGAACCTGCAACCAAGGTGGCCGAGCAGACATCCCATCAAAGCTCGAGATGCTGCAGAGAAGAGCAACTATAACAAGCGCCATGGCGTGAGAGAGCTCACACCACTGCAGCGAGGAGACCATGTTCTCACCAGACTGGACAATCAAAAGACCTGCTCCACACCTGCAGTAGTGGCAGGTGAGAGTGTTACACAGAGGTCTTATCTCATCGAGACGGAGCAGGGTGCTCTGTACAGACGTAACCGTCGACATCTCCAAGCGGTGCCCGTAGCGGGGCCTCCAGCGAACGACGACACAATCAGATGAGCCCAGAACATGGCTCGCCTGGTCCAACAAGGAACACTGATGGACTGATCCAAACCAGGTCTGGTAGACCTGTTAAACCTGTCCAGAGACTTGACCTATGAGGGGACAGTTCAATAGTTAAAAAAAAAGGGTGTTGATATTGAACAAAAAAGAGGGAAAAAGGGGATATGTCATAGTTATTGATATGTGTTGATATTGTTAAAAGGAAAAAGGGAGTTGTCATAGTATTGTTAACTGACTACAAGGGGAGTTATCATATACGTTACGGCATGTTTACGACAGTTACAGTAAGTGGGAGTGGCGCGAGAGGTAGTCTAGGTTGGGATTGATGAACCACCGGAGGAGGCAATAAAGCGTGCTGTTAAATAACCAACTGTTCCGTTGTCTGTTAATATCCAAGATATTACACTTGTTTTATTTATGTGTTCTGTTGCTGTGTGACCTGCATGGGACCTTATTTCGGAAAAATTATGTATTGAAGTCAGTGGAGAGAGAAAGATTATCTTTCGATCTCGTTTGAATTGTGCCACGAATTACACATATGATGTTTGCCAATTTAAAAGATAATTTTGCAAAAAAATAAAAATGTGTCGTAAAACTGTGAACACATTTGTTTGTGTGAAACGCTGAATGAACTACATCTCTGGTCTCGCAGAACAACACACGTCACCAAGATGGCCGTCACTACTGTCTTGTCAACAAAAGGATTGACTACCCTCACTATCACCACAATGAAACACATCCAGAAGAATGTCATGCAAAGCTGCCTTCCTTTGATTCTCTCTGAACTGCCTGGTCTTTTTCATGTTTAATGTCAAGCATTTGTGCAGATAGCATGAAGTAGAACAGATCGCCGATGCTAATGTAGCGTTAGCATTTCTCCCCCGGGCTTAAATTGTGTATTATAGAATGATCACACCGGTGACTCTTACTGTTTAACAAGTTGGGTTATTTGATGTTACTTCATAGTAAGGCTAATACAAATGACAAGGCTGTAATGCTAACTAACTTGCTAGCTACTAGCTAGGTAGCTAACTTGATCCAGCCCTTTCTCATTTCATCAAATCCCCCTCCTCGACTCCTCGACTGCTTGGTCCTCCGGTAGCGACCCGGAAATGAATTTCAGCGCGCCATGTTGAAGGACATCTCATTTCTCTAAATGCACTTCGAGGACCGAGGACCGAGGATCGAGCGTCGAGGAGGCTCTCTGGAGGAGCTATAACCGAGGAGAGAGGAGAGAGGAGAGAGGAGGCTCTCTGGAGGAGCTATAACCGAGGAGAGAGGAGAGAGGAGAGAGGAGGCTCTCTGGAGGAGCTATAACCGAGGATACACTGATGGATCCTCCAAGGCTCCTTCCTGGATGCATTTCCGGGAACAGAGATGTTTCGAAGTATCGTGACGCACGGCCGGACTGATCTCAGCCAATCACAGCTCTGCATGCATCCCCTGGATATTATTTTATTAACTGCTTTCATTGTGACGCGAAGTTTACAGAGAGAACAGCTGCTGAGGTCAGTGCAGAAAGCAGAGCAGTGTGTATAATATATATCGCTCAATAATATATGCAACAGGCCAACATTTCACACTTTATTTGTAGGCTTCAGGAGATATCTACAAATGAACAGTAGATATTTTTCATGAAACCATATAGTGCTTCACATAATAAAAAAAAAACGGCTGTAGCCTGATATTTAGCTATGCTTTAGGAGCTGTTTGTGTGTGTGTGTGTGTGTGTGTGTGTGTGTGTGTGTGTGTGTGTGTGTGTGTGTGTGTGTGTGTGTGTGTGTGTGTGTAGGTGGTTGTGTGTGTGTGTGTGTGTGTGTGTGTGTGTGTGTGTGTGTGTGTGTGTGACATAGTTGATGTGGCAGGCAGACAGGCAGGTGTCAGTAGGTTATCTGACATATGAATGGTAAAAAATAGTACATTCTCCGTTAGCCTACGAGCTCCCCGTTTGAGCGAAGGACTATTCCTTCTCAACGTAGCATGAAATTGGATATGCGCTTAACTTGTCCTGGATTGGAATTTTTCCGAACATTTCCCTAGGAGGAAAAATGTGCTTAAAATGCATGAAAAACCCACATATAGTTTTTGGGGGGCGGGGCTAATAGAAGGCAATTTGAAATATGTCCAGATTCATAAGAGCAATGTGTATACCGCGTTTCGTGAATATTGGAAAACCTATATCCAAGTAGTTTGGAGTAATTTGGAGTAATTTGTGGCATGTAAATCGTCAAAAATGGTGTATTCACTGTTAGCTTACGACCTCCACGATCTAGCTTTCAGAAATGTCCTTCGCAATTTAGCATCACATTGGATATGGGCTGAACTTGTTCTGGATTGGAATTTTTCCGATCATTCCCCTATGAGGAGTTCGCAGAAATGTCCTTAAAATGCATTAAAAAAACGCACATTTTTCAAAATGGCCGATTTTCTGGAGGGCGGGGCTAATAAAAGCAAATTTGAAATATGTCCGCAATCATAATAGCAATGTGTCTACAGCGTTTCGTGAATACCGGGAAAACTATATGCGAGTAGTTTGGAGTAATTTGCGTCATGCAAATCGTCGAAAATGGTGTATTCGCTGTTAGTTTACGACCTCCACGATTGAGCTATCAAACATGTTCTTCGCAATTTTGCATCATATTGGATAGGGGATGAACTTGTCTTGGATTGGAATTTTTACGATCATTCCCCTCGGAGGAGTTTGCAAGAATGTGCTTAAAATGCATGAAAAACACAAATTTTTCAAAGTGGCCTACTTTGTCGGGGGCGGGGCTAATGGAAGCTATTTACAAATATGTCCGCAATTCCATGAGGAATGTCAGTGCCAAAATTCGTGAAGTTCTGAGAAACTATGTGACTATCACACAATAGGGCGCGCTAGTGAGCAGTCTTTTTGAAAAAGTATGTTTTTTTTTTACATTCTCGAAAAGGTCGTGGGCTGTGACGTGTCTCCCAAGTTTTGCATCCGAAGCTCATTTTATGCTATCTGAATAAAAAAAAAATGTATAGGCCACGCCCACATTCTGCATTTGTTGCAACACTTTAAATCTCAGTTCGTAGTCACCCCCAGAGTATGTGTACAAAATAAAAATAAAAATGTGTGTTGCTTTTGGCGCCCCCTATGGTCCAAAATAAAAATGCTTTGGTGTGCCTATTCCCCAAGATGGAATGAAGCTATCCACCAAAATCTGTGATTTATGGATACAATGTTGATGACTTATCAGCATTTCTTTCTAAGCCCCGCATTTTTGCGAGTACGAATTGATTAATGGTGGCAATATTTATCGTCCTAACATGCTCATTTTCTTTGGTAATGTTTGTGACCCTCCACCGATGCTGTATACGAAGTTTGGTATCGAAAAACAAAAAATAGAAATTTAAGTGATTATTTCACTGTTTTGAACATTATGCTAATTAATTGAGACATTTTAAAATCAGACAGAGTTGATACGATATATTCTGTCCTGTTCACGATAAAATAAAACGAGATGCAAAATAAGTTCTGGTCTCCCAGCTGTGTGCAGCTCTGTCATAAAAAAAACAATTTTTTTTTAAATATCCCATTTGTGTTCTCATAAAATGTAAAAAAACGTTTTGAAAAAAGGTTGTAATGCAGTATATAAAAATAAGTATAATCTGTCAGAAAGATGAAGAGTGCTTTTGAAAGACACGGATTGTTTGTTTGCACATCGAGAGAACACTAAAGTGAGAATTAAGAGTCAAATATAGTGAAAAGCTCCAGGAAGTAAAGACAGTACATCAACGTCAACTCTTCTGCTTTTATTTCATTCATTGATTACAAAAGTTAGTGCCAAAATAAAAGCCTCAAAACAATACAAAATCAATCTGAGATGTTCCGACACACATTGTAGTAAAAATAAATACAGATAAGAAGCAGGGAAGTGCAAAATGATAGTTACAAAGATCACAGTGTGTACAGACAGACTAATACTAACTACTTCTTCTCTTGTTGTTATGAAACTGACTCTGGAAGAGATGTGCATCGAACCAAAGAGTTGAGTTAGGAATAATATAAATGCTCTCTGGGGAATATTTCTTTAAATTGGCGAAGCTACAGAGCAACGACACAACGCAGCAACATTAAATATAGATAATGATATTATTTACTTTGAACAGACTCACAACCATCTGGTCTTTCTGCTTTAAGGCGTGTGTGGGATGTATTATATTCAGGCACTAAGCTAGACTACAGAAACCAGTGCTTCGTCTAGAAAGGAAATGTTTTAGCGCTGCGTTCACACGAGACGCGGAGCAGCTTTTTGAGCCGCGCAGTTACTCGTGAAGTGAAGGCAAAGAAACGCGTAGAGGAAACGTTCAGGCTTCATTCCCACGAGTTACATTTTATTCAAACTCCAGGGACAAATTGTCGCGATTGTCTCTTAGAGCCAATCAGTGGTGAGGATCTCCTGTCGTCACTGATGGAGGGGAATTAGAAAGCAGCCGTTAGCTCAACTCATATCTGCTCAGAAACTGGAGAAAGTTCTGAATGTACAAACCCCAGACTGTCTGCGGACAGTCTTTATTTCTGTCTGCAGGACGTTACTGTGAGTGTGGAGGTTAGCTTAGCCTGATCAGGAGCACTTTAAAGTGTCTTGTAAGCACACTCATTTTGATCCCTGTGTTACAATCAAATCACAGCGTGTTATTGTTGGGGTTCTATCTACACGTCTACATCTAACGAGTCACGTTAGTTAGGCTGCTTTGCGTCCGCTGTGAACGCACCTTAAGACTTGAGGAACCATTTATCGGCCTCTTTTAAGCAACTGCTCACTTTTTTAATGATTCGTTTCCCAAAAGATTGAGATTTTTTGTTTTAAAACATCAAATAAAAACGGCTAACTATTGATTGAAAGTGGTTACTCATCAGATTTCTGCCAGCTATGTTTAAGGTGCATGCAGTCATTCTGACGCTTCATAGTGCAACATGTATTCATCAACAGAAGCCTCATCCCTTCATAACAAGGACAAATGCAGGATAGAGAAAAAGTCGTTTTGAGTGTCAGGAATTTCCGTCGTCAACTAATCGAAAGGAGTCGCTTAAAGCAGAAGCTACGGATTTATTTTAAGTTCCTGACGTTTCGGAGTCTCAGGCGGTCAGAAATGTTTCTTCAGAGCGTCTCCGTCGGCCAATCCCGTCCCGAGGAACATGGAGACATTCAGACGTGTCCGGAGACATCCCCTGATCAGCTGATCGACTCTACAGCCAGTAGTTATGGACCAGCAGCAGCATCATCCCCTGTACTGCAGGACCAAAGGAAAAGGGTTTAGGTGTCAGTCAGACACGAGGGAAAGTGTAGAAAGCCTGCAGCCCTGTGAGGCGGATCTGTGAAGGGTTAACGTGGAGAAGCGAGTCGGCAGCAGGAGAATAAACATTCAACCCAATCAAATCAACAACTGTCTCCAGTACGAGGAAACCATGTGCGTGCATGTTAGTAGAACATAAATGTTAGTTTGCGTTAATTCAAGAATTGATCATTTGAACGATCGATGCCGGTAAAAGAAGACATACAAAAGGTCAAGAATAGAGTTCTCTTCACGGTTATCCCTCCCACCCCACCTGCATGGCTGTCGTCTTGATTGTTCCAGTTCTGCATCTCTGTTTCTATGGTTACGTCCGTATTAGAAAGCTGTGCTGGGATAACCTGCTGATCTCAGCAGCAGCTAGCGTCCACTACGCTGTGAAGTAGAGACGCTCACTCAGCGGACCATTTGAACGGCTGATGAAAACAACGGAGTTCCATTCTTAATAAGCCACGCCTCCATTCTTAATAAGCCACGCCTCCTTAATTGGTCACTTCGTCTGAATCAACCTTTCTATTCTTTATCTTTCTTTATTCATTTTGACTTTCTCATCATTTTGAAATGTCATATTTTAACTCTTTCGTCATAGACTTGTTCTCATATCTTGTTCTCATAATTTAGATTTTTTTCTCATATTTTAACTCTTTCTTAATATTTGAATTTTTTCTTCGTGTTTTGACACTTTGGTCATAGTCTTGACTTTTTGTCATAATTTTGACTTTTGGTCATAATTTCTCATATTTTGACTTTTTCTTCATTTGACTTGTTCTCATATTGTAACTGCTCTCTGTAAATGTGTTGGCTTGATTGAATTCTCAGTTTCATTCAGTTGTTAAAGCTTTGAGTTGCATCTTGTGTAAGAAGAAGGTATACTTTATGAATCCCTTTCAAGGACATTTCTTTCCCCTCCGTTGTGTTTGCACACATTACACACAGATAGCAGAGGTGGCAGAGCAGAGAGCCTGCCAGGTACAGGTACGCCAGGTGCCAGGTACGCCAAGGAAGCAGTCTGGAGGTTAGATGCCTTGCTCAAGGGCACCTCGGCAGTGGCCTTGGAGGTGAACCGGCACCTCTCCAGCTACCAGCTCACTCCATCTTTTATTTTTGTTGGTCCGATCGGGACGTGAACCGGCGACCCTTCGGTTCCAAGAGCAGGTCCCTACAGACTGAGCCACTGCCGAACGAAAAGTGCTTCACAGATAAACCTTTATTTTCATCCTCTTACCGAAGCTCTACATCCTCTTCTTTCGGAGCAGTGCGAACGTGGTCCTTCCTAGAGCTGCAATCCAATAATGACGGTCAGTGGACGTACGATAGATAACACCCACGACACTAACTTCCACCACCACTACACACACACACACACACACCGACACCAGCCCCATCTAACGGACAACATATTTATAATATTGCCGTTTTATATGGTTACCATGCCAACTGGTGTTACAAAAGTGTACAAATAAATTCTACTAGAATAATAAAAAGTGAACACCACACACACCAACACACAGGGAAAGTACCAAAATGAGTTTAGTACAAAAAAAGATCTTTGTTTCCAAAGTATCCAAACGTTATGCCCTTAGGGGCCTTTGTCTAAAGTGGTGTGTTCAGAGATTTCATGTTGCCGACACACTCCTACACAGTGAAGACATCACCACCAGGAAGCTGTTTCTTCAGAATCACTTCCTCAGATCTAATGTGCCGGTCTTAATCTCACTTTTAGGCAGAAACTGCAGCTAAAAGATCAAAAGCCAAACTTAACTGAAAGGACTTTGGGCCATCAACTATTGCCTTATAGAGATATTTTGAAACGGCTCAACGCAGGATGAGGATATTGGCCTAAAGCATTGTTGCCTCAGTATGGGTGTTTCTGAGATTGGGGTATTTCTGCCTTTTGCCCCACTTCCTGCATCCAGCAGTTTGCTTTAAACGCTAACTTGGGGTGACATACGGTATGTAGTGTCTTGGCAGTTTGACCCAGCGTCAGTCCGTCTGTTGTGAGTGAGCTGCAGCTCTGTGTAGCGTCTCCTAATGACTACAGGCGGGAGAGAGAGCCTCAGAAACAGATCCCCACAGCTTCAACATGCAACATTCACACAGGAAGAAGAGCTTTGAGTGTGAACAGGTTTAAAACATTTTACCCGGCCTTTTCCTTGGAGCATTTCAGGAATCCACACCGCCATAAACCGACAGCGATGGCAAATAAGACGATTACTTCATGAGAAACAAAAAGGAAGATGGTGAAAGTGAAGACGATCGTCCACAATAAAATAAGTCTCAATGAAATGCATGAAAGGGTTAGATGGTTATTGTTCTTAGGCTTCAATAGCTTCTGCTCTTTGAAAGCAAACACACCTTCCTAGTGAACTGGATATCATGCACAAACCACAGCACGTCACTAATGACTGTAAACATAGAAGATGATGCTCTCTGCAGCCCTGCTGTTCTTCTGAGGACATCGTCTCATTTTCAATCATCACTTTATATTCTAGAGGTAATGTTTAAACTTACCCGCAAAAGCCACACCGAGCCCCGTGTACAACCTTTTTCCATCGTCTGTAAAAACAAAAGAAGTGTGTTAAGTTAAACTACAACTCTTCAGAATCAGAATGCAAATAGGTCGGTGGGTAGAGTTATTATTTGACCATAACAAAATAAAAAATTAATGTTTTACATGAAAATAAGAAGTTGAATAAAAATAAGTTAAACTATATTTACACAAGAAGTTAAAAACATATAACATGTATTACAATATGTATTGTTAATAATAACATTAATGCTTAACTGCACAGTTAAATGTATTATAAATATTTTTAAACTTGAATTGAATAGGAGATTATTCTGGGGACTTACTTGGGTCAGGAGCTGCTGAAGAAGAGACAAAGAACATATTAAACATCAGAAATAAAACCTTCCGTTTCAGAAACACAGATTCATTTAACGATGTTTGGAGCACGACGAGATAACCCCCGATTATCAGCATGGAGTCAAGGGGGTCAAATCTACTTAAGAGGAACGCAAGAGGGTCTTGTTTATTTAAAAAGCATGTGTAAGTTACAGCTCCCATGCTGAGGTCACAGACGCCTACAATAAAGGTGTTTTCAGCTGCTGCTTAAACATGTCCGCTGTCCACTGAGTGTTGGTCAGTCTGGGATAAAAGCTGCTTTACGTTGGGGGACTTGAGGAATATTTATATATATATTTATAAATCATGCTGTTGAGTATCTTAGGGCTCGTGCAGAGACGTAAAAGGACCTACAAATTTGTGAGAAAAGAGCGGGCCAGACCATTAAGAGCTTTATAAACCAGTACAAGGACTTTAAATCAATTCTAAAAGACAGGTTCGTGCTATCTTGTTTAAATGTTAGTCAAATCTCGTACTCGAAAGGAACGCAAGAAAGAGGTTTTCTAGCGTCTTGGTTATTTAAAAAGTAATTGTCAGAAGTCTAGGATGGATTCAATCTCCATTTCAATGTCTTTCCTTTAACCTGTTCAGCCCTGAGCCTGTTTTTCAGGTCTCAGGCTCCAAAATGACATTCCCAGAACAAATGACCATATCTTCCCTAAAAGGGTTAAATTAATCATCTGTTTCTCAAAGTAATGATGAACCTGTGAGCTGGATGTACAAGAGTCAGAATCAATATAGATGTTTTTTATTTTAAAGTAAATTCAGACTGAAAATAGTAAAAAAAAGTGTAAATGATAGTGTCCGTCCAAAAGTAACCCATTACTTCTAGTGAAACCCACCCTTGGATGATGGGATGGTAGACTAAAAGGGTTAGGAATCCAAAATATAAAGTATAATAAGTACCCTGAATCAAGATTGATGGAAAACAAGTGATATTTGACCTTTTTAGAGAGGTTTAGCAAAAACAAACCACTTCTGGGGTCATCTGGGTGCATCTTCCATTTCTCTGGTTCCCTTTGGTCGATTTTGATGATTGACATCTCTTTTTAACCGTTAGAGCCAATAGAATCGAGGGGAAGTTCCTAAAATCCATCTAAACATTACCCATTGGTGAATGAGTGATGCGCAGCCAGAATGCCCAAAACTGGAAGCTGTCATACTCTGGTGGCTCTCAGAGCAGCTTGATATGAAATCTCAGTTTTTGACATGGATTATCAGAAATCATTTCAAATTGACACAGACACATTGGATTAACCTATGGATTAACATTCAGCCACGTTTTTATATCGTTTTAATGCCATTGAACACGACTTTTGATCAGAATAACAGCTAAGGTGAGACGATGTCCCGTGAATGCTCCGTAAAGCTACGTGTTGTGATGTCTGGTTTTGATTCCCATGTTGCGAGTTCTGATCGCTCAGTGATGATACTTTAATCGGATAGCTTGCCTCCGCAGATCCGATAAGTAATAAGGGTATTTTTACCTTGAGTTCTGTGTTAAGTGCGTTAGCATTTTTTTGCTCAGGGCTCATTTAGACGCTTCTTGTGAGACTTGTGTTTTGTTTCGGTAAAAATGGTACGTATTGTCAGTTAGCTGAGTTTCTTCCCGTTAAGTGGGTATGACACATTCATAGGTTTTTAAATATTAAGAAGCCCTGAGACACAGTTTTGTGAAATAACACCCCGCAGGCCCCGGATTAGGGTCCTCTCGGGCTTAACAGGTTAATCTGATTCTTTAATATAATGTTTTTAATTTCATTTAATATGTTATTCATTTAATTTAACATCATTTAATGTATTTCATTTAATATATGTTATTTTAATTGATTCAATACTTAACGAAGGCACAGAACTGCACTTAATCACATGCATGACCAAAAAGCAGAAAATCATGCAAAATGTAAAAATTATAACATTCATTTTAAAAGACAGCCCTCGTTGCGTGCATTATTAGCAGAAAATCAACGTTAAAAGCTCAACTCCAATCCAACCACCGAACAGTAAACAGATCAAACATCCCAGGGTAATCATTGATCACCCTAACGAGACAGACATTGAAATGGCCTCTACCTGTGGGCTTCTTGGTGGATTCAGGACTTTTAGTGGTGGTGGATTTAACTGTTGGTACAGCTGCAAAATATAATACATTATAATAATTAGTTCAAACATAACAAATAATCAGGGTTGCCTTCGACTCAACATTTCTCTAGTCGTCCGATTGTCGTCAATTCGGGCGATTAGTCGACTAATCGCCTCACTTTTACGAAATATTATGATTATTAATATGATTTTTTTGTCCTCCCAAAATGGTTTCAGTTTCAAAGGCTGACAAAGAATGTTATTCACTGTTTTAATTAATTCAATGTTTTAAATGAATTACAATGTCTTTAATTTAATATGATTCGTTAATATAGTATAATGTTATTCATCTAATTTAACATGATTTAATGTATTTCATTTAATATATCTTATTTTAATTGATTCAATTCTTAACAATGAAGAAACAGAACTGCACCTAATCAGATGCATGACAAACAAGCAGAAAGTCATGCAAAATGTAAGAATTAGAACTAGGGCTGTCAGTCGATTCAAATAGTTAATCTCGATTAATCGCACATTTATTAGTTGTTCTAAATGTACCCTAGAGGAATATCAAGTTTTTAATACTCGTATCAACATATGAGCGGACAAATATGCTTTATGCAAATGTTTCCAACCATTGAACAGTAAACAGATCAAACATCCCAGAGTAATCATTGATCGCCCTAACGAGACAGATATTGAAATGGCCTCTACCTGTGGGCTTCTTGGTGGATTCAGGACTTTTAGTGGTGGTGGGTTTAACTGTTGGTACCGCTGCAAAATATAATACATTATAATAATTAGTGCAAATATCACAAATAATCAGGGTTGCCCTCGACTCAACATTTCTCTAGTCGTCCGATTGTCGTCAATTCGGGCGATTAGTCGATTAACTAACGTTGTGCTTCATATAAAATACAACTGTAATAATGAAGCTTTGAAATATAAATTAAATACCAACACTTTCTCTAAATCATTTGATTAAGAACAAAACTAGTCTCTTAAAAAGTGGGCATCTCCTGATTTTGAGGAAGTATTGAACCACAGAGGAAATAAAGAACAAAGCTCCAGGAAACCAGAGCGTGCATCTGGACTAAAGATGGACTCGTGTTCAGACTGAGGCTGCACGACATGGAGGAAAATAACTGTTGGGGATTCTTTTTGATTTATATTGCAATATAATATATATGTATAGAAGAGGATCCGAACCCAACGAGGATTTGTCATCAAGTCTGTCTGCAGCTCTCAGAGTTTACTCACAAGTCCCCGGTTGGGTGCTTCTTTGTTAGTTTACCCGAGTGGACGAGAGGGTCGCCTCCCTACGCCTGCGGGTTATGGGGGGGTAAACTCTGACTGTTGTGTGTGCTTATGCACCCAACAGCAGTTCAGAGTATACGGCCTTCTTGGAGACCCTAGAAAGAGTCCTGGATGGGGCTCCTGAAGGGGACCTGAGGCTGTATGTTTTGGACACTCGGGTAAAGAGAGGGGCGGAGAACTGATCACCATCTGGTGGTGAGTTGGGTCGAGCGGCGGGGAAGCCTCTGGATAGACCTGGTAAGCCCAAACGTGTAGTTCGGGTGAACTGGGAACGTCTGGAGGAGGCCCAAGTTCAGGAGGCCTTCAACTCACACCTCCGGTGGAGCTTCTCGGGCATCCCTGTTGAGGCTGGGGACATTGAACCAGAGTGGGCGGTGTTCAAAGCCTCTATTGCGTGTGTCCTCACTAGGCGAGCACAGGAGGCCTATTCAGCTCTTTGGGGCGAAAATGCTTTGGACTATGCTAGAGTAAAATCAGCGGTGTTAAAATCATACAAAGTGGTTCCTGAAGCGTATCGTCAAAAGTTCAGAAGTTGGGTCAAGGGGGATAAGCAGACAACTGAGGAGTTTATCCGTGATCTGACTTCTCATTTTCAGCGGTGGTGGACAGAGAGTGAATACCAGGGGCCTCATTTATAAAGCGATATACGCACAAAAGATGGCGTACGGCAGTTTCTACGCAATGTTTGAGATTTATAAAATACTAACTTGAGGGAAAAACGTGCGGTCCTCCACACAAACTCTAACCCATGCGTACGCACTAAGCACAAACACGGGAGAGACGAGAAACTGCGACACCGTTGGCAGAAGGAAGGATGGAGAGAAATATGTGAAAATAATATAATAAATAAAATGTTACCTCTCATTTATCAGATATGAAGAATTCATTTTCAAACATTGATTAAAGCCAATCTTAAAATGATTTAACAAACGCCTGTTTGAGACTCCTCAGAGCACACAAACACATAACTGGAGAAATAAATAAATACAGATATGTTATTTAAAACCACCTCCAATATGTTGTGTTAATGTGATGAAATGTTTTCTCATAAATGATGCGGTAAGCAGGAGGACAGAATTACGTCTAAACTGACGCCGTGTTGCATTTCTATAGGTTGTAGATACGAGCATGGTTTTATATATGTTTAAAACATGTTTAATCGTGTTTTATGCCGTTTGCCAAGACTTGATAAGTCGCCCGTAAAACACAGGAGGTATGGTAACTAAGAACACCAGATGTGGTAAATTGTATAGCTAGTATTACGCAACACATTAGTTGTATTTCCTTTAACTGGTGGAAATAGAGTTGCTGCGGGGGGGGGGGGGGGGGGGGGTTGAGATGCACAGGCTGCAGTGCGCTGCGCACAGCTGATCGACAGCTGGAACACAAACCACCAAATACAAAAATATAATTCAGATCCAGTCGTCATGACTCCACTTCGGAGGGATTCCCCGATCATTTCTTACAGTTTATCATCAAGGGGGGGGGGGGGGGGGGGTCTCCTGTCCCCGGTACAAACACGCTGCCTGAGGAAGGCTATGTGTATTCTTTTTGTCATTAACCTTTTTCGGACCACTTATTTATTTATTTTGGTGACGATCCGACCTCCATGCTGCTACTCTGGTTCAAACTGCATCCACTAAACCAGGGGTATTCAACTAAAATTCAGCGAGGTCCAGTTAGAGAGAATGTCCCCATGCAAAGGTCCGGAGCTTCAAAATGTCTAAGCTGCTTCATGAGTTAGTGTGATATGTATTGAAGTAGCTTTATCAACGTCTGCATGAAATCAACAGCTGACTGCCAATCAAATAAAGAAAGTACAATTCAAAGACAACTATTAACATTGAACTCTACAGATAAACAGTACATACTGTGGATATGTGTGATGTTCCTCTCGGGCTGCATTTAAAAATAAAATAGAGAAAATAAATAAAATAGCTTTTGAAAATATGTGCATCTTAAAAGTGCTTAACTTCAGATAAATAAAATAAAGAGTAGCAGCAGCTTGAGTTTCCCTTTTTCTTTGTTAACCGTTTCACATCATGACTTAACAGTTTCAGACGATTATAGAACAATATCAGTCTTTACACATCATAACAATTAAACAGTTTTAAAGTCTCTCTTTCTTTCCCTCTTATATTGCATTCCCTCTCTCACTTTGTTCTGTTCAGTGAGAGAACTGAGCTGGAGCTTATCCCGCCAGGAGTTTAGATCTGGGCTGAAATGGTGTCAGGACCATTCTCATACACACATGCAGGTGCTCATTGGTTAGCCTCGGTTAGCTCGTTGGTTAGCCTCGGCTAGCTCATTGGTTAGCCTCGGTTAGCTCATTGGTTAGCCTGGGTTAGCTCATTGGTTAGCCTCGGTTAGCTCATTGGTTAGCCTCGGTTAGCTCATTGGTTAGCCTGGGTTAGCTCATTGGTTAGCCTGGGTTAGCTCATTGGTTAGCCTCGGTTAGCTCATTGGTTAGCCTCGGCTAGCTCATTGGTTAGCCTGGGTTAGCTCATTGGTTAGCCTCGGTTAGCTCATTGGTTAGCCTCGGTTAGCTCATTGGTTAGCCTCGGTTAGCTCATTGGTTAGCCTCGGTTAGCTCATTGGTTAGCCTCGGCTAGCTCATTGGTTAGCCTGGGTTAGCCTGCCCTGGAACGGTATCTAGTTTGAATGTTGATCCTGGTGGACTGATCATATCGGGCTCTCAGACTGCTTATTGTTTGTGACCTCAGTTCTGAGTTGAGAGGGAATGTTTGGTCAAACACTTTGTGTTTTGTCTCGTATTGGTGTGTTGTCTCTTTTAATGAGAGCCACGGTCTCTGAACAAATGAGACACACTGGCTCTGAGCTCCCAGAGGGCATGACGAACATGAAGAGTCCACTCAGGGTTCACAGCTCTGTTCTCACTGTCCACTTTCCTCTTCTTGGAGAGCGCCATGTGTAATTATGTGTCTCTCCCTGTCTGCCGCTAACACCTGTTCACTCTCCTCTCCGTTTCTCTCCCTGTATCGATAACTCTTCTCTTTCGCCCCCTGTCGGCAGCGGTTAAAATTGAAATCCCCAATTAATGTATTGATTATAGGTCCGGGTCCGTATAGGTCGGCGTCTGGGTCCGGATCCGGACTGCGGTCCGCCTGTTGCCGATCCCTGCACCAAACAATATGATTTATCTCGACCTCCCCAAAATAACCTAAATCTGACACGGTGTGAGATGTCTTTTTTCTTTTTTCCTGCGATCTTCTTCATAAAGTCAGTCAAAATGAATGAATGGGCGTTTCTTTGACTATTGATAGGCAAATATGGGCGTTACGTGAAGCCCGCAAAAGCTGCGCCGCATTTAAAAGGGAAACCAGCGTAGGAGGTGCCGAACGCAAGTGCTGTGCCGGTACGCAGTCTATTATGAATCGGAAAGTGTCGGTGCGTATTTATTTGCTTTGTCCTACGGAAGCAACCTTCCCACGCCCCTAATGAGGCCCCTGGTGAACACACATACGATACAGAGATGCTGTATGAGAAACCAATGTGATTTTTGAAAATTGCACAAATTCAATCTATTCTAGTCGACCTCAACAATGGAAATATGATCAGTAGAAATGGCCATGACACGGGACCTTTCATATTTCTGGGTATTTTCTTTGAGACTTACGTTCACATTTAGAATTAATTTCAACTCAATAGAGAGGTGCAGGAATGAGTCCTAAAACCCAGAAGTGAGTCAGCATGTCACCACTTCCTGTTCCCTCGTCTCAGAGCCAATGGGATCTCTCCATAGGATTTAGGAAAATGGAGGCCGTTGTACGTCATTACGCCGAACACGTAAACACTCCTCTAAGTTAGTTTCTGTTCTGCTTGAGAGCAAGTCCCTGCCTCCTGCAGACTGTTCAAACAAACGCTTCAACTCCTTCCATCTAGAATCTGTATGTTTGAATATGGATCTGAAGTTGGCGTGACGTTGAAGTCGTGCTGCTGGACTCGGCTGTAGTTCCTTTATAGCATCACGTTAGCATTTAGCTTCTGGACATTAGATTTATGATTAGAACATTATAAAAGTAGACATGTGGAGATTATCCGGCTGAACAAAACATTTATCAAACAGCTTCGTTTTCCACAGATCTTATTTCAGCTATTTTCCAAAATCCTGTTGCTTTTAGCAGAGGGAACCAGCAGCTCCCTTCAGGGTGAGTACGTCCTCCCTGCACCGCTCTATAGCGCAGCCCTAATTGAAACTCCACAGGTTTATATCTCTGAGGATTTTCTTTGAGACTCACCTTCACATTTTGGGAGTTCAGGCTCCCACTGTTCGTTGATCCCACAGATTATGGTGGCAGAATTTGTCATCCTGTACCCCTCGTTGCACTTGAACGTGACGGTAGCCTTGTAAGTGTAGGGGCCCCGCGACCCAGACTCCCAACGACCGAACTCAACAACTGGCTCCTTACATTCAACCTCTGCAAGAACAACAGAATACACAGGAAGGAAATTCAGAACAATGTCCAAAAACAACTGGTTTAGAGTAAATTAGAGTCCGAGCTGAGATGCAATGGGAACAGATTCAGGGTACATGCAGGAATCCTGAAGTCAAATGTAAAACCTTTTAAGACCCTTTCCAAACATTTTAAGACCTCATCGCCACTTGGAGTTCTAACCGGTGACACACTTTACCTCACATTCACTATACAGGACTGTCTCAGAAAATTAGAATATTGTGATAAAGTTCTTTATTTTCTGTAATGCAATTAAAAAAACAAAAATGTCATACATTCTGGATTCATTACAAATCAACTGAAATATTGCAAGCCTTTTATTATTTTAATATTGCTGATTATGGCATACAGCTTAAGAAAACTCAAATATCCTATCTCTAAATATTAGAATATCATGAAAAAGTATACTAGTAGGGTGTTCAACGAATCACTTGAATCGTCTAATTAACTCGAAACACCTGCAAGGGTTTCCTGAGCCTTGAAAAACACTCAGCTTGGTTCAGTAAACTAAATCACAAGTATGGGGAAGACTGCTGATCTGACTGCTGTCCAGAGGACCGTCATCGACACCCTCCATCAGGAGGGTAAGACACAAAAAGAAATTTCTCAAAGAGCAAGCTGTTCACAGAGTGCAGTTTCAAAGCACATCCACAAAAAGTCTGTTGGAAGGGGGAAATGTGGCAGGAAACGCTGCACAACCAAGAGAGATGACCGCAGCCTTAACAGCATTGTGAAGAAGAGTCGCTTCCAGAATTTGGGGGAGCTTCAAAGACAGTGGACTGAAGCTGGAGTCCAGGTATCAAAAGTCACTGTTCACAGACGTGTCCGGGAAATGGGCTACAATAGCCGTATTCCCATGGTCAAGCCACTTCTGAACTCAAGACAACGGAAGAGGCGTCTGACTTGGGCTAAGGAAAAGAAGCACTGGACAGTTGCACAGTGGTCCAAAGTCCTCTTTTCAGACGAAAGCAAGTTTTGTATTTCATTTGGAAGTCAAGGCGCCAGAGTCTGGAGAAAGGCTGGAGAGGAGCAAAATCCAAGTTGCTTGAAATCCAGTGTGAAGTTCCCACAGTCAGCGATGGTTTGGGGAGCCATGTCAGCTGCTGGTGTTGGTCCACTGTGTTTCATCAAGCCCAGAGTAAATGCAGCTGTGTACCAAGAGATTTTAGAGCACTACATGCTTCCGTCTGCTGAAAAGCTCTATGGAGATGAGGAATTCATTTTCCAGCATGATCTGGCACCTGCCCACAGTGCCAAAACCACCAGTAACTGGTGTACTGACCATGGCATTACTGTCCTCGATTGGCCTGCAAATTCCCCTGACCTGAACCCCATAGAGAATATGTGGGGTATTGTGAAGAAGAAGCTGAAAGACACCAGACCCAACAATGCTAATGAGCTAAAGGCCGCTATTGAAGCATCCTGGGCATCCATAACACCTCAGCAATGCCACAGGCTGATTGCCTCCATGCCACGCCGCATTGATGCAGTAATCCGTGCAAAAGGATTCCCAACCAAGTACTGAGTGCATTAATGGACATTTTCAAATGTTTGATTGTGTTTTGCTGTTATAAATCTTTTTTTTTTACTTGGTCTGAGGAACTATTCTAATTTTTTGAGATAGGATTTTTGAGTTTTCTTAAGCTGTATGCCATAATCAGCAATATTAAAATAATAAAAGGCTTGCAATATTTCAGTTGATTTGTAATGAATCCAGAATGTATGACATTTTTGTTTTTTTAATTGCATTACAGAAAATAAAGAACTTTATCACAATATTCTAATTTTCTGAGACAGTCCTGTATACCAGGGGTGTAGCGGTAAACAAACATTTCGGTTCGGTTCGGTACGTACCTCGGTTTTTAGCTCACGGTTCGGGACGTTCTCGGTACAGCAGAAAAAATGATCACAAAACATAAAATATATATATATATTTTTTTATTATTATTAAACTGTGAATAATGTATTCAATCAAATAAATAAAAAATATAATAAAAATAAACATTAAGGTGCAACACTTAATTTTGACTCTTTCCTCAATTTCACCTTTTCTCTTAAATTTGACTTTTTTTCATTTTTTGTCATATTTTAACTGTTCCGTCAGGTTTTTTTATTAGTCGACTAATCGTTTCACGTTTATGAAATATGATTATTAATATGGTTTTTTTGTCCTCCCAAAAAGGTTTCAGTTTCAAAGGCTGATAAAGAACGTTGTTAAAACAGCATGGTACCTTGTGCTTCATATAAAATACAAAATAAAACTGTAATAATGAAGCTTTGAAATATAAATTAAATACCAACACTTTCTCTAAATCATTTGATTAAGAGCAAAACTAGTCTCTTAAAAAGTGGGCATCTCCTGATTTTGAGGAAGTATTGAACCACAGAGGAAATAAAGAACAAAGCTCCAGGAAACCAGAGCGTGCATCTGGACTAAAGATGGACTCGTGTTCAGACTGAGGCTGCACGACATGGAGGAAAATAACTGTTGGGGATTATTTTTGATTTATATTGCAATATAATATATATGTATAGAAGAGGATCCGAACCCAACGAGGGTTTGTCATCAAGTCTGTCTGCAGCTCTCAGAGTCCATTAGTGAATGAAGGGGACAATCGTACAAACATGTCTTGGCCGATTTGGACCATTTTGGGGTTTATTGAGGATCCATTTCTGGTTCTATTTTCAGGACCCAAAATAGAACCAGAAAGTTTCCATATCTGCACTCTCTGTGGGCTGATTCAGTTTGGGTCGATTTGGAACATTTAGTGGACTCTGGATCACTTTGATTGGACAGATTGCTTATTTATTTGAAGACAAATGGTCCAGAGAGGAGGTAATAATGTTCATCTTGTGCTCTCTATATCCAATAGTCGCAACAAAGTCAAAATGAGTCCACAGAGTGCAGATGTGTCCACCTTCTGGTTAAAACTGACATGTTTGATCAGGAAATGGACTCAGCATCTTCACTAACCGCCAACACCACTCCAGAACTGTCCAAAGCGGCCCAGCCATTTCTTAACTATTGTCTGCATAATGCTAATCAACGCAATTTAGGCTAATTGTGCAAATTGCCCAACATGTGCAGGTTAGCATCCGGCAGTTTCTATGAGCTGCAAACCAGTACTCAACACTTCTAGGTTCAATAAGCACCTGGACTCTAATCTCTGCAGATCCACAACACTTCACTCAGATGTTTTACCACACTGTCGTGTAGACTCATTTCCCCTTGATTGCAGAACCCTAATTGAAACTCCCCAGGTTGAATATCTCTGGGTATTTTCTTTGAGACTTACGTTCACATTTAGAATTAATTTCAACTTAATAGCGTGGTGCAGGAATGAGTCCTCAAACCAGGAAGTGAGTCAGCATTTCTCCACTTCCTGTTCCCTCCTCTCAGAGCCAATGGGATCTCTCCGTAGGATTTAGGAAAGTATCTGGAAATAAGGTCTGTGGTTGAGACTCATTGAAGAGACGGATCACGTTTTGTTCTACATTAAATCCATCAGCCGTGACCCCACTGGTGATTTCTGAAGAGTGGACGTGTCTGAAAAACGATGGTTGTTACCAAGTGGCTGAATAGGACTACAGAAGTTGTGGAGGCTGTTGTACGTCATTACGCCGAACACGTAAACACTCCTCTAAGTTAGTTTCTGTTCTGCTTGAAAGCAAGTCCCTGCCTCCTGCAGACTGTTCAAACAAACGCTTCAACTCGTTCCATCTAGAATCTGTATTTTTGAATATGGATCTGAAGTTGGCGTGACGTTGAAGTCGTGCTGATGGACTCGGCTGTAGCTCCTTTATAGCATCACGTTAGCATGTAGCTTCTGGACATTAGATTTATGATTAGAACATTATGAAAGTAGACATGTGGAGATTATCCTGAACAAAACATTTATCAAACAGGTTCGTTTTCCACAGATCTTATTTCAGCTATTTTCCAAAATCCTCTGGAGAAATCCTGTTGCTTTTAGCAGAGGGAACCAGCAGCTCCCTTCAGGGTGAGTACGTCCTCCCTGCACCGCTCTATAGCGCAGCCCTAATTGAAACTCCACAGGTTTATATCTCTGAGGATTTTCTTTGAGACTCACCTTCACATTTTGGGAGTTCAGGCTCCCACTGTTCGTTGATCCCACAGATTATGGTGGGAGAATTTGTCATCCTGTACCCCTCGTTGCACTTGAACGTGACGGTAGCCTTGTAAGTGTAGGGGCCCCGCGACCCAGACTCCCAACGACCGAACTCAACAACTGGCTCCTTACATTCAACCTCTGCAAGAACAACAGAATACACAGGAAGGAAATTCAGAAAAATGTCCAAAAACAACTGGTTTAGAGTAAATTAGAGTCCGAGCTGAGATGCAACGGGAACAGATTCAGGGTCTATGCAGGAATCCTGAAGTCAAATGTAAAACCTTTTAAGACCCTTTCCAAACATTTTAAGACCTCATCGCCACTTGGAGTTCTAACCGGTGACACACTTTACCTCACATTCACTATATACCAGGGGTGTAGCGGTAAACAAACATTTCGGTTCGGTTCGGTACGTACCTCGGTTTTTAACTCACGGTTCGGGACGTTCTCGGTACAGCAGAAAAAATGATCACAAAACATAAAATATATATATATATTTTTTTATTATTATTAAACTGTGAATAATGTATTCAATCAAATAAATACAAAATATAATAAAAATAAACATTAAGGTGCAACACTTAATTTTGACTCTTTCCTCAATTTCACCTTTTCTCTTAAATTTGACTTTTTTTCATTTTTTGACTTTTTTGTCATATATTAACTGTTCCGTCAGGTTTTTTTTTTTTTTATTAGTCGACTAATCGTTTCACGTTTATGAAATATGATTATTAATATGTTTTTTTGTCCTCCCAAAAAGGTTTCAGTTTCAAAGGCTGATAAAGAACGTTGTTAAAACAGCATGGTACCTTGTGCTTCATATAAAATACAAAATAAAACTGTAATAATGAAGCTTTGAAATATAAATTAAATACCAACACTTTCTCTAAATCATTTGATTAAGAGCAAAACTAGTCTCTTAAAAAGTGGGCATCTCCTGATTTTGAGGAAGTATTGAACCACAGAGGAAATAAAGAACAAAGCTCCAGGAAACCAGAGCGTGCATCTGGACTAAAGATGGACTCGTGTTCAGACTAAGGCTGCACGACATGGAGGAAAATAACTGTTGGGGATTATTTTTGATTTATATTGCAATATAATATATATGTATAGAAGAGGATCCGAACCCAACGAGGATTTGTCATCAAGTCTGTCTGCAGCTCTCAGAGTCCATTAGTGAATGAAGGGGACAATCGTACAAACATGTCTTCGCCGATTTGGACCATTTTGGGGTTTATTGAGGATCCATTTCTGGTTCTATTTTCAGGACCCAAAATAGAACCAGAAAGGGTCCATATCTGCACTGTCTGTGGGCTGATTCGGTTTGGGTCGATTTGGAACATTTAGTGGACTCTGGATCACTTTGATTGGACAGATTGCTTATTTATTTGAAAACAAATGGTCCAGAGAGGAGGTAATAATGTTCATCTTGTGCTCTCTATATCCAATAGTCGCAACAAAGTCAAAATGAGTCCACAGAGTGCAGATGTGTCCACCTTCTGGTTAAAACTGACATGTTTGATCAGGAAATGGACTCAGCATCTTCACTAACCGCCAACACCACTCCAGAACTGTCCAAAGCGGCCCAGCCATTTCTTAACTATTGTCTGCATAATGCTAATCAACGCAATTTAGGCTAATTGTGCAAATTGCCCAACATGTGCAGGTTAGCATCCGGCAGTTTCTATGAGCTGCAAACCAGTACTCAACACTTCTAGGTTCAATAAGCACCTGGACTCTAATCTCTGCAGATCCACAACACTTCACTCAGATGTTTTACCACACTGTCGTGTAGACTCATTTCCCCTTGATTGCAGAACCCTAATTGAAACTCCCCAGGTTGAATATCTCTGGGTATTTTCTTTGAGACTTACGTTCACATTTAGAATGAATTTCAACTTAATAGCGTGGTGCAGGAATGAGTCCTCAAACCAGGAAGTGAGTCAGCATTTCTCCACTTCCTGTTCCCTGGTCTCAGAGCCAATGGGATCTCTCCATAGGATTTAGGAAAGTCTCTGAACTAAGGTCTGTGGTTGAGACAAAGAGACGGATCACGTTTTGTTCTACATTAAATCATCAGCAGTGACCCCACTGGTGATCTCTGAAGAGTGGACGTGTCTGAGAAACGATGGTTGTTACCAAGTGGCTGAATAGGACTACAGAAATCATGGAGGACGTTGTACGTCATTACGTCGAACACGTAAACACTCCTCTAAGTTAGTTTCTGTTCTGCTTGAGAGCAAGTCCCTGCCTCCTGCAGACTGTTCAAACAAACGCTTCAACTCCTTCCATTTAGAATCTGTGTGTTTGAATATGGATCTGAAGTTGGCGTGACGTTGAAGTCGTGCTGCTGGACTCGGCTGTAGTTCCTTTATAGCATCACGTTAGCATTTAGCTTCTGGACATTAGATTTATGATTAGAACATTATAAAAGTAGACGTGTGGAGATTATCCGGCTGAACAAAACATTTATCAAACAGGTTCGTTTTCCACAGATCTTATTTCAGCTATTTTCCAAAATCCTCTGGAGAAATCCTGTTGCTTTTAGCAGAGGGAACCAGCAGCTCCCTTCAGGGTGAGTACGTCCTCCCTGCACCGCTCTATAGCGCAGCCCTAATTGAAACTCCACAGGTTTATATCTCTGAGGATTTTCTTTGAGACTCACCTTCACATTTTGGGAGTTCAGGCTCCCACTGTTCGTTGATCCCACAGATTATGGTGGGAGAATTTGTCATCCTGTACCCCTCGTTGCACTTGAACGTGACGGTAGCCTTGTAAGTGTAGGGGCCCCGCGACCCAGACTCCCAACGACCGAACTCAACAACTGGCTCCTTACATTCAACCTCTGCAAGAACAACAGAATACACAGGAAGGAAATTCAGAACAATGTCCAAAAACAACTGGTTTAGAGTAAATTAGAGTCCGAGCTGAGATGCAACGGGAACAGATTCAGGGTCTATGCAGGAATCCTGAAGTCAAATGTAAAACCTTTTAAGACCTTTTTTAAGAGCCTTTCCAAACATTTTAAGACCTCATCGCCACTTGGAGTTCTAACCGGTGACACACTTTACCTCACATTCACTATATACCAGGGGTGTAGCGGTAAACAAACATTTCGGTTCGGTTCGGTACGGACCTCGGTTTTTAGCTCACGGTTCGGTACGTTCTCGGTACAGCAGAAAAAATGATCACAAAACATAAAATATTTTGTGTTTTTTTTTTATTATTATTAAACTGTGAATAATGCTTTGCTAACATGGCAACATGAGGAGATTTGGCGTTTGTAATAGCTTTGGCTCGGTCTGAACTTGTTGCGAGTGGTGGAGGCTTAAATGCTAGCGGGAGTTGGGTTTGCACTTCAGTCTTTTTTCTTTTGGTACCGGTGATATTCACGTTCGGGTGATGCCTTTTCAAATGAGTGTGCAAGTTTGATGTATTGCCAGCCGCGTAACCAATGTTAGTTGAACAATGCCGACAAACAGCTTTGGTTCGGTCCACCTGTCTTTGTCCGTCATCCTTGTACGTAACTGCGAAACCAAAATGTTCCCAAACCGGAGACTTCAATGATGCTGGAGGATTTTCGAGCTCAACTTGATCTGCGTTCGCCATTTTGATAGTTCCTCAAATTACTGACTACATTTGAACGCATCCCTGTGACCAGCTCTCAGTGTATGCCTCTCGTCCAATGAAATGACTTGCTCGCTCTATGACGCGTTGAACCCAATGTGAGCAAATTACACTGAACGCTGCGACGTTCTGTGCTAAGTGCGTAAGCATTTTTTCGCTCAGGGCTAATTTAGATACTTCTTGTGAGACTTGTGTTTTGTTTCCGTAAAAATGGTTGGTATCGTCAGTTAGCTGAGTTTCTAACCGTTAATCGGGTATGACACATTCATAGGTTGTTAAATGTTAGGAAGCCCGGAGATGGGCCTGCCGGGCTTAACAGGTTAAGTAAAATGTCAAAAACAAATAAAGATTTAAAAAATGGTATGTGAACAAAGGGAGTCAAATTAAAAAAGATACAATTAAATAAAATGAAACGTTTTTTTATAAACATAATAAAATAAAATAAAATAAAATTTCTAATAAAATTAAAATAAAGAAAAAATCTGCAAAATGTAAATAAACAAAGGAAGCCGAGGGATAATGTGAAATAAAGAGAAACAATTAAGTAAAAATGTATACTAAATAAAACATCCCATAAAAAAGGATGTAAAATAACATTAGAAAAAAAAAGATATATGTAAAATAAAAATGTGCACATTGCACTACAATACATGACATGTATGTTACAATATATAGAAAGGTTTGAAAGGGTTTGGGTGTATTGAAGATTCTAAAAGGACTTACTGACACACTCCGGGGCGTCCGGCTGAAAGACCCCGGTGTCTGAGCAGGACAGAGTCTTCGATCCGTTCAGGGTGAGAGGTGCAGGACAGGAGAACTGGATCACCTCTCTGTATTCATACGACTCTTTGACCGGATAGAAGCTGCCGATGGTCGGAGTCATCGGAGGATCACAGTACATCACTGAAACATTCAATACATGGGAAGAGGCGGAGAGTTTATATTTTACAAACTCAGTAATCACATCGCAGATGCATGGCAAATACGCTAGAACATTAGAATATTATCCAGGGGAAGCAACTCAGATATCATTTTGGGCCAGCCTCTGAGAGATGGGACCTGATGTTAGTAGTCATTTACAGAGATGGTAAAAGTATCCTGTACTCAAGTAGAAGTACACACATCCTTTACTCAAGTAGAAGTACAGATACTGGTGTTTAAAAATACTCTGGTGAAATTAGAAGTACTGACTAAACTTCTTTACTCAAGTCAAAGTAAAGAGGCTTTGAAATGTACTTCAGTAAAAAGTACCCATAACTAGCAGCTGTTTTAAAGAGTACCTGACCTCCCTTTATATTAATAGAACAATAATGTCATTGTTAGCTAATGAATGTTTCCATGGTGAACAACGGCAACATGACAACGTTTCCATTGGTCCCTCTTCTTTAGAGAAGACCAGGAAATGATGGATACACGGATCGTGTTCAAATCAATAGGCACGCAATGACTCTAAATAATAATGATCACGCCACCAAACACACATTCAGACTAAAGGAACCAGCCTGTTTGGAAAATGAGAGAAGTAGAAAGTACAGGTATTTGAGTTCAACATGTAAGAAGTAGAAAGTACAGGTATTTGAGTTCAACATGTGAGAAGTAGAAAGTACAGGTATTTGAGTTCAACATGTAAGAAGTAGAAAGTACAGGTATTTGAGTTCAACATGTGAGAAGTAGAAAGTACAGGTATTTGAGTTCAACATGTAAGAAGTAGAAAGTACAGGTATTTGAGTTCAACATGTAAGAAGTAGAAAGTACAGGTATTTGAGTTCAACATGTGAGAAGTAGAAAGTACAGGTATTTGTGTTCAACATGTAAGAAGTAGAAAGTACAGGTATTTGAGTTCAACATGTAAGAAGTAGAAAGTACAGGTATTTGAGTTCAACATGTAAGAAGTAGAAAGTACAGGTATTTGAGTTCAACATGTAAGAAGTAGAAAGTACAGGTATTTGAGTTCAACATGTAAGAAGTAGAAAGTACAGGTATTTGAGTTCAACATGTAAGAAGTAGAAAGTACAGGTATTAGAGTTCAACATGTAAGAAGTAGAAAGTACAGGTATTAGAGTTCAACATGTAAGAAGTAGAAAGTACAGGTATTAGAGTTCAACATGTAAGAAGTAGAAAGTACAGGTATTTGACTTCAACATGTGAGAAGTAGAAAGTACAGGTATTAGAGTTCAACATGTAAGAAGTAGAAAGTACAGGTATTTGACTTCAACATGTAAGAAGTAGAAAGTACAGGTATTTGAGTTCAACATGTAAGAAGTAGAAAGTACAGGTATTAGAGTTCAACATGTAAGAAGTAGAAAGTACAGGTATTAGAGTTCAACATGTAAGAAGTAGAAAGTACAGGTATTTGTGTTCAACATGTAAGAAGTAGAAAGTACAGGTATTTGAGTTCAACATGTAAGAAGTAGAAAGTACAGGTATTAGAGTTCAACATGTAAGAAGTAGAAAGTACAGGTATTAGAGTTCAACATGTAAGAAGTAGAAAGTACAGGTATTTGACTTCAACATGTGAGAAGTAGAAAGTACAGGTATTTGTGTTCAACATGTAAGAAGTAGAAAGTAAAGGTATTTGTGTTCAACATGTAAGAAGTAGAAAGTACAGGTATTTGAGTTCAACATGTAAGAAGTAGAAAGTACAGGTATTTGAGTTCAACATGTGAGAAGTAGAAAGTACAGGTATTTGTGTTCAACATGTAAGAAGTAGAAAGTACAGGTATTTGAGTTCAACATGTAAGAAGTAGAAAGTACAGGTATTTGAGTTCAACATGTAAGAAGTAGAAAGTACAGGTATTTGTGTTCAACATGTAAGAAGTAGAAAGTACAGGTATTTGAGTTCAACATGTGAGAAGTAGAAAGTACAGGTATTTGAGTTCAACATGTAAGAAGTAGAAAGTACAGGTATTTGAGTTCAACATGTAAGAAGTAGAAAGTACAGGTATTTGAGTTCAACATGTGAGAAGTAGAAAGTACAGGTATTTGAGTTCAACATGTGAGAAGTAGAAAGTACAGGTATTTGAGTTCAACATGTAAGAAGTAGAAAGTACAGGTATTTGTGTTCAAGATGTAAGAAGTAGAAAGTACAGGTATTTGAGTTCAACATGTAAGAAGTAGAAAGTACAGGTATTTGAGTTCAACATGTAAGAAGTAGAAAGTACAGGTATTTGAGTTCAACATGTGAGAAGTAGAAAGTACAGGTATTTGTGTTCAACATGTAAGAAGTAGAAAGTACAGGTATTTGAGTTCAACATGTAAGAAGTAGAAAGTACAGGTATTTGAGTTCAACATGTAAGAAGTAGAAAGTACAGGTATTTGTGTTCAACATGTAAGAAGTAGAAAGTCCAGGTATTTGAGTTCAACATGTAAGAAGTAGAAAGTACAGGTATTTGTGTTCAACATGTAAGAAGTAGAAAGTCCAGGTATTTGAGTTCAACATGTAAGAAGTAGAAAGTACAGGTATTTGTGTTCAACATGTAAGAAGTAGAAAGTACAGGTATTTGAGTTCAACATGTAAGAAGTAGAAAGTACAGGTATTTGAGTTCAACATGTAAGAAGTAGAAAGTCCAGGTATTTGTGTTCAACATGTAAGAAGTAGAAAGTACAGGTATTTGTGTTCAACATGTGAGAAGTAGAAAGTACAGGTATTTGTGTTCAACATGTGAGAAGTAGAAAGTACAGGTATTTGTGTTCAACATGTGAGAAGTAGAAAGTACAGGTATTTGTGTTCAACATGTAAGAAGTAGAAAGTACAGGTATTTGTATTCAACATGTAAGAAGTAGAAAGTACAGGTATTTGTATTCAACATGTAAGAAGTAGAAAGTACAGGTATTTGTATTCAACATGTAAGAAGTAGAAAGTACAGGTATTTGTATTCAACATGTAAGAAGTAGAAAGTACAGGTATTTGAGTTCAACATGTGAGAAGTAGAAAGTACAGGTATTTGAGTTCAACATGTAAGAAGTAGAAAGTACAGGTATTTGAGTTCAACATGTAAGAAGTAGAAAGTACAGGTATTTGAGTTCAACATGTGAGAAGTAGAAAGTCCAGGTATTTGAGTTCAACATGTAAGAAGTAGAAAGTACAGGTATTTGAGTTCAACATGTAAGAAGTAGAAAGTACAGGTATTTGAGTTCAACATGTAAGAAGTAGAAAGTACAGGTATTTGAGTTCAACATGTGAGAAGTAGAAAGTACAGGTATTTGAGTTCAACATGTAAGAAGTAGAAAGTACAGGTATTTGAGTTCAACATGTAAGAAGTAGAAAGTACAGGTATTTGGGTTCAACATGTGAGAAGTAGAAAGTACAGGTATTTGTATTCAACATGTAAGAAGTAGAAAGTACAGGTATTTGTATTCAACATGTAAGAAGTAGAAAGTACAGGTATTTGAGTTCAACATGTAAGAAGTAGAAAGTACAGGTATTTGAGTTCAACATGTAAGAAGTAGAAAGTTCAGGTATTTGAGTTCAACATGTAAGAAGTCAAAGTAAAAAGAGGTCAGGAAAATAAGTAGTGGAGTAAAGTACTGATACCAGAAACATGTACTTAAGTACAGTAACAAAGTATTTGTACTTCCCCCTCTGGTAGTTTATTATAGATGTATGAACACACAGACTCACCTTCACACACAGGCGGCCGGCCCATCCAGCCCTCGTTGCCACAGAGGACTTTCGAATTTCCAACCAACACATAACTAATTAGAGAAATAAGAAAAAAAACGTATTTGTTTTTTAGCAGATGTTCTTCCATTTAACTTGTTCAGCCCGGAGCCTGTTTTTCAGGTCTCGAAAATGACATCCCCAGAAAAAATGACTATATCTTCCCTTCTGAAAGGGTTAAATTAATAATCTTTTTTCTTAAAGTAATGATAAACCTGTGAGTTGGATGTAGAAAAGTCAGAATCAATATAGATGTGTTTTATTTTAAAGTAAATTCAGATTGAACATGGTAAAAAAAATGTAAATTATTGTGTCTGTCCAAAAATAACCCATTACTTATAGTGAAACCACCCTTGGATGAAGGTAAGGTAGACTAAAAGCTTTAGGAATCCAAAGTATAACATATAAGAAGTACCCTGTATCAAGATTGATGCAAAACAAGTGAAATCTGACCTTTTTAGAGAGATTTAGAAGAAAAAAAAAACGTCTGGGGTCATTTGGGTGGATTTGCCGTTTCTCTGGAACCCATTGGTCAATTTTGATGATTGACACCTCTTTTGAACCGTGAGAGCCAATAGAATCGAAGGGAAGGTTCCACATACACACACGTTACCATTGAGGAGTGAGAGCTATGCACAAAGCGAAACCTCTCTTACGCTGTGAAATCTGAAACCTAGGCTCAAACTAGTAAATATGAGGATGGGTAATCAGGAATCATTTCAAAGTGACGCAGACACATCGGATTAACCTTCAGCAGCGTTTTTATCGTTTTGACGCCATTGAACACGACTTTTGATCAGAACAACAGCATAGGTGAGACAATTTGTCCGTGTTTCCTCCCTAAAGCTACGTTGTGTGATGTCTGTGTTCGCTTCCCCTGTCGCGGGTTCTGATCGCTCAGTGACGATCGCTCAGTGACGATCGCTCAGTGACGATCGCTCAGTGATGATCGCTCAGTGATGATCCTTATACTTCTGGAATCTGTGGAATCTCATTTTGCTAATCGATATCTTGTTTGTGCAGATCCGATAAGTAATAAGGGTATTACTTAGAGTCCTGTGCCGAGTGTGTTAGCATTTTTTCGCTCAGGGCTCATTTAGACGCTTCTTGTGAGACTTGTGTTTTGTTTCGGTAAAAATGGTTAATATCGTCAGATAGCTGAGTTTCTTCCCGTTAGGTTGGTCTGACACATTAATAGGTTTTTAAATGTGAAGAAGCCCTTAGTCACAGTTTCGTGAAAAAAAACCACAACAAAAACAGGTTAACAACCCAGAACATTCAGAGAGCATATTGTGCTTAACCTGGGCGGTACGACAAACTCATATCACGGCCTTTTCCAAATTATAACGGCATCACGGTATTTATTTATGGTTCAATGATTGGAAATGTATTTGCATTCAAAGGTTTTGTCCCCACAAAGAAACCCCTGATCATGAAACGGCTGCAACATGCTAACTTTGCGTACAACACAACAACAACAACAGCCCTCTATCTCCAGTTCTTCAGAATCAGGTTTATCTCCAGGGAGGTTGACACGTACGAGGAGTTTGACTTGATGTCGTGGAATAAAATGTAAAATATTCAGTGTGCATCTGCAGCCTCACATGTACTGCTGCTACGCTTGGCGCTGTCCCCCAGCATGCATTTCAGCGGTGCAACAGTGAAAGGAGTCCCCAGAGGACACAGACACATCGGATTAACTTCAGCAGCCTCTTTATCGTTTTAATGCCATTGAAGACCACTTTTGACCAGCCTACGAGGTGAGCCATGTTAGCATGTTTAGCTACCTAGCTCCATATGTTTTGTTGTCTGTTCTTGTTATTATCTCCGCAAGTTCGTATCATTGAGTGATAATGAGGGTACCCCTCGATTCTGTGTCCCCTCACGATGTGAAACGATTTGTTGGATGTGCAGCAAAGATAAATAATAAGGTTTTGTGAGTGAATTTCGGTGCAGTCGTCTGTTAGCATTTTTCGCTCGTTGCTAATTCAGAGGCTCAGCGTTAGCATTGTGGGGGTTTTTTTGGAAAAAAAATTTAAATGATCAGTTAGATGAGTTTCTTCCCTTTACATGGATATAAAACATTCATAGTTTATTAAAGGAACATGCCCTCAGACACTGCTTCCTGATAGATGTTGCCGGAGGCCCCCGGTACCGGGTCTCTCGGGCTTAACAGGTTAAGAGCATTCCATGGAATATAACAAAAAGTGTATCTCGAGCCGGTTTATCAAACTTACCTACCCCACCTTTCAGTATCCTGTGTTTATTTATATATTTTTTATTGAAATAGTAGGTTGGTAGTTACTCTATATTTTATTCTGTGCGTTCCTTACATACTCTGCTCTCCATATGCATATTTAGTGTCTATTTGTCCTTTACTTTGGTATTTTATTATAGTTCTGACTATTGTGCAATGCCTTGTAAACTTGCTGCTGGAACAAAACAATTGTCATATTAGGGATAAAAAACAAAATACATCTAATTTTTATATTTTAATGACATTTAAACTTGAGCATCGCTTCTCAACACCTAATCATCCTATGTTTCCATTTGTGGAGTAGTTTATTCTGTATGCTATAGATCAGTGACCATCAACTGGGGGCCCGCGGGCCACATCCGGCCCACACGGCGGGGGTGACTGTGGCGTTGAAGGAGTGGTTAGTGCGCTCGCCCCCCACTCAAAATCACTGGCCCCCGAAAGCGTCTCTTGGAATAATTTTGGCCCTCGGACAAATGTAGTTGGTGACCCCTGCTCATCTTTTGTGGATATATTTGTATCTGTTTTTATTTTATTTATTTTTAAACCTTTGCTCAGTTTTTGTGGGTGTGTGACTCACCCAGGGTTGCAGGTGACCGTCAGCGTGTCTCCGAACTCATTCCCGTTAGGATAATTCACTTCTCCATTTGCCACCTCTTCAAAAGCGCCACAGGACTTCCCTTAAAAAACAACAGAAAAACCCCTTAGGATTAAATTCATCCCTTAAACATTTCTGAATATATGTGTTTCAGAGAGTAGGAATACTCTTACAGTAAAAGTCCTGCATTCAGAATGTTCCTCAAGTAAAAGTAGAAGTACTCAGATCTTGTACTTGAGTAAAAGTAGAAGTACTCAGATCTTGTACTTGAGTAAAAGTAGAAGTACTCAGATCTTGTATTAAAAGTAGAAGTACTCAGGTCTTGTACTTGAGTAAAAGTAGAAGTACTCAGATCTTGTACTTGAGTAAAAGTAGAAGTACTCAGATCTTGTACTTGAGTAAAAGTAGAAGTACTCGGATCTTGTACTTGAGTAAAAGTAGAAGTACTCGGATCTTGTACTTGAGTAAAAGTAGAAGTACTCAGATCTTGTACTTGAGTAAAAGTAGAAGTACTCAGATCTTGTACTTGAGTAAAAGTAGAAGTACTCAGATCTTGTACTTGAGTAAAAGTAGAAGTACTCAGATCTTGTACTTGAGTAAAAGTAGAAGTACTCAGATCTTGTTCTTGAGTAAAAGTAGAAGTACTCAGATCTTGTACTTGAGTAAAAGTAGAAGTACTCAGATCTTGTTCTTGAGTAAAAGTAGAAGTACTCAGATCTTGTACTTGAGTAAAAGTAGAAGTACTCAGATCTTGTACTTGAGTAAAAGTAGAAGTACTCAGATCTTGTACTTGAGTAAAAGTAGAAGTACTCAGATCTTGTTCTTGAGTAAAAGTAGAAGTACTCAGATCTTGTACTTGAGTAAAAGTAGAAGTACTCAGATCTTGTACTTGAGTAAAAGTAGAAGTACTCAGATCTTGTACTTGAGTAAAAGTAGAAGTACTCAGATCTTGTACTTGAGTAAAAGTAGAAGTACTCAGATCTTGAGTAAAAGTAGAAGTACTCAGATCTTGAGTAAGAGTAGAAGAACTCAGATCTTGTACTTGAGTAAAAGTAGAAGTACTCAGATCTTGTACTTTAGTAAAAATAGAAGTACTCAGATCTTGTACTTGAGTAAAAGTAGAAGTACTCAGATCTTGAGTAAGAGTAGAAGAACTCAGATCTTGTACTTGAGTAAAAGTAGAAGTACTCAGATCTTGTACTTGAGTAAAAGTAGAAGTACTCAGATCTTGTACTTGAGTAAAAGTAGAAGTACTCAGATCTTGTACTTTAGTAAAATTAGAAGTACTCAGATCTTGTACTTGAGTAAAAGTAGAAGTACTCAGATCTTGTACTTGAGTAAAAGTAGAAGTACCAGAGTGTAGGAATACTCTGTTACAGTAAAAGTCCTGCATTCAAAATGTTCCTCAAGTAAAAGTAGAAAAGTATTATCATCAAAATATAGTGAAAGACAGTAAAAGTAGTCATTGTGCAGATTGGTCCATTTCAGAATAATAGATATGATATGTTTTATAATGATCGATCATGAAAGTGTTCTCAAAGCTGGTAAAGGTGCAGCTAGTTTGAATGACTTTGTATACTGCAGGGTAGCTGGTGGATTTACTCCAGGTGGAACTAAAGTCTGATTCAACACTTGATTAGATTTCACATCATTCATCCACATCTGAGAAGTAACTAAAGGGATTAAATACATGTAGGGGAGTAGAAGTACACCATGTACCTCTGAGTAGAAGTACACAGTAGCATAACATGGAAACAGGTAAAGTACAAGTACCTCAAAATGATACTTGAGTAAATGCACTTAGTTACTTTACACCTCTGTGTATCGCTAACTGGTACTGGATATGTATTTTGTAAATTGTGTAATTTGTAGTTTGATCTCTTAATATTTGTATGCATGCTTCTTAATAACTCCTAAGCTGTCTTTGGCTCTTTCTGCTGTAACAAATGTAGAGGTCATCCTCTGTGGGACGAGTAAAGGTATTGTGACTCTGAGAATGTACCGCTACGTGTAAATAAAAATACTAATACTCACTTTCACATCTCATCTTCAAAGCGCTCCAGGCTCCAGCAGTACAGGTGATGGATCCAGATCCTCCAGCAGCTTTGTAGCCAACATCACAAGCAAACGTAACTTTTGTCCCGTCGGGGAAAGTTTGTAAAAGTATATCGGTCCCCTTCAGGTCCATGTTGGGTCCTCCCACAGGTCTGGAGCAGTCCTGAGCTGGGGAGGGAACGTCCAGAAGTTGATGTGTAACGTAGAATCAAAACAGGACTCATGTCATATCTGCAGCGAGATTATAACCACTGACCTTGAGCTGAAAGGAAAAGGCCAACAGAGGTCAGGAGCAGGAGGAAGGAGGCCACCATGATTTAAGAATTTCTGTTGAAGAGAAACATTAAAACATTAAAACATGTGTTGGTTCAAATGTAAAGTACTGAATTAGATTTACTTAAGTACAAGTTTGAGGTCCTCTCTGAAGAACCAGCACCTTACCGTGGTAGAGAGGTTTGTGTGCCCTGATGAACCTGGGGGCTGTGTTGTCTGGAACCTTGTGTTCCTGGTAGGGTCTCCCATGGCAAATTGGTCTCAGGCAAGGGGCCAGACTAAGATTGGTTCAAAAGACCTCATGAAAGACGACACACGAAGTGAGGATACCCGGCCCGGAGGAAGCCCGGGGTCCCCTTCTGGAGCCAGGCCCAGAAGGAGGACTCGTCGGCGAGCGTCTGGTGGCCGGGCTTGCCACGGAGCCCGGCCGGGCACAGCCCGAAAAGGCGACGTGGGCAACACCTCCGCTTCTCCGTCCCGCGGGCCCACCACCTACGGGAAACAGCGATGGGGTCGGGTGCGCTGCCAGAAGGGTGGCAGTGAAGGCAGAGGGTCTCGACGGACCAGACCCGGGCGACAGAAGCTGGCTTTGGGGACGTGGAACGTCACCTCTCTGGGGGGGAAGGAGTCGGAGCTTGTGCGGGAGGTGGAGCGTTACCAGTTGGATCTGGTTGGGCTCACCTCTACGCACAGCGTCGGCTCTGGAACCTTACTTCTGGATAGGGGTTGGACTCTATTCTTCTCCGGAGTTGCTCAAGGTGTGAGGCGCCGGGCGGGTGTGGGGATACTCACAAGTCCCCGGTTGGGTGCTTCGTTGTTGGAGTTTACCCCAGTGGACGAGAGGGTCGCCTCCCTACGCCTGCGGGTTATGGGGGGGAAAACTCTGACTGTTGTGTGTGCTTATGCACCCAACAGCAGTTCAGAGTATACGGCCTTCTTGGAGACCCTGGAAAGAGTCCTGTATGGGGCTCCTGAAGGGGACTCTTTAATCTTGCTGGGAGACTTCAACGCACATGTGGGCAATGATGGAGACACTTGGAGGGGAGTGATTGGGAGGAACGGCCCCCCTGATCTGAACCGGAGTGGTGGTTTGTTACTGGACTTCTGTGCTAGTCATGGATTGGCCATAACAAACACCATGTTCGAACATAAGGATGCTCATAAGTGTACGTGGTACCAGAGCACCCTAGGCAGAAGGTCCATGATCGATTTTGTTATCGTATCATCGGACCTGAGGCCGTATGTTTTGGACACTCGGGTAAAGAGAGGGGCGGAGTTGTCAACTGATCACCATCTGGTGGTGAGTTGGGTCGAGTGGCGGGGGAAGCCTCTGGATAGACCTGGTAAGCCCAAACGTGTAGTTCGGGTGAACTGGGAACGTCTGGAGGAGGCCCAAGTTCAGGAGGCCTTCAACTCACACCTCCGGCGGAGCTTTTCGGGCATTCCTGTGGAGGTTGGGGACATTGAACCAGAGTGGTCGGTGTTCAAAGCCTCTATTGCCGAAGCCGCGGCGGGGAGCTGTGGTCTCAAGGTCCTAGGTGCCTCAAGGGGCGGTAACCCTCGAACCTCCTGGTGGACACCGGTGGTCAGGGAAGCCGTCCGACTGAAGAAGGAGGCCTTCAGGGATATGTTATCCCGGGGGACTCCCGAGGCTGTTGCAAGGTACCGACAGGCCCGAAGGGCAGCAGCCTCAGCCGTGGCCGAGGCAAAGCAGCGGGTGTGGGAGAAGTTCGGAGAGGACATGGAAAAAGACTTTCGGGCGGCACCAAAGTTGTTCTGGAAAACTGTCCGACACCTCAGGAGGGGGAAGCAGGGAACCATCCAAGCTGTGTACAGTAAGGATGGGACGTTGTTGACCTCAACTGATGGAGTGTTAGGGCGTTGGAAGGAGCACTTTGAGGAACTCCTGAACCCGACAACTCCGCCCTCTATGTTAGAGGCAGAGCTGGAGTATGAAGGGGGATCGACACCAATCTCCCGGGGGGAGGTCACTGAGGTCGTCAAACAACTTCACAGTGGCAAAGCCCCGGGGGTGGATGAGATCCGCCCAGAAATGCTGAAGGCTCTGGGTGTTGAGGGACTGTCATGGTTGACACGTCTCATCAACGTTGCGTGGAAGTCGGAAACAGTACCGAAGGAGTGGCAGACCGGAGTGGTGGTTCCCCTTTTCAAAAAGGGGGATCAGAGGGTGTGTGCCAATTACCGAGGCATCACACTACTCAGCCTCCCCGGGAAAGTTTACTCTAAGGTACTCGAAAGGAGGGTCAGGCCGATTGTCGAACCTCAGATTGAGGAGGAACAATGCGGATTCCGTCCTGGTCGTGGAACGACGGATCAGCTTTTTACTCTCGCAAGGATCCTGGAGGGTGCCTGGGAGTACGCTTATCCAGTCTACATGTGTTTTGTAGACTTGGAGAAGGCATATGACCGGGTTCCCAGGGAGTCACTGTGGGAGGTGCTGCGGGAGTATGGGGTGAGGGGGTCTCTACTCAGGGCCATCCAATCTCTGTACTCCCAAAGCGAGAGCTGTGTCCGGGTCCTCGGCAGTAAGTCGGACCCATTTCAGGTGAGGGTTGGCCTCCGCCAGGGCTGCGCTTTGTCACCAATCCTGTTTGTAATATACATGGATCGGATTTCGAGGCGTAGTCGTGGGGGAGGGGGTCTGCAGTTCGGTGGACTAAGGATTGCACCACTGCTTTTTGCAGATGATGTGGTTCTGATGGCTTCATCGGTCTGCGACCTTCAGCACTCACTGGATCGGTTCGCAACCGAGTGTGAAGCGGCTGGGATGAGGATCAGCACCTCCAAATCTGAGGCCATGGTTCTCAGCAGGAAACCGATGGACTGTCCACTCCAAGTAGGGAATGAGTCCTTACCCCAAGTGAAGGAGTTCAAGTATCTCGGGGTCTTGTTCTCGAGTGAGGGAACAATGGAGCGTGAGATGGGTCGGAGAATCGGAGCAGCGGGAGCGGTACTGCAGTCTCTTTACCGCACCGTTGTGACGAAAAGAGAGCTGAGCCAGAAGGCAAAGCTCTCTGTCTACCGGGCCATTTTCGTTCCTACCCTCACCTATGGTCATGAAGGATGGGTCATGACCGAAAGAACGAGATCGCGGGTACAAGCGGCCGAGATGGGTTTTCTCCGCAGGGTGGCTGGTGTCTCCCTTAGGGATAAGGTGAGAAGTTCGGTCATCCGGGAGGGACTCGGAGTTGAACCGCTCCTCCTTCGCGTCGAAAGGAGCCAGTTGAGGTGGTTCGGGCACCTAGTTAGGATGCCACCTGGGCGCCTCCCTAGGGAGGTGTTCCAGGCACGTCCAGCTGGGAAGAGACCAAGGGGTAGACCTAGAACCAGATGGAGGGATTATATCTCTTCTCTGGCCTGGGAGCGCCTTGGGATCCCCCAGTCAGAGCTGGTTGATGTGGCCAGGGAAAAGAAAGTTTGGGGCTCTCTGCTGGAACTGCTACCTCCGCGACCCGACCACGGATAAGCGGGAGAAGATGGATGGATGGATGGATGGACAAGTTTGAGGTACTTTACCTGAGTGTTTCCATGTTATGCTACTGTGTACTTGTACTCCCCTACATGTATTTTATCCCTTTAGTTACTTCTCAGATCTGGATGAATGATGTGAAATCTAATCAAGTGTTAAATCAGACTTTAGTTCCACCTGGAGTAAATCCACCAGCTACCCTGCAGTATACAAAGTCATTCAAACTAGCTGCACCTTTACCAGCTTTGAGAACACTTTCATGATCAATCATTATAAAACATATCATATCTATTATTCTGAAATGGACCAATCTGCACAATGACTACTTTTACTGTCTTTCACTATATTTTGATGAGAATACTTTTCTACTTTCACTTGAGGAACATTTTGAATGCAGGACTTTTACTGTGACAGAGTATTCCTACACTCTGGCACTTCTAGTAAAAGACCTGAGTACCAGGGGCGTTTTCTCCTGGAGGCCAAGGGAAGCCAGGCTTCCCCTGTTTTTTCGGATTGTAGTTATAATTTTAATAAATAAATAAAAACAGTTTGTTTAGTTTCGGAAATTCTTTGTTCTGTGTTGCTGCCGGCCCGTCTCTCCCCCATTCTCATTGAGTATTTTACAAAGAGTGAAACAGCGCCCCTCTAGATGTTATGGTGAAACAGTAGATTGCACTCTCTGTTGCGAGAGGAGGCCAGCCGAAATTTGCTTCCCTTGGTGAAAAAAAATGAAGGGATTGACCAATCAGATGAGGCTCACATCATGCCCCTGCCAACCTGTGATTGGTCAGGGCCATGCCAAGGGAAGCCAGAGGCGGCTGGCTTCCCTTGCCTCGCAATCCAATCAAATCGCATCAACTTAGTGGTGCAGTGACGCGTCCCAAAACCCGGAAGTAAGCTACGCTCGGTTTCCCTCGACAAAATAGCAATGGGATTTCTCCATAGGATTTTGGAAAATAGCTCGAAAAAATGTCAGTGGAAAACGAGCCTGTTAGGTAAATGCACGTTTTGTTCAGTCGGATAATATCCACATGTCTACCCTACTTTTATAATTTTCAAATCATAAATCTAATCGATAGAAGATAGATAGCGTCACTGCACGAGAGAGGGCCGGCAGCAACACACAACAAAGAATTTCCGAAACTAAACGAAGTGTTTTTATTTATTTATTAAAATTATAACTACAATCCGAAAAAACAGGGGAAGCCTGGCTTCCCTTGGCCTCCAGGAGAAAACGCCACTGGTGTAATCACTCATCTGGTTACGTTATTACATTGACCACCCCCCCCCCCCACCCCAAAAGAAAGGACGTATTATTGGCTTTCCCTCATTTTTTCCCCACGTCACGCTACTGCTGAGTACTTCTACTTTTACTCAAGTACAAGATCTGAGTACTTTTACTCAAGTACAAGATCTGAGTACTTCTACTCAAGTACAAGATCTGAGTACTTCTACTTTTACTCAAGTACAAGATCCGAGTACTTCTACTTTTACTCAAGTACAAGATCTGAGTACTTTTACTTTTACTCAAGTACAAGATCCGAGTACTTCTACTTTTACTCAAGTACAAGATCTGGGTACTTCTACTTTTACTGAGTACAAGATCTGAGTACTTCTACTTTTACTCAAGTACAAGACCTGAGTACTTCTACTTTTACTCAAGTACAAGATCTGAGTACTTCTACTTTTACTCAAGTACAAGATCTGAGTACTTCTACTTCTACTCAAGTACAAGATCCGAGTACTTCTACTTTTACTCAAGTACAAGATGTGGGTACTTCTACTCAAGTACAAGATCTGAGTACTTCTACTTCTACTCAAGTACAAGATCCGAGTACTTCTACTTTTACTCAAGTACAAGATCTGAGTACTTCTACTCAAGTACAAGATCTGAGTACTTCTACTCAAGTACAAGATCTGAGTACTTGTACTTTTACTCAAGTACAAGATCTGAGTACTTGTACTTTTACTCAAGGACAAGATCTGAGTACTTCTACCTCTACTCAAGTACAAGATCCGAGTACTTCTACTTTTACTCAAGTACAAGATCTGAGTACTTCTACTTTTACTCAAGTACAAGATCTGAGTACTTCTACTTCTACTCAAGTACAAGATCCGAGTACTTCTACTTTTACTCAAGTACAAGATCTGAGTACTTCTACTTTTACTCAAGTACAAGATCTGAGTACTTCTACTTCTACTCAAGTACAAGATCCGAGTACTTCTACTTTTACTCAAGTACAAGATCTGAGTACTTTTACTCAAGTACAAGATCCGAGTACTTTTACCCAAGTACAAGATCTGAGTACTTCTACTCAAGTACAAGATCTGAGTACTTCTACTCAAGTACAAGATCTGAGTACTTCTACTCAAGTACAAGATCTGAGTACTTCTACTCAAGTACAAGATCTGAGTACTTGTACTTTTACTCAAGTACAAGATCTGAGTACTTGTACTTTTACTCAAGGACAAGATCTGAGTACTTCTACCTCTACTCAAGTACAAGATCCGAGTACTTCTACTTTTACTCAAGTACAAGATCTGAGTACTTCTACTCAAGTACAAGACCTGAGTACTTCTACTTTTACTCAAGTACAAGCTCTGAGTACTTCTACTTTTACTCAAGAACAAGATCTGAGTACTTCTACTTTTACTCAATTACAAGATCTGAGTACTTCTACTCAAGTACAAGACCTGAGTACTTCTACTTCTACTCAAGTAAAAGACCTGAGTACTTCTACTTTTACTCAAGTACAAGACCTGAGTACTTCTACTTTTACTCAAGAACAAGATCTGAGTACTTCTACTTTTACTCAATTACAAGATCTGAGTACTTCTACTCAAGTACAAGACCTGAGTACTTCTACTTCTACTCAAGTAAAAGACCTGAGTACTTCTACTTTTACTCAAGTACAAGACCTGAGTACTTCTACTTTTACTCAAGAACAAGACCTGAGTACTTCTACTTTTACTCAAGTACAAGATCTGAGTACTTCTACTCAAGTACAAGATCTGAGTACTTGTACTTTTACTCAAGTACAAGATCTGAGTACTTGTACTTTTACTCAAGAACAAGATCTGAGTAATTCTGCTTTTACTCAAGTACAAGATCTGAGTACTTCTACTTTTACTCAAGTACTTCTACTTTTAATCAAGATTTGAGTACTTCTACTCAATAGTAGAGTACAAGTATAAAGTAGTATACAATTAAAATACAAGTACCTCAAATGTGTACTTATGTACAGTACGATGTACTACCACTGACTAACACACACATAAAACATCGATAAACATTCAGTTAAATTGGTTAAAATACCCAATATCACAGTTAACACTACAGAATAGGTCCCTGGATATTCTTTTGTAGGTAAATAAATATTCTTAGTGTCCTTCATGAAGTTCATAGTCTCGGAAAACACCAAACTCCACTCAAAATATATCAGATTTAACTCATTTGCGTGCCACTACTTATATATCCATTAACACGAGCAGTTCCACAACCCTAGACAGCAACAGTTAATTATTCTAAATCCGGCACATGTTTAATAAAGAACAAAAAAGACTCAAACTCCACAGAAGTCACATCCCGTAAAACCCACGACATCACGCCTGTTTTTACCGGATCAAACGTGTGGGCGTTACCGCTTCATTTGACCGACGAATTACAGGATTAAATGTTACTTAATTTATATTCTAAATCATCTGAACACAGCAGGGGAGTCATCAGAGTGTACACCAGTTAGATTGTGTTTAAATAAGAGTTTCAATATGTTTATAATCCATACATTATTAAGCCATGGATCGATGATAAAGAGATACAGTGAATTCCTGCGTAGCTGCTTTAGCGGCGCAAAAGTAGCCGGATGTGGGCCCACTGAGCATGCGCAGTATAGTTTTTCTGTCACTCCAGATGAATGGAGACAGAAAATAAATTCTCTTTTTTTATTATTGAATATATTTTACATTTTGAAATTCCCCAAAATCTCTCTCTAAACATCCTCTTATTTTTATAAATATTCCAACTTTTTTATTTTTTTAATATTCCATCTCTTTCTTGTACTTTAGCTTTTTATTGTTATGCTTCTTCATTAATACTAAGCTATCTTTGGCTCTTTCATTACTGTAACAATGTACATTTATCCTCTGTGGGACGAATATTAACTGGACTTTTAACATTTTGCATTAGTATTCCATCTAATTGTCATTCTTGCACATTAAATGTAAAAACATCCCACTTGTATATGGTCTTAGGTGTGATGTATCCTTTAAATAGTGTTTTATGGGTCTACATATTTGTATATTCATGGTCACTCTTCGGTTTTATCTGTTATTTTGTATTGCTAACTACGTGCAATACTTCGTTTGACATGCTGCTGCAACAAAAACTTTTCTAAATGTGGGATTAATGAAGTATATCTTATCTTATAAAGGCTTTCTGATATCTAGGTCAATGGAGAGGAGTCATTTTGAATTGGCCGCTGCGGTCATTCATAACAAATCTGCTTCAATATCTGCTCCTTTTCCTGGGTGGTTAGAAGCTAGGTAGCAACGGTTAGCTAACCTCACGTCAACAACACTAAATGATACACAGATTTAGTGACGTAAGAGCGGTTCGTGGTTAAGTATTGGGTTAGTTTACGGTAGTAGAGTGAATCAAAGAGTGTATTAAATGTGTTTCTTACCGTTTGGAGAGGAGATTTATGTTCCGCTACTTCACTGCTGAGTCTCCTCACCCTGTGTGACTGTGCTCAGGAAAGGGGCGGGGTTCAGCTGTGACGCATCTCTTCCTGAGTGTAAACACCAAGCCCTGACTGTCACTCAAATAGGGGCGGGGCTTCAGCTGTGACGCACCTCTTCCTGAGTGTAAACACCAACCCCTGACTGTCACTCAGAAAGGGGCGGGGCTTCAGCTGTGACGCACCATATTAATATTATTGTTAATATTATTATTACTGCTATCTGTATTTATTTTTGTATTATTTTATTATTTTAATGTTTATTTTGTATTTATTTTATTGTTTTGGGTAACTCGGGGTCAAATGTTGCCCAATCAAGATTCATCTTTGACTTTAGACAGATTCATCCAGACAGACTTTGACCTCTGCAGGAAATCACACGTGTTTAAGAAAGGTCACATGTTCACATCAATTCAAAGTGAAGAGAGGAAGCTTCGCCTCGTTCACAGAGGATGATGTAATGACCAACCCTGCAGCTCAATGAGAGGAAGTGATATATTTCCGCTGAGAAATAAATTAAATATTCCCATTGCACTGTGTTTCAATCACGCCCATGAACCAGACGGCCCATTTCCTCTTGTTATCATATATATATAAATATAATATAATTTTGGGAGGGCTAAAACCCTCTTTAATGGTCACACATGCAGAGCACACAGCACACACAGTGAAATGTGTTCTCTGCTTTTAAGTATATCCCTTTATAAATGAGGCCCCACCAGTCCAGTACTAGGAGCAGTGGGCAGCTATTGTACAGCGCCCGGGGAGCAATGGGAGTGAGGGAGGAAGGGGGGTGTCCGGTGCCTTGCTCAAGGGCATCACGACAGGGCAGGAGGTGGACTGGGACCTCTCCAAGTAGCAGTCCACACTCCATACTTTAAGTCTGTTCGGGGACTTGAACCGGCGACCCTATAGCTCCCAGTCCAAGCCCCTAGTGACTGAGACACTGCCGGACAATTAATAGCACTTTTATTACGTTTTTGGAATGGAAAATTGTTGTTTTAAAATTATTTTGAGATTTAAATTCCTTTTTTTTACTATGTCCAGTAAATGTATGTCTAAAAATAAACTGGAAAGCACAGTTCAGGTGTCAAATTTTGATAAAATATTAAATATATGTGCAAAAATCGTGGACTAGTGCGTGTGGCACAGTGGGTAGTGCGTTTGGATCAGGGGTCACAGGTTCAAACCCCACTGCAGTCAGCATGTCGTTGTGTCCCTGAGAGACTTCACCACAAAGTGCTCCTGTGGGGATTGTCCACAGTATTGAGTATGTGAGTCGCTTTGGATAAAAGCTTCTAACAAGTGACATGTGATGTATGTTTATATTTCCAATGTTTACTTGTGGAACAATGCCAATCAAAAACACAAGCAAAGATCACCTGAAAAGCTCAAGTTTGACTTCATATGTTCAGGTACAATATCTTCTTTAAAGCTATCATAACGTTATTGTGTGTCCAGCACTGCATCTGATTGTTGTCACACAGTTCCTTTATTTCCATGCAAATAAATACCTTTTCATTACCGCGTTCATTAAGGAGATTAGTTTCTCAATATCTGACTCCAGTATTTCCATTTCTTTATATTCTAAATAAACTATCCTCATGTAAACATTGGCCTGAATAACTAATTCATTCTTATATTACCTTCTAGACAAGTTACTCTACTCTGGAGGGCTTTTAATGTTTATAAATGACATCAGCAGGAGAGGACTCTTTAAAGTAGAGACACTACATACTGAAATACACCTGAACATCAGCAGGAGAGGACTCTTTAAAGTAGAGACACTACATACTGATATACACCTGAACATCAGCAGGAGAGGACTCTTTAAAGTAGAGACAATACATACTGATATACACCTGAACATCAGCAGGAGAGGACTCTTTAAAGTAGAGACACTACATACTGATATACACCTGAACATCATCAGGAGAAGACTCTTTAAAGTAGAGACACTAAATACTGATATACACCTGAACATCAGCAGGAGAGGACTCTTTAAAGTAGAGACACTACATACTGATATACACCTGAACATCAGCAGGAGAGGACTCTTTAAACTAGAGACACTACATACTGATATACACCTGAACATCAGCAGGAGAGGACTCTTTAAAGTAGAGACACTACATACTGATATACACCTGAACATCAGCAGGAGAGGACTCTTTAAACTAGAGACACTACATACTGATATACACCTGAACATCAGCAGGAGAGGACTCTTTAAAGTAGAGACACTACATACTGATATACACCTGAACATCAACAGGAGAGGACTCTTTAAAGTAGAGACACTACATACTGATATACACCTGAACATCATCAGGAGAAGACTCTTTAAAGTAGAGACACTAAATACTGATATACACCTGAACATCAGCAGGAGAGGACTCTTTAAAGTAGAGACACTACATACTGATATACACCTGAACATCAGCAGGAGAGGACTCTTTAAACTAGAGACACTACATACTGATATACACCTGAACATCAGCAGGAGAGGACTCTTTAAAGTAGAGACACTACATACTGATATACACCTGAACATCAGCAGGAGAGGACTCTTTAAACTAGAGACACTACATACTGATATACACCTGAACATCAGCAGGAGAGGACTCTTTAAAGTAGAGACACTACATACTGATATACACCTGAACATCAACAGGAGAGGACTCTTTAAAGTAGAGACACTACATACTGATATACACCTGAACATCAGCAGGAGAGGACTCTTTAAACTAGAGACACTACATACTGATATACACCTGAACATCAGCAGGAGAGGACTCTTTAAAGTAGAGACACTACATACTGATATACACCTGAACATCAGCAGGAGAGGACTCTTTAAAGTAGAGACACTATATACTGAAATAAAGACACTAAGACAGAAACAGCTAGTTTTATTTACAGACACTCCTTCGTTGAGTCATCTTTTATATCACATATAAAAATAAAGCCAGCCTTTATAAGTTGCTGCTGTTCTTCACTAGTTTCGATAATGGAGGAGATTATAACACTTCAGATAAGAGCTGTTTGTGGTCAGGATCTGACGCTGAAGGTCCAAAGTCTGACACCCAACATGAAAATGTTCCACTCTGACACAACGTCTGTTTCCTTCTCATCATTACTCTTCTTTCCTGAGAAGTGAGAAACGTTTCTGGGAGTGGACAGACTTTGTCACTAAGATGGAGTTGTAGAGATATAAAACTTGAATTGTGTGAATTTAAAGTTGAGATTAAGTTCCTGTTTTAAGGTCCAAGCGAGGGGGGGGGGGTCTTTGTTTGTGTCACCAAATCTACTTTCAGTCTCTTTGCATCTTTTTGAACACATTTTCTGTATTTATGTGATCGTTTTAAGTATTCTGTTTTGATCCCCTTTAAGTCCTTTTGCTTTCTATGTGGTTGTTTTGTGTATGCTTTAGTACTTCCTCCTCTCCTTGCAGTAATTCAGCTTCTCTCTGATGTTTCTTTAGTCATTTGATCATGGACGTGGGAAGGGGGGTGCTGAGGGGGCTGCAGCACCCCCATCTGTTGGCGGAGAGTTGTAACTGCAACGCCAAAAGGTTCACTAAACAAATCAATACAAAAGTTTTATTTTGAGTTACTATGTTTGAGTTAGCATTTTAGTGTAAGCAGTCTCTAAAGAGCTTCACTATAAGAGAAAGTGATAATGCAGTGTGCTTCTTCTGTTGCTCTGCTATAGAAAAGAAGCTCGTCAGCGCAAGATCAGGGATGGGAGTTTTGTGAAAGGAGGATTTAAGAACTGGCGAAAGGCAGAGGAAACATTTAGGGAGCATGAGAAGTCCCATCAACACACAGGCCGTCAACAAACTGGCAGCATTAAAACGAACACTGATGAATGCGCTGCTCTCACAAGCTGTTGCTAAACACCAAATGACTGCAGTTAGTGTGACGTTATTATACCGGACCTTCCCTCCACGCAGATCACGCAGACTGCGTGGGGCCTCGTTTTGCGGAGGGAGCCTCATCTGAAGCGCAAACGCAGTGTAAGCGCCACAGTTTCGCCGCTGCGAGGCACCCGCTCTGATCCCAACCCTCCTCTCTCTCCTCCTCCTCCTCCTCTTCCTCTTCGCATGCTTGTCTCTCACTTTAGCACACGTCATAAATACGCAGATAAACATCACAGAGGATGCAAACGAGCCCCATCGCAGCATCGTGTACCAGAGCGGCACTCCTGTGAGCACTCTGCAAAAACAAAGACTGGATGAGAGACATTTCATGATGGTTTTGTAATAAATCACCGTGTTTTAGATTTCTGTGTCTCGTGGCGTTGATCAGCTGGTTTGTGGCGACAGGTTGGATTTCCCCGGTGGTGTGACAGGAGGTCGGGGGGTGGTTTGGGCCGTGGTGCTCACCGCACAGTCATAAACAGGTTGGCCTGGTGATTCAACAATTAAACAATGGCTTTCTTTCAGGAACTTGTGGAAGAGGATTTCACAACAGCATTACATCCTCATCAGTGCATTCTTTAGAAACCCATTCATGCACATCACGTTTCTTAAAGTGAGTTGTATATTCTGCACATTCAGTTCTACGCTTCCTCTTTAAGGACTCTGCACAGATCTCCACTTTACTCCAACATATTTCAGTTTTTTAATTGCTTTTAAAAACTTTTCTCTGAATGTATTTTTCTCTGAATGTGTTTAAGGCACGTCTAAATGAAATGCTTTCTGACACTCTGGGTATTTGTAAATGTTGAATATGTAAATCTGATATCCTCTGTTGTTTGTTTGAATGTTGTATTTATGTTTCATGTGGAACTAAATGATGCAGGTCTCCCTTGTGAATGAGATCGATGATCTCAAGGGACCAATCTGTGTAAATAAAGGTTTGAAATGAAATGAAATGAAAAACTAATATCAGTATTTTGTTATCTTTTATTGTACTTATTTGGTATATGTATACGTTGTCTAAATATTTGTATATACAGTATCATTGTTGTAAAATAGTTTAAAAACAAACGTAGCACAAAAAGTAAGGCAATTTGTGTTTGGTCAGGCAAGGCAAGTTTATTTATATAGCACTTTTCAACACAAGGCAATTCAAAGTGCTTTACAAAAAATGAAAGACATTAAGAAAATGGCATTTAAAATCAGTCGTTAAAAAGAAAAGATAATAAAAGAAACATTAAAAGAAAAAATACATGGATAAAAGTTACAGTGCAGTCTAAGATATGAATAGTTCAATTAAAAGCAGCGGCAAAAAGAAAAGTCTTCAGTCTGGATTTAAAAGTAGTCAGAGTTGCAGCGGACCTTGTTAGAAATTATAATCAATATTTAATGATATAAAATAGATTAATCACCAGTAATGTTATAACTGTTTTATTGTGAAAATACTTCCGGTTAGTTTCCGCCTGTGGTTAAAGTTTATTTTGAAAAGCTATTCCGGAAGAGATCTCCGAAATACCAACAGTAGCTTGACTTCAGGTTTTAAGGAAAAGTAACGATTGTAGCCGTTAAAATGCAATGAATGAAAAGTCATGAAAGAGATAAGGAGGAGAAAAGGCGTGTTTAGTTATGTATTGAATGTACAATGTCAAAATCCTCTGTTATGTGCGATATCGGACATTGGTGAAAGGAGGGCGGAAGATTACGCCACAGCCGCCATTGAAGAGGAGGAGCCTAATGAGATAGTCAGGTGACGGAGCTTTGTGGGGTCTCTTCTGCACGGCCGACCACTGCGAGAGAAAGCTGCAGCCTTTCTCTCCTCACCTGAACAATATTCTGCTTGTAACATACCGGCGCCTTTTTGAATTAAAGCACCCAATTGAACCTTCTCAGAGACTCAATAAGTCTCCTTTTTTAAAGCCTCTCTCCTGGACGCGAGAATAACGATCACAGTTTACAATCTGGTGACCCGCTGACGTGATCTTCGTTGGACCGGGAGAGACTAACAACCAGCTGTTTTCCGGGGACACGGCATCCGTTCAGACCAAGCGGCAAACTCTGGGGAAGAGCCGGGACGCCAATACGGAAGTGCTACATACTGCAGTTCATATATTGGCCGATAGGGACTGACTGCAGAAAGGAGCAATCTCCATAGACCCCCATGTTCAAATGCCCAACTTTACAGCAGAAAAAAACATGTTTCTACCCCTGGCCCCATACATTTTATTATCGATATAGTTAGATTCCACCTTCATGATTATGGATCTGTGAGTGAATTGTTTTCTAAAACGACCCTTTTATTTATATTAGGTCTTAAAGTTTTTGCATAAATTAGGGCGTGGTCACATTGAGTGACGGCTCTGTGAAGTGACTGCTGCTGCTAGCTTCTTGTCTCTCTGCTAGCTGTTCCGTGAAGCTACAGGCCCTCTGCCTGTTCAGCTCATCCAGGGAACACAACTTGCCCCCGGTCGTGGTTGTTTGTTCTTCATGCTTATACATGTGACGGTGCATGAATGCGGTTTTGCGGTAAGTGAAATTCGAGTGCTTTATTTATGTGTTAACCTGCAGGCTACAACATGGTTCAGTTTATGAATATTGCTAAGGAATACAAATCCCTCATTGCAATGTTTACCAGCCTCCTTAGGTTTTTCAATCACAATCAACTGGAATAAAAACAATATTGTATGTTTGTTGTTTAGAGTTATTCTAAGGCTTTACTCATTGGGAACTCGGTATGAGATAGAGCACACTGTTGAGATGTCTGCCTGTTTTACACACTTTGACCAACAGGAGGTTTGTGTTCAAATGAAGCCCATGATAACGCCTCATGAGATGAACCCTTTTGCAAACCAATTGGCTGGAAAGCTTCAAAGCTTCATAAGGCTTCATCTCGCCATCACTACTGTAAGCTAAGAGGTGTAAATACACTTAATGAAACCTCTGCTGGTGTTTAATCCGCTCACCTCTTCTTTCCTCCTTCTTCTCCTCTCGGTTTTTAGCGGATTGCAAAGAACTTTAAAGGTGCATACCGCCACCTACTGTACATGAGTGTGAAGGTCCAGAGCCTGCTCCCTGCTTCCTGTCTGATCATCTATTCTACACGGACCACATCTACTTCCGGTCCATGGGACCTTATTTCGGAAAAATTATGTATTGAAGTCAATGGAGAGAGAAAACTTATCGTTCGATCCCGTTTGAATTGTGCCACGAATTACACATATGATGTTTGTCAATCTTAAAAAAAGTCAGTTTGTTGTAAAACTGTTGAAATATAAGACTATGAAAAATACGCAACTAGAAAGACTACAAATCCCAGAGCCGCGTAAGTGATGTCACGTTTTCCTCCACTAAAATAGAGATAGCTAAGATCAGATAACTTTAACAAGATGACTGTGTGCTTAGTACCAGGTTGTTATCATACCAGCAATGGGTTTTGCTCGTTCTTTCGCTTCCCGTCTGATGAAAGGACCAGGAGTGGCTGGATCAAGTTAGCTACCTAGCTAGTAGCTAGCACGTTAGTCAGCATTACAGCCTTGTCATTTTTATTAGCCTTAACATGAAGTAACATCAAGTAACCCAACATGTTAAACAGTAAGAGTAGTAGTCATATTGCGTGAACCCTTTGAAGAGTACTGTCACACCGGGGTGTGATCATACACCATGTAAGCCCGGGGGAGAACTGCTAACGCTAACGCTACATTAGCATCTGCGATCTTTTCTAAATCAAATCAAGTTTTATTTATATAGCACATTTATAAACGATTTTTGGTTGAGCCAAAGTGCTGTACATATAATACAAATAGCCTACAGTAGAGAAACTTTACAGCAAATACAACAGCACAGATTGTTCAGAATATCAGTATGAGAAAAAACTCAGGATAGAGGATCCAGGACACAGGACCACAGCAAGAAGATCATCCTCAACTCCGGATCCCGGCGTAGATATAGACACAAAACAAGAAAACATTCGGCTGGGTTATACGCACAAATGGTTGACATTAAACATTAAAAAGATCATGCAGTTCAGAGAGAATCAAAGGAAGGCAGGCGTTCTCCTGGACGTGATAGTGAGGGTAGTCAATCCCTTGTTTGGCAAGACAGTAGTGACGGCCATCTTGGTGACGTGTGTTGTTGTGCAAGAGATGTAGGTTGCGTTCCGATAATCCAAAAATCAGCTCCTAAATGCTAACCCTATCTCCTATTCCTTGACCTCTGAGTGAAAGGTCACGGGGTTAAGGGATAGTGGATAGGAGAATTCAAAAGGACTTAGGAGAAGAGACTGCGGTACTTTAGAGAATCCGACTGCACTTTCACTATCCGACGTGTTTATGATGCGCCAGCGGACGTCATGAATGAGCGTCTGCTGCTGTGGGGAAACTATGGAACATTAACACCTATCACTGTGTACATCATTCAAACATCTTTTAAAAGTTGAACAAACCCCACACAGCTCAGTGAAATGTTGACTTTATTTGATAATTTCAGTAAAAACTAACGTTCATATTTCTCTTTTTGATTATAATACTGATGAACGTTCAAAACAAAGCACTTTGGCAACTTACCACATACGTTTTAAAATGCTTAATAAGCACCGTAACTTTCATGATATCATTTCTCCGTCATAATCGTTTGTTTCCGTGAACGGCCGACTGTTGTGTGACGGCACATGCTGCGGCTGCAAGGCATTGTGGGGCAGCATTTTCTCCTCTCCTTTCGGTGAGGGAGGTCCAGTGGTTCCTAAGCTAAAGGAGGTGATAAAGGAAGTTTGAAACCTCCTTTCCTATCATCTAGAGAATCAGCTCTTATAATGGCTGCCACTGAGGGACTTCCGGGGTCATTGCACTCCGTTAGGAAGGTTCCTAAGCTAAAGGGACTATTGGAACGCAACCGTAGTTCATTGAGAGTTTCACACAAAAAAATGTGTTACTTCACAGTTTTACGACAATTTTGTTTTGACTTGCAAAATTATTTTTTAAATTGACAAACATCATATGTGTAATTCGTGGCACAATTCAAACGGGATCGAAAGATAATCTTTCTCTCTCCATTGACTTCAATACATATTTTTTCGGAAATAAGGTCCCATGGAGGTCCACCGGAAGGGGAGGGACTTCGCCTAAGCATGTTGTAACTTCCGGTTGTTGTTGTTCTTGTTGTCACCTCCAGGTATCCTGTGTGCCTGTTCTGTTGCTGATAGCTTATTAACTTAATCGATCGTTTTAAAACTCTTGATCACGGCAACTGCCTGAGGTTGTAATCACACGTTACAACAGCTTAAGCACTCACAACTCTCCTTCTCTACCTCATTCACACCAACGCAACTCCGAATCAAGCTCCGTGCTAGAGCTTTTCAGGTTCAGAACCGGTTCTTCGGTTTAGCTCTGGCTCTTTCTGGCAGCATTTGTATAATTTGTCCCGCGTCCCACAAATTGATACGTCACGCATTTCAGTGACAGTTGCGCAGAAAGGCCGGCTCGGTTCGCTGACGGCCGGCACCGCCCTTTATTTTTTTTCAACGGCACCATGTAAGTTGCGCTGACAGGTGACAGCGGTCCACAGTGTAGCCATCAGAGGCTTCTCAATACTCTAATTTCCCCTCCTCGACTCCTCGACTCCTCTGTCCTCCGCTAGTGACCCGGAAATGGATTTCAGCGCGCCATGTTGAAGGACATCTCATTTCTCTAATGGCGCATTTCCACCGCAGGCCTCGCTCGGTTTGGTTAGGCCTTGTTAGGCCCGGCTGACTTTAATGCTGCGCTTCCATTACAGTTTAGGAGCTGGGGCAGTATCTATAACACAGTTTAGGAGCTGGGGCAGTATCTATAACACAGTTTAGGAGCTGGGGCAGTATCTATAACACAGTTTAGGAGCTGGGGCAGTATCTATAACACAGTTTAGGAGCTGGGGCAGTATCTATAACACAGTGTAGGAGCTGGGGCAGTATCTATAACACAGTTTAGGAGCTGGGGCAGTATCTATAACACAGTTTAGGAGCTGGGGCAGTATCTACAACACAGTTTAGGAGCTGGGGCAGTATCTATAACACAGTTTAGGAGCTGGGGCAGTATCTATAACACAGTGTAGGAGCTGGGGCAGTATCTATAACACAGTTTAGGAGCTGGGGCAGTATCTAGAACACAGTTTAGGAGCTGGGGCAGTATCTATAACACAGTTTAGGAGCTGGGGCAGTATCTATAACACAGTTTAGGAGCTGGGGCAGTATCTATAACACAGTTTAGGAGCTGGGGCAGTATCTATAACACAGTTTAGGAGCTGGGGCAGTATCTATAACACAGTTTAGGAGCTGGGGCAGTATCTATAACACAGTTTAGGAGCTGGGGCAGTATCTATAACACAGTTTAGGAGCTGGGGCAGTATCTATAACACAGTTTAGGAGCTGGGGCAGTATCTAGAACACAGTTTAGGAGCTGGGGCAGTATCTATAACACAGTGTAGGAGCTGGGGCAGTATCTATAACACAGTTTAGGCGGAGCCGTGACATCATCTTATTTTCAATGAGCACCCCAGAAAAACCAACATCAGCTCATCAGCTTATCGCGCATGCACGATACAAATCGGGCAGCCGTCTAGACGTCAAATGTCCTATTAGAGTTGCCGTATGGAGTTGTCAAATATGGCGGACCATCTCGCACATGCGCACTGCAGATAGGGCAGGGCTGCAGATCGGGTAGTGACAATGTGAACCACAAACCCAACATCAGTCGTTAGCTGTTAGCCCTCAGAGCTCACAGCTCCTCATATCTGTTCAGAAACTAGACAGAAGTTAAACAAGTACAAACCACAGACTGTCTGTGTCATGGAGAATACAGTCTCTGCTTTGTTTATGTCTGTAGGCCGTTGTTGTGAGTGTGGACGGTCGGAGCATATAGCCTATATTGGGTTAGCTTAGCCGATCTCCATTTAGACAACAAATCAAATCAAGTTTTATTGATATAGCACATTTTTAAACGATTTTTGGTCGAGCCAAAGAGCTGTACATATAATAAAAATACCCTACAGTAAAGACACTATACAGCAAATACAACAGCACTGATTGTTCAGAATATCAGTATGAGAATACGACACCCTCTGACCTCAGATCGTACAATTAAACACTTCCGGAGAAAACCCACAGTTTAAAGGGGAACATGGAGGAACCTCAGGGAGAGCAACAGAGGAGGGGTCCCTCTCCCAGGATGGACAGACGTACAATAGATGCCGTGTGGAAATTGAAAAGATAATACATTTACAGCGTAGGTAGTCCAGATGTTAGGAAATGCATTTGTGTATAATAAGAAGATCACGCATTTCTCCTGCCGTCTGTCTGCAGACTTGTCAAAGCATTAATTCATGGTTTCTACTATCCGGTATCAGTATGTTGTTACTTCATCTTGTTGTAGCTGAAGCTGGTTGTTGGCCTCGATAGAACCACGATTTAGTCTGGCCAGAAAAAAGGTGAAAAAGTAGCCCCGGGCCGGAACTAGGCCAAGTGGAAGCGCAACCAAAAACGGGCCCCGCACGGCTCGGCACGCTTAAAGCGAGCTCCGCGCTGCAGTGGAAACGCTCCATAAATGCACATCGAGGACCGAGCTTCGAGCATCGAGGAGGCTCTCAGTTAGTTCGTTCTTTGGCACAAATCACACCTCATAGCCTCACTATAGTGTTTAATTATTACATCATCAATATTACATTTCAAATAACCAAGAACTTGGTGTCTCACAAAGAGCAAGTGGCTAGTGCTGCTAAGAACCTTTCAAAGCCCATAGCTCCTGCAGGGTTAGAGGCCGCCTGGTGGTCTTGGTGGTGGGGCTTTCCTTTGCCTGGTGGTCTTAGTGGTGGGGCTTTCCTTTGCCTGGTGGTCTTAGTGGTGGGGCTTTCCTTTACCTGGTGGTCTTGGTGGTGGGGCTTTCCTTTGCCTGGTGGTCTTGGTGGTGGGGCTTTCCTTTGCCTGGTGGTCTTGGTGGTGGGGCTTTCCTTTGCCTGGTGGTCTTGGTGGTGGGGCTTTCCTTTGCCTGGTGGTCTTGGTGGTGGGGCTTTCCTTTGCCTGGTGGTCTTGGTGGTGGGGCTTTCCTTTGCCTGGTGGTCTTGGTGGTGGAGCTTTCCTTTGCCTGGTGGTCTTGGTGGTGGGGCTTTCCTTTGCCTGGTGGTCTTGGTGGTGGGGCTTTCCTTTGCCTGGTGGTCTTGGTGGTGGGGCTTTCCTTTGCCTGGTGGTCTTGGTGGTGGAGCTTTCCTTTGCCTGGTGGTCTTGGTGGTGGGGCTTTCCTTTGCCTGGTGGTCTTGGTGGTGGGGCTTTCCTTTAACTGGTGGTCTTGGTGGTGGGGCTTTCCTTTGCCTGGTGGTCTTGGTGGTGGAGCTTTCCTTTGCCTGGTGGTCTTGGTGGTGGGGCTTTCCTTTGCCTGGTGGTCTTGGTGGTGGGGCTTTCCTTTGCCTGGTGGTCTTGGTGGTGGGGCTTTCCTTTGCCTGGTGGTCTTGGTGGTGGGGCTTTCCTTTGCCTGGTGGTCTTGGTGGTGGGGCTTTCCTTTAACTGGTGGTCTTGGTGGTGGGGCTTTCCTTTGCCTGGTGGTCTTGGTGGTGGGGCTTTCCTTTGCCTGGTGGTCTTGGTGGTGGGGCGTTCCTTTAACTGGTGGTCTTGGTGGTGGGGCTTTCCTTTGCCTGGTGGTCTTGGTGGTGGGGCGTTCCTTTGCCTGGTGGTCTTGGTGGTGGGGCGTTCCTTTAACTGGTGGTCTTGGTGGTGGGGCTTTCCTTTGCCTGGTGGTCTTGGTGGTGGGGCGTTCCTTTAACTGGTGGTCTTGGTGGTGGGGCGTTCCTTTGCCTGGTGGTCTTGGTGGTGGGGCTTTCCTTTGCCTGGTGGTCTTGGTGGTGGGGCGTTCCTTTGCCTGGTGGTCTTGGTGGTGGGGCTTTCCTTTGCCTGGTGGTCTTGGTGGTGGGGCGTTCCTTTAACTGGTGGTCTTGGTGGTGGGGCTTTCCTTTTTCCTGGTGGTCTTGGTGGTGGGGCGTTCCTTTAACTGGTGGTCTTGGTGGTGGGGCTTTCCTTTGCCTGGTGGTCTTGGTGGTGGGGCTTTCCTTTACCTGGTGGTCTTGGTGGTGGGGCTTTCCTTTAACTGGTGGTCTTGGTGGTGGGGCTTTCCTTTGCCTGGTGGTCTTGGTGGTGGGGCGTTCCTTTAACTGGTGGTCTTGGTGGTGGGGCTTTCCTTTGCCTGGTGGTCTTGGTGGTGGGGCATTCCTTTAACTGGTGGTCTTGGTGGTGGGGCTTTCCTTTGCCTGGTGGTCTTGGTGGTGGGGCGTTCCTTTAACTGGTGGTCTTGGTGGTGGGGCTTTCCTTTGCCTGGTGGTCTTGGTGGTGGGGCTTTCCTTTGCCTGGTGGTCTTGGTGGTGGGGCGTTCCTTTAACTGGTGGTCTTGGTGGTGGGGCTTTCCTTTGCCTGGTGGTCTTGGTGGTGGGGCTTTCCTTTAACTGGTGGTCTTGGTGGTGGGGCTTTCCTTTGCCTGGTGGTCTTGGTGGTGGGGCGTTCCTTTAACTGGTGGTCTTGGTGGTGGGGCTTTCCTTTGCCTGGTGGTCTTGGTGGTGGGGCTTTCCTTTAACTGGTGGTCTTGGTGGTGGGGCGTTCCTTTGCCTGGTGGTCTTGGTGGTGGGGCGTTCCTTTAACTGGTGGTCTTGGTGGTGGGGCTTTCCTTTCCAGTCAGGCTCCTTTCCCCTAAAACGCCACAGCCAACTCCTTCACGAACATGGAGTCCCTTGTGCTGTTTTTTATTTTTGCCCAGACCTCTGGACGCACTGGAATCTCCCCTTGAAAGTGAATCTGAAACATGAAATGTGTACAGTAGCCTATACATAAAAGGTAGACACTAATATGTGTCTGAGGAGCAAAAATAAAAAGGCTCCACTATGGAAATAATATATACCTTCCCATGCGGCTCACTCTTTGAAGGGGATTATTGGGGTGTCCAGGGTGCCGGCTCACACTGATCAGGTGTCTCAGATTGTTCTTCTACAGAATGTGAATAAGACAAAGAAAGGACAAAAACATTTCATCAATAGTATAAATTCATATGCGTATATCTTGATGGGCTGATTGTTTACACATTTCACTGCCATCTTGTCTGTTTCTTTTATTTTAGTTGCTGATGAAAGTTCAAATGCAAAATCGATCCAAGACTGTCATTATTATTTGGTTGCAATTTAAAAACAAATGTACTTACTTTGTGAAAATACCTGGTTTAATAGTTTATCCAAATTCATTTTTAGATTTGCTGTCCTGTCGGTGGCGACTTCCCTTCCAGCTCAGCTTTGGAATCCTCCAATTTAGCAGATCTTTATAATGTAATGAAAAATAAAATGATCAACAAAACAGCCTTTTAGCCTACCACCAGTCAAAGCTGTTGTTACCCTATGACTGGTAAAAACACAAACATTAAATGTACCTTCTGTATCAACCGTCTAAAGATTAGTTCCTGTTGTAATTGTGCAGCTGTATTATCTGGGAAATAGAAGAATCGGGTAAGGATTCGGTATTGGCAGACAATCTATATCAAATGACTCGGATCGTTATTAGCATCAGCATTTGATCACCTTTGTCTACTTGCAGCCTAAATACAAAGATAACTCCACTCCTCTCCTACCACTGCTTACCTCTAATAAGCCTTGGTAGAACTAGTGTCCTCGTCATAGGGTCCAGGACTGACTGAAGACATGTGGCACAGAGGACAGGCATGGTTCCATGTACAGGGAACTGGAACTTTGAACAGGTGTTTTCATCTTTTCTGCCTGAACATTCACAAGTTCTTGATCAGATGTTTGATGTGGGCTGGCATGATCCTTTCTGCAGCGAAACAAAGAAAACATTATTAATAATAGCAATGATGGTAACAACAATAATATTAGTATAACTATTTATATAGCACTTACACAATTGCAAAGTGATTCTCAATACAAAAATAAAGAACAAAACAATATCATCAATCCAAAAACTAAGCATTAAAGAAGTTCAGAGACAAACATCCTCTTAAGTAAAAGACCAAATCATGTCAAGCTTTAAATCTTTCAGTCTTTACAATGCACTGTTGGAAAGGACCTTCCAAAGGCTCAATTCAAACAAAAACATAACTGGGTACCAAATTGCTTTACCTGATAGAACACGTTCACCCTGCGAAAATCTCCCAGGAAGAAGAAGAGGAAGAAGCAGAAGATGAATTTTTCAGAACATTTCCCTTAAAAATAAGAAAAACATACCGATTTATTTTTTAGAGCATCCATTTCTGTGGATGTCCCTTCACAATGATCACATCAACTAAATCTTCTTGGATCCTTGGAACTCGGATTCGTTTTGGAGGATTTGATGAGTCCTGAATCTCTTGGGTTTCTGTCAAAAGGTAAGTGTAAGTGAAGCTAACGTTAATGTTTAATGTCCATGGTAATGATTTTACCTTACTTTAATTTCGGTAGTTTATATAAATACATATATATATACGGCTTATGAAGTCTGCTTACTCTAACCGTTAGAGTCTAACGGTTAGAATAATCCGTTGGCTTGCAAAGTGATTCTCTTAAACCAACGGCTTATTCTAACCGTTAGAGTAAGACATCTTAACGTACCAGTAACGAATGTATTACAACTAATATATATATATATATATATATATACACATATATATACGGCTTATGAAGTCTGCATACTCTAACCCAGTGGTTTTCAACCTGTGGTACGCGTACCACTGGTGGTACGCCAGCTCCCGCTAGTGGTACGTGGAGGAATCTGACATATATAAAAATAAAAAAGATTAATTTGTTTCGTTTTTTTTATTCAAAGGTGGGGTAGGTAATTTTGGAGAAACCAGCTCGAGTGAGCTAGAATTTTTTGTCAAAGCACTTCAGATATTCATTGCTATCAGGATGTTAAGAGCATTCCAAGGAATATAACAAAAAGTGTATCTCGAGCCGGTTTCTCAAACGTACCTACCCCACCTTTAACCTTTACACATAACACAGACATATAAAATACAGGACACACAACTAAGTAAACAACAAGACGAAAAGCAGTCACTACATTGTGCACATTTGGGACATTGAGGTACACTATTATTACTGCAAGAGCAGCTGATGGTAAGGACCTCAGACAACTTCAATTTAAAACAGGCTATAGGGACAAGTGCCATCAGTTTGAGGCTTGATTGAATAACATTAATTACAAAATAAATCATACTATCAAAATACTACAACGAATGAAAATAAGCTTGAGATAATTGAAACTGTGGTTTAAATTAGTTCTAATAGGCTATTGCTGTTTTTAGATTTAGAAACGAAAACATTTATTTTATTTCTGGCGTTGCTAATTACGACCTTACTACCCGCTAACGTTGCAAGCAAGCTAAAGAAAGAAGAAAGCTGAGTGATGTTAAAAACGTGGCTCAAAACGGGAGGTATCCGGAAGAGAGGTACAGAGGAGAATATTACCAGCGAAAGTGAACAAGTGAATGAGGAGGAGGACAGTCATCAAGCGAGCACAAGCGCAGGCTCCGCAAGCAACGCAAAAGTGATATGCACAGCCGCTGGGACGGAGGAGAGAAGTGACTCAGGAAGAAGGCTTTGCTCAAAGGATGGAGAGAAGGCTGTGACCGAGGTCAAACGCTGAAAAAGCACACTTGTCCTTAATTGTTGTCTTTTTTCTTATCTCTTTTCTTTTCTTTTTTACTTTGCCACCACAAAAATGGCAAAAGCAAACATCAGCAGACTGAAGATGAGCTATTAGCCCTTAGGCTCATCTGCTCCTGGAGGCTTCATTATTATTGTGGAACTGAATTCCCAAGAGGACATTTTCTGTTACAATGTGGGTTGTTGCAGGAGGCCTACATTCACACTTTGGTATAGGTCCAGGAAATGACATGTGTGTACAGTTGACATTTGTTGTGTGAGAATAAGTTATTATTTTGTTATTTATATTCTCACTTGTGGTGAGTGATAGAGAGAATGAGAGAGAGAGAGAGTGAGAGTGAGAGAGAGTGAGAGAGAGAGAGAGTGAGAGAGAGAGAGTACATTTGCCTCCGAGTCCTGCATGGACTGTATTTTAACATTGGTCATCTGGTGGTACTTGGTGTAAAAAGGTTGAGAACCACTGCTCTAACCGTACCGTTAGAGTCTAACGGTTAGAATAAGCCGTTGGCTACTCGCTTATTAATTATTAATGTTAAGGTAGCCTAATTATTCGTACCTTTCACAAGCAGTACCTGGCCGTTGAAATATTTTTCTTCCCAAAGAATGGGATAGAGGATGTCCGCTTGATATGTTTTTAGGTTGAAGTTTTGGATGTTTGTTATAGGTAGCTACAATAGCCTTAAATCCGTCCGTGTATGTCACATAAGCAAACATCCTGGCTGACAGATGTCGGGCCGAACGGATTACTTGTTTGGCCTCATGCGCTACCTATTTCTTTTGCGCACGAGACACTGCTCTGGAATCTTAAATTCTAGAATGTTCTTCTTAGAGCTGTCATTATAGCTTGAAGCGCTGTCATTCATCTTATGTAATGCAGTGGCGCGATACAGTCTATTATTTTAGTGCCTGTTTTTGTCAACCTCCTTATTATGCTTAGGCTACTGAGTGATCCCTATCCTGTACCCTCATTGGACAGCTGTTTTTACTTTCCTAAACATGGCTAGTCGCATAGCATCATCCATGTGGACTCTAGTTTGTTCATGCTTTTAGTTTTTTCTGATATGTGCTTTAAGTCACTCACATCTGTCTGGATCCATGCTGGGTCTGGTCCATAGACTGGTCTGATCCTGACGTTTGAAAAGGGAGGCAGGGGAACATCAAATATAGCATGGTGTTGCTACAGCCACGCCTCGCCTCTTGAAAAAGAGCGTGTAGTGCCTTCCTCTGAGTCTGTACAACTCCTGCCCTGCCTATGTCAGGATGATCAGGTCCGAGCTCTTTTACTCTCAGCTTTCCCTCCAGTGTCCTCCTCTCAAAGGGTGTTTCTTTAAGTGACTAAACATAATTTTCCTTCTCCATATTTGCAATCTAGTTTTGGTTACACTCCGTCTACTCTCTCTCATTCAAACGTCAATCACTCACTCTGGCGCTTCTGCTGCCCCCTAGTTGTTGGAGGTGTCAACAGCTGCTCCTATCTGTTCTGTACGTTATAACGTAGCCTACAGAACAACAGATAGGAGCAACATATATCAAACTCAATAGAAATATCTTATTTCTATTGAGTTTGATTACTCTGAATCAAAAGTAACCCTTGAAATGTGTTTAAACAGAAACCTGTGTTACAGTGGAAAGCCTATATCCTATACAGCCTAATACAAAGGCCTATACTATGTGTATACAATGCTGCTTGCATGGTTGTTATAAAAATAAAAATGTATAATACACAATATTCAGACACAAAATATACACAGCTTATATTCTAAGATTTGCTGCATTGCCAATACATTATTTTCTAAAGCTGTCGTGGGATTCTGTATCAGAATCTAACATTTCTTGAAAAGAGAGGTTTCACTTGATAGTTTTCTTTGTGATGCATTTGATGAAAGTATAATCTTAAATAAGAAGCCTTGTTTATATACAAATATTCTCGAAAAGATGTTATGATCATTAAACATGATTTTACTGTTTAGATGCCAAAACGAAGCTACAAAGGCTACCTGGAGCCTTGCAACAGCTTTAAAATACCTAGAACCACACATAGAAAGAATATTCAAGAGGCAGTCATTGAGGTATGTATCCCTGGAATATGTATGGCATGATTATAAAATGGCCAACCTTTTAAATTGTGTTGTTTCTTATTTACCCGTTTAGACCCAATGACAGTGTTTTTATTGTCCTCAAATAATCGGTGTGTTGAGGATTTATATTTTAAAAAACTATTTTCCATCTTCTCCACCCTCCTGGACCCCCCCAGAGCGCCTTCCCCCTCCTCCCTCTTGGAGGAGGGGGAAGGCGCCCCCTCATGCCCCCCCTCATGTGCACTCGTTCCCTTTCCCCCCTCATGCAGGCACCCAGTAGAACTGCAGAACTATGCCTCCTCTGTGAAGTCTTGACAGGCTGTGGTTCAGTTCTATGAGAATGTCTTCTCTGGCAGTTGACTGTATGCTTTTTAATAAGGACAATGAATCTGTGCATATCACCACCCTCTCTGGTCTGACCTCTCCAACCCACTGTAATCCTATTATTACTGAAGCATTTCTGCTATACTGATAGTTGACCAGACGCTCTTTTTGAGTCTGGGATGTATACCAACTCCAACACTCTTTTTGTCTGTATGGTTGCTGTCCCATAGACGGTTGTGTGCATGCATGTATGATCAGCATTCAAACTGGATCGTATATTGGAATCATAAACTGTATTGGACAATGGCTTGGATTGAATGCTGCAATAATGTCAGCTGTTTGAAACAGCGTGCTGTCGGCAGACGGACAGCTAGAAAACGAAACTTAAAGGAACAGTGAACATTATGCCTGTCAATTCTGACATTACGTCAACAGATGGCGCTGTTGGGATGGGATCTGTAATGGAAAAAAGGATTAACCAACACAAGGCCAATAGATGGGAATTGTTTATTGTAAACTGTAAAAAACAAAATATGCTTAATTGCGGCTCGTACACTCTTAAGCCCTGAACCTGTTTTTCATGCTATGTCCAAAACAAATGACTAACTTAACTCCTAAAAGGGTTATATGAATAATTTATTTTATCAAAGCAAGGTTACATCTGTGAGTTGGATGTAGAAGTGTCAGAATCAACATAGATATTTCTCAGTCAGAGTAAATTCAGATGGAACATAGTAAAAAAAAAGTAAATTCTTACCTCCGCCTAAAACAAACCCATTACTTATAGCAGGGTATATGCAGGAATCCTGAGGTCAAATTTAATACCTTTTAAGACCTTTTTTAAGACCCTTTCCATACATTTTAAGACCTCATCGCAACTTTGAGTTCTAACCGGTTACCTTGGCTACACACTTTACCTCACATTGACTATATTGATTGTAAGATAGCAAAACTAAACAGAGTGCAGACAGACTACTGAAGCCTCCTCTCCACATGAACTTCAACCTCTCTGTGAAGGTCAGGTTTAATGCAGTATGCTGCTTTGTTGCTTCTGTACTCTGTGCTCTTTCATTCCAGTCAAACTCCTCAGAAACCATTAGAAACCAGTATTTGACCAATAAACAAAACAATTGACAAAACTTTGAACTATGAAATATGTTAAACTTTGGTGAGCTTTAGCGGGGTAATGCCATATAGGAGCTCCCTCACAAATACCCAGGGGTTAAATTGGGCTGGGGCTGTCCGGGGCTAAGCCCTGGCACATAGGACGATCCTCTGACGTCATCACCCTCACACATTTGTCATATGTTTACAAAAAAGGAAATATATGTTAAGACTTTTCTAGTTCTTAATATAGACTATATTAGGGTCGATATGTGTTGACTTTACTTTAAAATAGCAGATCTCTGTGACCGGATATAGTTTGGCTTAGACCCCGGCCCCACGAGGACGCATACGGTAAAACGCAAAAAAGTCTTCCGTTCACACGCATTCGATTCATTAACGTGTCCGTTCACACTAGACCGCTGGAAATGCTGGAAACGATGTAGTACATATGCCAGGCCTGTAAGTGGCGCTGCTGCCGCCACAAAATACACCAAAAGCAGCGAAGAAGACCCCGGAGCATGGTTGCCATGGTTGCCCTTCTGTTTATTCTCCGCGGTGGACGGCGTGTTCTCCTGCTGTATCTCTCAGGTAGTCCACCAGCAGATGAAAAACACCCACCTCTCCGCCTCTTCCAAGGGACGAAGGAACCGTGCGGCAGTTTCCGTAAAAAAAAAGAAGTTCTGCCGGTCAACATGTCCGTTAAAGTTTAAATCTTCCGTACAAAATTAGAAAAGTGCCGATCAGAGGTCTTCCTTGTTATTTATTGACCTTAAAAACAAATTGATAACGACTCTGTTCTCTGTATAATAATATAATAATATTTAATAAACGGTGCCTGCCTCTTTTTTCCTCACCCTCTTCTGACAGCCCAGCAGCAGCAGGAGACGTGGGGAGAGGGAGGCGGGCTCTTTCATCGTTATCAGAAAATGATCATATAGGGCACACACGGAGCCGTTGGACCCCCAGAGCGTTGAGTATGCCGGTCTACCCACCTTGGGACCCCACCCCCCCACCCCACAGAGCGGAGCAAGGCAACGAAACTTAAAATAAGAAGCAGCATTTTACGGCGTGCTATGCATGGGGCCGCCTTGAGGGGGTTTCCCCACATGTCGTTTCAGTAAATGAAAGGGTGTGTCATGTTGTCGTTGCTGTGGGACTTCTTAATACCTTGGAAAATGCCGTTTAATACTTTTTAATAGCCTTAATTTTCGCTAAATTGATTTATCAACTTTTAATACTTTTTAAGACCCCGCGGACACCCTGTATAGTGAAAACCACCCTTGACAGACTAAAAGCTTTAGGAATCCAAAGTATAACATATAATAAGTACCCTGTATCAAGATTGAGGCAAAACAAGTTAAATTTGACCTTTTTAGAGAGGTTTAGCAAAAAGAAGTCCAGGCGACCTTTGGGCACATTTGGATACCATTTGACCTTTTTCAGGAACCATACTGTAAAAATAATTGAATTATCACTTTAGGTAATCATTCAATCCAAATATAAGTGTTTTTATATTTTAAAAAAAATTACATTTCTTTTTTTAATGTAAATGGTGTCTGTGTGTGGACTTTGCCACAGTCCTTACATGTTTATCACCCGACTAACACTTCTAGGAAGGTTTACTTACACAATAAAAATTAAGAAACATAAAATACATTTGTCTCCAACAGGAGCAGATTTATTTAAAAAAATAACACTAAAAAACTACACTAAAACCGAAATAACGCCACAAGCATTTTTTTTGCAAACACTGGCAAAAAATAAAAAATGTACACGACCTGAATGTGTTTAGTGTTTTTGAATTGAGGCACCAGCCACTTAGTGCAGTCGATAGGTCTTCACCGTTTTGTTGCCAGCATCAGAGCACCTCCTGAGCGCAGTGGCATCTTCCCCATAATACTTGGGAATGCATACGAGTGATGATGGGGGGGGGGGGGGGGGGGGGGGGTGGTGCTGCAGGGACTTCACCCCTCATGTCTGCAGCAAGCTGCTCCCTGAAGGACTTCTGGGTGTGTGGCTTCGTCCTGCCGGGGTCACCCCTCATCTTGTGCAGCTCCTTGTGGAGAAGGAAGCTGTTCACCACTGCAATGTCCAGAAAATGGTAAAAACAAGTCTTGTACCACTTCATGGTTTTGTGGTGAACGCTGTAGCACCCAATCAAAGCATCGGACACATCCACGCAGCCCATGCTTCTGTTGTAGTCCACCACAGCGTCAGGAGCGGTAACAATCTTAGTCTGCCACACACCAGCCCGTTTCACTTTCCTCCAGACAGTCTGTCCACTGAATCAGAAGATGCAGAGGGAGGCTGAGTTAGTACTGGTGCAGACGTCCGGCGGCGTAGCTTGGATGTTGATGGCTCTGGGGCAACTGTATGCTGATCTGATGCACGTCGTAGCTCGGATGAGGCAGATGTTGATGGCTCTGGGGCAACTGTATGCTGATCTGATGCACGTCGTAGCTCGGATGAGGCAGATGTTGATGGCTCTGGGGCAACTGTATGCTGATCTGATGCACGTCGTAGCTCGGATGAGGCAGATGTTGATGGCTCTGGGGCAACTGTATGCTGATCTGATGCACGTCGTAGCTCGGATGAGGCAGATGTTGATGGCTCTGGGGCAACTGTATGCTGATCTGATGCACGTCGTAGCTCGGATGAGGCAGATGTTGATGGCTCTGGGGCAACTGTATGCTGATCTGATGCACGTCGTAGCTCGGATGAGGCAGATGTTGATGGCTCTGGGGCAACTGTATGCTGATCTGATGCACGTCGTAGCTCGGATGAGGCAGATGTTGATGGCTGGGATCCAGAAGCCATTTGATACTCGTCTTCATCACTGTGAAAAGAAATGTGGAAAAAACAATTACTTTGATTACTTCACTGGATTATTCTTTCTAAAATGTAACTCAAATCAGAAATAATTCCTCCATTTAGCGTGTGTGAAATGACAGCATACATATATATATATAGACTGATATACAATACAGCTTTATTTATATACTGCCTTGTTATAGTCACGAAATACAATTAATCTATTTATACGTTCACCAACACGATGTTCCCATTGTTTTAGTTTCTCACGGAACGATAACGCTACAACAACAAAGCGGCGTCCATTTTGTATTTTGCGAGTGTGGAATTACTATAGATTACACCAAATACACAATAAATACAAACAGAGAGAGCACATACCTTTCCTGAAGTTCATAATCAGGGTCTGATTGAGGCCAAAGTACATCCTCATCTTCTGACGGAGAGTCAGCGAACACCATTTCCACGGCGTCTTCAAGCTGATACAGCCTCTTTCTGGGAGCCATTATTTGCTCGAATAAGTCCTAAAAGCAAATAAATCCATGTCCTTCTTATATGATGTTCTGTTGCCTGCTGTTGACTCTGTTTTCTCTGTTCTCTGTTCGAGTTAGTCAATCTCGCTAAACACTTACGTCAAGGAGAGAGAGGCTTGCGTAAACAGCACATGAGACAGCCTGAGCCCCGGACTGCAAAACGTTATACCTACTCTGCGGCCATGAATGTAATGATGGATTATCAGGAACAATTCTAAAGTGACTAAGAGACATTGGATTAACCTTGAGCAGCGTTTTTATTCCCTTGAACACGACTTTTGATCACAAAACAGCAACGGTAAGACATAATTAATGTTATGGTTTAGAACACTTGTTTTCTTGCTCTGTTCTGGCTGCTAGCTCAGTGAGTTCGTGTCCTACAGTGATGATACTTATATCAAAATAATCTGTGGAGTATCAGCTTTCAGAAGATATGTAGTTTGTGCAGAACATAGTAAGTTTTAAATACCGTTTTTGCTAGTTAGCACCGGAAGTAGCATCAGCCTGTTTTCACTAAGGACTAATGCTAGCGCTTCTTGTGAGACTTGTGTTTTGTTTCGGTAAAAATGGCTCATATCGTCAGGTAGCTGAGTTTTTTCCGTTATTTGAGTATAACACATTCACAGGTTTTTAAATATTAAGAAGTCCCCGGACGCTGTCTCCTGCAGTGACGCGTTTTTCCCCCCGTTATCGGGGGGGCCGGGTTTAAGAGGTTAAAACTAGAGATGTCCCGATCCGATCACGTGATCGGGGATCGGAGCCGATCACGTGATTTTCAAAAGATCGGAATTGGGAGAAAAATCGGGGATCGGGATTTTTTTTCTTTTTTTTTTTTTAAATACTTTTTTTTAAATGTTGTATTCAATGTTACAAAAAAAAAATGACCATGTTCAAGTCTTAAAGTCATCCTGAGACCTTAGTTTTGGTTTCAAATTACACATCATATATGTGTTGCTTCTTTGGGGCTTGTTTTCATAGACCTGCTTATTTCTCTCAAATCTGGCAACAGAGTGGGCGCAGTGTCTAATTGTAGCAGTAAGCTAACGAGTACTGAAAGCTTTATTTTGTTTTGATCCAAACTTGCACAACTGCACTGATCCAATGCTGCTGTGAAAAAAAGAAGCTATATCCATGTTGGATAGAATATCCAATTTAAGTAAAAAAATAACCTTAAGGACAACTTGAATGCTTTTTTTCTTTTTTTTGTCTTAATGCATTGCATAAAGATCGGATCGGGAAAAATCGGTATCGGCAAATTGTCAAAATCAAATGATCGGAATCGGATCGGGAGCAAAAAAAGGTGATCGGGACATCCGTAGTTAAAACCACTATGGTTTTTCTCGTGTGTGAACACTAGGGATGTAACGATACCAAAAACTCACGGTACGATAATCTCGCGATAACAAGTCCACGGTACGGTATTTATCACGATATTGAATAATAAAGGAAAGAAAAAAAAATTCATACATTTTTTTTTCAATAAAACATTTTTTTACTCGGAAAATGTTTCTTTATTACATAATAAATCTGATTTTTACAGCCTTTTTGTAGGATAGCAGTATTTTAAAGTGTCAAAAACAAAGTGACAGTAACAGACTGGAACAAGAAAACCAGTGTTTTTGTACCTACTAGTACTACCAAACAAAGTAAGCATTTTCTTTATGCCACTGCATCTCACAAATAAACAAGGACATTTAATAATCAGACCCTGCAATAAAATAAATCAAGTTTCACTTTAGTTTTTCAAGTAACTCAACTCAAACTCACTAGTCACTCACTCAGCATCATCAGACAGGTTTTTAGGAATATGAGGATGTCCACATTTCCAGGTATTTATAAGCTGGGGTGTTTGGGCATTTACAATATCCCCTGCTCTGGAAACAACTCTCTCGCTTGGTACTGATGTTGCTGGGACACCAGTGGTCGCGTTAACCGAATATTTTATTTAACAATGACGGAAAAATCTGAAAGCAGTCTGTCATTTTGACAGATTAGAACGAACAGCGCCAACGTTTCCCCGCAGCGAGGCTCTGGTGTTATGCCGTGTTATGCATGCCCTCCAAAAGGAAATGATATAGTTCCCAAACCGTACTTTGCCGTACAGATCAATACATGTCTGGGAGGTTTTGCTTCACGCTGTGCGCGTCCCGCGAGGTCCCCCCCCCCCCGGTTGACAGTTCACGAGCATTCAGACCCGACGGGTAATAAGGGATTATGACGGATATTTTACGATCCTGTCTGTCAAAATGACGGACAGCAAAAAAGTCTAACGCCAGGCTTATTGACAGGGCGAGATATAAATATATGGTTGGTACTTGTCAATGTCTCTAGGTGTGTAAATGTAGCCCTGTAAATACGATGTCCTTTTGTGTTATCTGTTGTTTTATTTTCATGTTGTAACCTACTTGCTGCCATGTAGGACAGGTCTCTCTTGAAAAAGAGATCGATGATCTCAATGGGACCACCTGGTCAAATAAAGGTTTAAAAAAAAAAAAAGTTTTAAAAGTTTTTTTTTAAAAAGAAGTTTTTTTTTAAAATCGCGGTAGATTTTGTCAGTCTCACGACGTTATTGGGAAGTTTATTTACCGCGATACCGCGATATATCGTTACATCCCTAGTGAACACGAAGATGTGTTTTGAGAGCACCTGATGTAGTGAACGTTTTCCCACACTCTTCACACCAGTACGGTTTCTCTCCAGTGTGAATACGGTGATGTGATTTGAGATTACTTGATGTAGTGAACGTTTTCCCACACTCTTCACACCAGTACGGTTTTTCTCCAGTATGAATACGTTGATGTGATTCTAGAGCACTTGATTTAGTGAAAGTTTTCCCACACTCTTCACAGCTGTAAGGTCTTTCTCCAGTATGAATACGTTGATGTGATTCTAGAGCACTTGATTTAGTGAAAGTTTTCCCACACTCTTCACAGCTGTAAGGTTTTTCTCCAGTATGAATACGTTGATGTGATTTGAGAGCACCTGATGTAGTGAACGTTTTCCCACACTCTACACACCAGTACGGTTTTTCTCCAGTATGAATACGTTGATGTGATTTGAGAGCACCTGATTGAGTGAAAGTTGTCCCACACTCTTCACAGCTGTACGGTTTTTCTCCCGTGTGAATACGCAGGTGGCGCTTTAAATGTCCAGATGTTGTGAAGGATTTGTCACATTGCTGACAGCTGTGACGTCTCTTTCTTCCTTTCGGTTTCTAGAACAGACGGACAGAGAAAGAGAGAAAGTCAATCTAAAAAGCATAAATACACAAGTTAACACAATAAAAACTCACTTAATATTAACCTTGAGTTAACAAAATACTACTTATCAACTGTTTGTGTTTATTATATTTGTATTATATTTGATACAGTAATACAGCAATATTCTAACCTAAGTATATACCAGAGGTGGGGGACTCGAGTCACATGACTTGACTCGAGTCACATGACTCGCATATTATTTGACTTGAGAATTGCTTGACTAACATTGATAAAAGACTCGACTTGACTTTGACTTGTTATTCATGACTTGAGAATTGACTTAGGCTTGAGACAGATGACTCGAAAGGACTTTACTTTTTTTTTCATTATTTGAGATATATTTGTTCAAGCACCGGATCGGCAAAACAGGAGAGTCTGTGAACCAGTCTGCCTTGACCTATGTATTCATGTCTGTGACTCTCACAGTATCTGCTGCCCACAGCTGTTTCATAGAAGGAAAACCTCCTTCACTTCATGAAGTCTCTGCAGCACCAGGAGGCAGTAACGTGTAACTCAGCAGAATCTGAGAAGAGCAGCACCAGCTGCAAAGAGCTGTGCCTTCACTGTGCTTACCTTCATTAGAACAGCTAACCACACACACACACACACACACACACACACACACCTGTTTTATGATTTCAGAGCCCCTCTCTCCATTGTTGTTAATGTTGAAAATAAACCTCTAGTTTCATAACCACTGTCTTTTAACTGATTTAAATGCAGAAACTGGGGTTATTCATCAGGATTTCGTAGAACTTGACTTGCTTGACTCTCACCCCAGTAACTTGAGACTTGCACATGTATGACTTACTCCCACCTCTGGTATACAGGAGACAGAGGGAGACGGCATCCTGTCACTGCGAGTCTCGGTATGCTCCGTTCCTCTTGTGTTTTGTGTTTTTTTGTCTAATTATTGTCTAAACTTTGTCGTGTCTGTATGAAACGTCATTTTGAGAGACCATGCTTTTGATCCTGTGGATTACATTTGCCTTCTGCAGACCATGTCTGGCCATTCAACTTTCCAAGACACACCTGAGTGACAGCACGAACAGGTATGGCGAGGAGCCCCGGCCTCTACGCTGCTGCAGCCGCGAGGCTATGCTAGGGCTACAATGCGATCGGCCTCCTACGAATACACCAAGCCATCTGTGCTCTTCATTATTGGATGAAATCCCTCGGGAGCCGCTTAGAAACACCAGGAAAAAGAGACGAGGAAGGAGGGGAGGCGCTCAGAATACGGCGGAGATTCAGCCGGCCACCACTTCCATCCATCATTCTCACAAACCTGCGCTCACAACAACGTGGACACACTAAGGACATACACAAGGTACTGTCATGAATTTCTCGAGGCCTCTTTATTATGTTTCACGGAAAGTTGGCTACGATCTACGATTCCTGAATCTCTCTTTGAAGTACCCGGATTCACCCTTGTGCGAGCAGACAGGGATGAGAATTCGGGAAAAACCAGAGGAGGCGGTATTTGTGTGTATATTAATGATCTGTGGTGATGATCATACTCAGTCAAATGTAAAACCTGCAATCCCAACGTAGAAATTCTCAGCATGACGTTAAGACCCTTTTATCTGCCTAGAGTATTTGGGTGTATTTTACTGTTTGTTGTTTACGTGCCTCCCAGCGGCAGAGGACACTGTGTTCAAGAACTGCAACTCAGCCACCCCGATGCACCGGCAATAGTGCTCGGGGACATGAAGCAATGTCGCCTGGAGACTGTGTTACCTGGGTTCCAACAGTATGTTAGTGATCACAGCAGGAAAGACAATATCCTGGACAAATGCTTTGTTAATGATAAAGGAGCCTATGTGTCTAAATACAGACCACCAATACTGAACTCTGATCATAATGTTGTGAATATGATACCGGTGTATAAGACCAAACTGAAGGGAAGTCAACCAGAAAAGAAAGTAATAAGGACATGGACAAATGAAAGTAGGTGTTACGACCCTGGGTCGTTAGGTCATGTGTGTGGACATTTTTCCCTCCTGTGTCTATGAGTGTGTGTGTGTGTGTGTGTGTGTGTGTGTGTGTGTGTGTGTGTGTGTGTGTGTGTGTGTGTGTGCAACAGGTGGTGCCCGTTAAACTGATTAGCTACCTTCAACCTGCTGATTGGTCCACCTGAAGAAGAGAGGATATTTAACTGCAGCCGTGCAGTTCCTCGGCCTCTCTCCGACTAGACTTCTCCTACTCCCAACACACATCTGCGCTTCGATGTCTGTCCTGTTACACTGATTGCTTAGTTATACCGTATGCCGGTCCTTTCTCCCGTGTTGTGAGAAAAGCTACTAAACCTGTCTTTGTTAGACACGCTTTATTTATTTTGCTTAGGAATGCAAAACCCTTTCTTTTTTCCTTCTGGATAATTCGTTTTCTCCGGTTTTTTGCATTAGAGTAGGTAAGATTTTTGTACGTTTATTTTTCTCATTTGATAGGTAAGATTTTGTGTTAAAAGCTTTCTTTGTTTTGTGGCTTTGCTACTCCAGTGTGTAATAATTTTGGGTAAATACATTTACCAAACGCTTTCTCTGTTTTGGCGTCCGTGTTCTTGGGAGTGGGAAAAGTGCATTTTATGCTGCGCCTAGGTTCCCCTAGATCTGGGCGTAACATAGGTAACAGTTGAAAGCCTGTTTTGATTGGACAAATTGGGACACAAGACATACTTTATCCATACCATCCATACCTGATTTACTGGTATGCCGCTTTCCTCACCAGCAACTTGATCAAACCCTGTCATCTGCCATCACAACCAATGTAGGGGCCCCCCAGGGCTGCGGGAGTTCAGCTGTGCTCTTAGCTTCTTTTAGCTTCTTTTGATGACTTTACTGAACTGCTGTCTATAGTGTGTTTTGACTTTGACCGTCTAGTCATTGTTGGTGATTTTAACATCCATGTTGACAACCCCCAGGACAGAGGGGCTAAATAACTGTTTTGTGTTCTTGATAACTATGGTGGGGACCCTCTCATGACATCCAACTATAGGCCCATCAGTATCTTACCCATAGTATCCAAGGTACTTGAGAAATGGATTGCCAAACTAATCATCAATCATCTCAACAACAGCTCCTTTCCACTGCAATTTGGATTCAGGGCTAATCACTCAACAGAAACAGCGACATGCTTCTTCGTGGAGAAAGTTAAGGCATCAATGGACAGGGGTGGGGTTGTGGGGGCCGTGTTCCTTGACTTACGGAAAGCTTTTGACACTTTTAATCACAACATCTTATTGCAAAAAATACTCAACTTAAATGTTTCTATAGAATTCACCAACCTCTTTAATTCATATCTTTCATCCCGCTCCCAATGTGTTCAAATTGAGAACCATAAGTCTAGTGCACTATGTTTGTCAACTGGAGTACCACAGGGCTCTGTATTGGGCCCAATCCTGTTTAGTATTGTTACGGCTGCTGCTTTCCGGGTCGTCTTTATTGTGTTAATCTATGTTGTATGTAAATGAGCAGTGCGATTGCCCTGACGTCATTGGCTGCCATCTCCTGGTCCGCCCCCTGAGGATTGTGATTGGAGCACGCCGGGCCCGACGCACTCCAATGGCAGCGCACAGCCGGCGCGCACCTGCTGGAGATGACTTCAAAGCGTGGGGACAATCATCACTCTGGAGGCTCTGTGATGTGGGACAGACGCCTCTCGCTTCTTGGTCCTTAGACAGATCTGTTAAACTTGTGTGCCCATCTCCGTGTGATATTGTGTGTTAGTAGTGTCGAGAGTAGCTTAGTTAGAGGTTAGGGTAGTTTAGAGTAGCTTAGGATGTTGTGACTGTTGCCTTTAGTTTAGCTGTGTTTTTGTATAGATTCTTTATGTTAGTTGTACCACTTTTAAAGTGAGGTTTTGTTTAGTTTCTTATTTAGTGCAATAGTGTTTATTTCCTGGTATGCAAGTAGACTCCTTTTGTTAGAGTCCTCCCTTTGTTTGGTTATTTGTCAACCTGTGCCCTTTTGGCCCTTTTGTTTGTTCCAGGCTGCATGCCTGCCATTTTGTTTACCTCTGCTATTTAAAATAAACCCTTCATGTTGTCTCGGAGTACAAGTACTTAGGAGTACATATTGACACAAACCTCAATTTCAAAACCCATATCAAAAAGTTCTGCAATAAAGTGAAGTTCAATCTGTCAAATTACAGATACATTAGAAACTTCCTATCATCTGCAGCAGCTAAGCTATACCTTCACTCAATGGTCCTCTCCCACATCAACTACTGTCTGATCAGCTGGTCTAATGCACACTCTACAGCTCTAAAACCACTGGAATCACTTTGTAAACAAGCACTCAAAACGTCAATCACCATCTGGCAAAGGGACTATCGATGAAAACTAGCCTTTTGGCTAATTCGAGTACTTTGACATGTTTTTAATATGTTGATTAATGTACACTGTCCCTTGTTTTAAATAAATCAATTCAATGGACTGACTCAGCATGTGACGGAGCCCACGCACAATAAGGGGCACACTCTGGACTTAATGATCTCAAAGGGTCTGAATATCTCTGAGGTTGTGGTGACTGATGTTGCGCTCTCTGTTCATTCCTTTGAGAGCTCTATTTCTGTTCACAAAAATGTTCAAAAAGAGGAAACCACAAAGCGATATTTAACTGAAAACACTAGGGAAATGTTTACTCAGGATGTTTCTTCCACACTTGCCCCTGCTAACATCTCAGTAAATGAGCTAGAAGATCATTTTAATTCATAAATAAAAAATGTTATAGATGCCATTGCTCCAACTAAGGTAAAGGAAGTGACTGGCAAGAAAAGATCCCAATGGAGAAAGGCCATGACCGTGAGAGCAGAAAAAAGAGAGTGTCGAAAAGCTGAACGTAGGTGGAGAAAAACAAATCTCCAGGTTCACTTTGAAATCTATAAAGAGAGACTTGGCTATCATTTGGAATTGTAAATTGCACGACGGTCTTTCTTCTCTGACATCATTACCAAAAACAATGCACGTGCCTTGTTTGCTACCGTCGACAGACTAACAAACCCCACAGTGTCAGTATCCCCCCCATTCAGAAAATCAGACAAGCAGTCAGTGCCTCTGCATCAGGTACAGCAGATGTGTTGTCTCTGTGTCCACCTAAAATCAATTCAAACACCATGACACAGTTCCATCAGATTAATGATAAAAACCTAGAGGACATTATTCAACTTCTGAAATCCTCCTCCTGCTGCCTTCATATTATTCCAAGATGTTTTTCCTTGCATGGCCTCAGATCTACTTCACATATACCTCATTCACACCAACGGTGTTTCAGGGCCGGTTCGGAGCTGGAGCTTGAAAAGCACCGGGTTTTCCTCTTCACACCGCAGCGGAGCAGCCTCTTAGCTCAGGAATCCGGTTCGTTTCAAGCACCAACAAATTGTCCGGCCAGAGCAAAAGCACCACATACTTCACGCTTACGTCGAGGCGGGATCAACTCCTGAACAACAAAAAGCTGGCGTTTTATCCAGTTTGTACACAACGATGGAGAAACTTAGCAAGCAGCAGTGGTCCACTGAAGAGACCAGCTACGTCAAATGTCCTATTAGAGTTGCCGTATGGAGTTGTCAAATATGGCGGACCATCTCGCACATGCGCACTGCAGATAGGGCAGGGCTGCAGATCGGGTAGTGACAATGTGAACCACAAACCCAACATCAGTCGTCAGCTGTTAGCCCTCAGAGCTCACAGCTCCTCATATCTGTTCAGAAACTAGACAGAAGTTAAACAAGTACAAACCACAGACTGTCTGTGTCATGGAGAATACAGTCTCTGGTTTATTTATGTCTGTATAGGGCGTTCCGAGCTGAATAAGGGCGTCAAATGAAGGCAAGACGCCCGTCTGGCGGAAACACTGGAATTAGGAATATATTGTGATGAAGTGCAAACTGACCTGAGCTCCAGGGGTCTCTTTCTTCTCCTCCATGCTGCTCATCAGCTGTCCTGATGAAGACCACAGAGCTGCTTCATTATTAATATAATACAAATATTTAGATATAATTCATCATAATCTGTGTAGCAACTTACATTCTAACTTACAGCTCACAGTTTGTTCACTTTTATTTCATTAAAATGACTTTATTCAAATAGAAAGTGACATTAATGGATGGTTGAACCACGGTTATAACACTATCTGTGTGTAACTATCACTAAGTTAACACAGAAAGCAAACATTAACTAGTGAGACTGTTTAATGAACTCCATGTATACAGTATTTTCTGTATATTGTGTATTCTTTAGATACTCTAGTGATATGTGTCCTGTGTGTATACTTGCTGCTAATGCTTCATTTTTATTATCTTATTGCATCTTTTAAATATGTTTAACTCGTGTAATGCCTGAAAACACTTCTGCTGTGACACATTCATTTCCCAGTTTAAGATAAATCATTATTTAAATAAAGTATATCTATTTATCTAATGAGCTAAACCGTCGCTTAGCTTAGCGTTAGCTGCTAACTGAAGAACCCCATTCATTTCAATGGGGAAAAAGCTACGTCGCGGTGAATGGCGATGCTAATAAGCTAGTTAGAATATATTTAAAACCATATCTATGGTAAAGAGCACCAACACAACAACTCAAACCGTCTTAAAGACAACTGGTGTAATAAATAACTAACATAAAGTCAGCTGAGCATTACAAATCAACTGTTACTCCCCAGAGCCGAACTGGAATAATAACTGTAGCTGTTAGCCGATAGCCGTTAGCTGTTAGACTTTAGCTGTTAGACTGTAGCTGTTAGACTTTAGCTGTTAGACTTTAGCTGTTAGACTTTATTTAAATATAGTTTGAGACTATTTTTGTCGCACATTTTAAAGTTTTTTTGTGAGTTTCTTTCTTCCAAGATTATAGCTGTTGTGTTGAATAAGATAACTTCTGATTCGTGATTAACTGTAAGCTAAGAGGTTTAAATACACTTAATGAAATCTCTGCAGGTATTTAATCCACTCACCTCTTATTTTCTCCTTCTTCTCCTCTCGGTTTTTGGCGGATTGCAAAGAACTTTCTTCTTCTTCTTCTTCTTCTTCTTCTTCTTGTTCTTGTTCTTCTTCTTCTTCTTCTTCTTCTTCTTCTTCTTCTTCTTCTTCTTGTTCTTGTTCTTGTTCTTGTTCTTGTTCTTGTTCTTGTTCTTGTTCTTGTTCTTGTTCTTGTTCTTGTTCTTGTTCTTGTTCTTCTTGTTCTTCTTGTTCTTCTTGTTCTTCTTCTTCTTCTTCTTGTTCTTGTTCTTGTTCTTGTTCTTCTTCTTGTTCTTCTTCTTCTTCTTCTTCTTCTTCTTCTTCTTTAATGGCGAATCGCTTCCACTTGGAGCATATATCGCCACCTACTGTTGAGTTATTACATGTTCATATTAAATCCTTGTCCTCAGACCAGTGCTTTTGAGGAATTTGAAGATCAGCTTGTTTGCTTCTTTTCTTGATTTACTTTCGTATATTGACTTGAAATCCATGTCCTTGACGTTGAGTTGTTCCAGTGCAGTTTTCAGAATGAATCTTTGTCTGTTATAATCCGGGTAGCTAAAAAAAACATGATGTATTGTCTCTGGTTGTTGGCAACAATCACAATTGCCATTTGGATGTTTTCCAATCAGATGCAGTGATGAGTTGAATCCAGAGTGTCGCAATTTTATCCTGCTGTTAATGCTCTGTTCTCTTCTACTACTCCCCCACGTGCTTCCTGTTCCTACTTCCCTTTGTATCTGGTATAGATGTCTTCCTTTGGTGTTACTGTCCCATAGTTTTTGCCATTGTTTCTTGATAATCACTTTTGTAAAAGATTTGACTTCTGCTCTACCGATGGGTACCATAATATCAATCTGGTTTGCTTTCAAACCACATTTTGCCAGTTGATCCACTACTTCATTCCCTCTAATACCCACATGCGCTGGAACCCACACAGATTGAACAACAATTTCCAGATGAACTAACCTAAACATGATGTGTAACATTTCATGTAAAATATCCTGACGACATTCTGAAGAGAAGTTGTTTATACTCTCCAGAGCTGCACTGGAGTCAGAGCAAATGAACACTCGCATTGGCTGTATTTCCTCTACCCACTGAAGTGCTATACACTCTTAGAAGGGATTGAAAGAACATGTGTTGTGATCAGGGACAACACGTGTTGTGTTAATTTATGTGTAAATCATTTTACACATAAAATGTGTTGCATGCCCCTAATCAATGTGACTCTGTACATATACATATATCATTACTATTATTATTATTATTATTATTATAAATACACACTATTATTATTATTTATTACATTACAGATTTTATTTTTATACTCCTGGAAATAATTACTGCACTTTATTCTTTATTCCTTATTCCTAAGTGTGTATGCTGCGTGTATTTTGTTGTCTTATGTTGTGATGTTTTGTTTTGATGGCACCCTTGAAAGGGAGAAGCATTTATCTCATTGTACATGTATAATGACATTAAACTATTCTATTCATTCTAACACACAATGTGCACATTTTACACATTGTGTTTCATAAATGTGTGACCAAGATGAACACACTCATTTCTTATTTCTGCACATTTTGTGTTCTATTTCTTTAACCAGAATTAACATTTAATTGTGTTATATCTGCACATTGTGTGTCAATGACGATTACTGGAAGTACCAGGTGGTGGATATGGTTTTTATTCAAAAATCAAATGCAAGAATACATTCATTGGACATTTATTTACAAGGACTTCATTAGCACAATATCTCATTAAGAAAATAATTAAAAACATTAATATTTTTGAATTCATCAAATGTTGACAGAACAAATAATTCATAAAATCACGCCTAAAAAAACCTTGGTTAAAACAAACTTTATCTTCAGCAAACTATTGTTGCATAAACATAATCGTCAAATGTTTATTATCACTGAGTCACTACAAGCAGACATGTTATTAAATATTAATATTAAATATACAGTACTTAGAGTTTTTAATAAGATAATGCCAAAACATTTGAAGTCTTTGACATTGCGATGTGTTTCCATCCAGCTGTTATCATACAAATATTTAATTTGCACAATATTTCATTAAGAAAGTCATTTAAACATGAGAATTTTAAAACAGATCAGTTTATAAAAGCCCACCTAAAAAATCTTATACCTCGGATTCAGATAAAGCTTGTCAGTGCTAAAATCCGAAAGTAGATCAAGAGGTGTAACATCAGAAACATCGCCTAATGTTATAATGTCAAAGTCTTCAGTTTCTTGCATAACGTATGCAAATAAATGATCATCAAAGTATTGAACTTGCAGTATTCTAATGAGAGAGTGAAATGTCTCACAGTGGGGTATAAGTTGAATAATTTCCCCAAATAAGTGCTCCCCTTGATGCTGTGTTTTAAGGGGCAGCACAGATCCAGTCCTGTATGTCTGGCCCTGTATGGTCAGCGAATGTGTGACATAAATGATGCTATTCATCGTGACATTTTCATCTAGGGCTGATTTCAGTCCCTCCAGTATAATATCAGCTTTTTTCAGAGAACCAATATTCACAGGGCAGGCATTGTCGACGTTGCACTTATTACTGAACGGGTCACCAAGCTGGAAATGATACATCTGTTGAACCTGATGTTTCTGAGCTAGAGTTTTTGCAATATTTTCCTGAGGACAGGGTTGTGTCTTGCGTCTCTGACGTGTACAATATCATCACAGGATACACCCAGAGACAGCGGGTCCCCGTGAGGCTCCATGTTGAGATTGACCCGCACGTAGAAGGAGTCGACGCCTTTAAAAGAAGGCGAGGAGAGCTGGGAGCACAGCTCGGAGTATCCTGAGGACAGGGACCAGAAACAGAGATGGATTGGTCTAACAGAACATAAGACTGAGGTTTCAAGAATACAGAAGAACACGGACTCACCCTCTGTGTTGATCCGGTGTTTGAGAGACGAAGGGTCGGCCCACCACTGCAGAGAGAAGTGTGCGACCTCAGCGGTGCACTGACCCATCGAGACACTGTCCCAGCCCCCCCAAACAAAACCCGCTCCAGCTGGACGACAAGAGAGAAAACATTTTATGTTTCAGCCTTACTTTCTTATGTTTAGGTGATTTTATTTCATGCCGTTTACATTTTGTGATCAATAGCCTACACTTAAAAAACATCTTTCCGCTGTTGTCAGTGAGTATTTTACAAAGACTGAAACAGCGCCCTTCTTAATTAATCTGTGGTGAAACACAGTATTGCAAGCTACACTCACTAGTCTATACTACACCCACAGTGCGCTGTGTCAGGGACATGTCAAGGAAAGCCCGCCGGCCTTCCCTTCCAACGATTTGATTGGTCGGAAGGAAAGCCCGCCGGCCCTTCCCTTCCGACCAATCAAATCGTCGGAAAGGCAGGCCTGACGTGCGTGACACTGCGTCTCAACTTCCGTAGCGACAAGAGGCAGATATGAAATCTCCCCTCTTCACAATATAATATTAGCAAGTATAGAGTAGTGGCTGGTGTTTTTAGTCAGAAACAGGTCAACTGTAGTGTACACTTACTACTAATAAATAACTTTAGTGCCGAGTTACTTATTTGCACTGTAAGAGTGTATATCAACGCAGCCTCTGTCGGTCTTCTCACTCTCCCTTTCCCGCCACATCTGGCCGAACAATGAAACCTAGCCAAAGTAGCTAGATAGCATTAAACATATAGCTGCTAATGCTATCAATATAATGCCAAATGAACACCCACAGTGCGCTGTGTCAGGGACGCGTCTATCGTTTTCCCAACCCAGTTTAGATCCCACTTCCGCATTACGCAAGCATCGACACGGCGTTACGTCACAGCATCAATCTGGCGTTACATCCCTATGGTTACATCACTGCCTCACGCGGCACATCCGCGAAATCTGAATCTGACAAGCGAAATACCGTCCTTTTAAACTCCGCATAATATACAATATAATAGTGCTTCTTTGTCAATATGACTGACGACCGCACTTATGCAGTGCTGAGGAATGTTAATTCATCATTTAATATTAATTCCTGATTGATATAAGAGGGATACATTAGCAAACATCTGTATATATAGCCTATATATATATATATATATATATATATATATATATATATATATAGCCTATATATATATAATGTTTCGTTTTGTTTGTCATGTAACATATTAACGTGTTGACCTTCTGTTTAGGATGTAAAGGTATCTATTTAATATTTTATTTAAAGGTAGACATTTATAATATGTTATAAATGTATATTTTGTTATATAATACAACATATATAATTTATTTAAAAATAGACATTTATAATATGTTATAAATGTCTATTTTGTTATATAATACAACATATAACATTTGACATTAATAACATATTAACGTTTTGCCATGTAAAAATGAAACAACTCTCAGGTGGTGTTATTGATTATCTTTGCAAAAGAGCCCCCACCAATATTGATTTGGTGTGTGTGTGTGTGTGTGTGTGTGTGTGTGTGTGTGTGTGTGTGTGTGTGTGTGTGTGTGTGTGTGGGATCCTGGCAGGCCAGTGGGGGAATCCCTTCATCTTGGCGAACACCAGGTCTCCCTGTCTGAACTGGTCACCGTTTTTCCCCGGCATCGTGATAACTCTCACCTCAATGACAGAGAATCAGCCTGAAAGAAAACAGAAATATATTGAGATAACTTAATATCCATCATGTAATCAAGAGGCGTCTGAAAGACACATTTACTCATTGATGATATATATGTATGTATACCAGTTTTAGTTTCACATGATGTGTAACTCTTCTCTCATCTTATTAAAAGTACATCTTTATATCTGGTAATGAAGGAGTAGTATAAAGTGACATCAAATGAAAATACTTAAGCTAATACAACTACCTGCAATCTGTATTTGAGTAAATGTACTTTATTTACTTTCCAACCATGAAAAACTGTTTATTTTTGTTCCGGTAACCGTTGATAGTTGTTATCTGAAATGTATAAACCACATTAAAAGTTTAAACAGGTCGTTTATTTGAATGTATAAGCATCAAAAACCTATTTCATTCAGTGTTTAGAAAGGGTGAAGTGTAAACTGTGACATACACGGAGTAGTTTCTATGTAGAGTATCATACATTTTGAATTCATTTAGTAGCATTTATACATATATTACTGTTAATGCAACTGTGAGATATAATCCAGACAAACAAAGAGTATTAAAAGAACAATATGTATCTCTGATATGTAGCTAAGGAGTATAAAGTGACCTTAAAGTATAGTTTCCAACCATAGAGAACATTACATTGCATTTAGCTGAGGCTTTTATCCAGAGAGACTTACAATGAGTGCATTCGACCAAGAAGATACAACCTTGAAGAAATCAGAATCATATAAGTTCATCAGGTTTCATAGAGCCAAACATTTCAAGTGCTACTCAACTGGCTCTAGATCAGCCAGCCCTTTATTAGTATATAAGTACTTTGTTAGTAATTCTATCTCTGGAAGTGGAGTCCAAAGAGATGAGTTTTCAGTCTGAAGAAGATGTGTAAGCTTTCTGCTGTCCTGATTTCAATGGGGAGCTCATTCCACCATTTTGGAGCCAGGATAGCAAACCCACGTGTTTCTGCTGATGGGAACTTGGGTCCCCCTCGCAGTGCGGGTGCAGCGAGCTGTTTGGCTGATGCAGAGCGGAGTGCACGTGCTGGGGTGTACGGTTTAACCATGTCCTGGATGTAGGAAGGGCCAGATCCATTCACAGCATGGTACGCAAGTACCAGTGTCTTGAAGTGGATTCTAGCAGTTACTGGAAGCCAGTGAAGGGAGCGGAGGAGCGGCGTGGTGTGGGAACATTTAGGAAGGTTGAAGACCAGACGAGCCGCTGCATTCTGGATGAGCTGCAGAGGTCGGATGGCACATGCAGGTAGACCAGCCAGGAGGGAGTTGCAGTAGTCTAGGCGTGAGATGACGAGAGCCTGGACCAGAACCTGCGTCTCTTTCTGGGTCAGCTGGGGACGTATCCTCCTGATGTTGTAAAGAGTGTATCTGCAGCAGTGGGTTGTAGCAGAGATGTTTGCAGTGAAGGACAGTTTGTTATCTAGGGTCACACCCAGATTCCTTGCAGTCTGAGTCGGGGAAACAACAGAGGTGCCGATGTTGATTGTTAGGTCAAGAGTGGGACAATCTTTTCCCGGAAGGAAAAGCAGTTCAGTCTTGTCAAGGTTGAGCTTGAGGTGGTGAGCAGACATCCACTGAGAGATGTCCGCTAGACAAGCAGAGATGCGCGCGACGACCTGGGTCTCTGAGCGGGGAAAGGACAGAATTAGTTGGGTGTCGTCAGCGTAGCAGTGGTATGAAAAACCATGCGGGCTAATGACAGACCCGAGCGAGTTTGTGTACAAGGAGAAGAGGAGGGGACCAAGAACAGAGCCCTGAGGGACCCCTGTAGTTAATTGACAAGGGTCGGACTCCGACCCTCTCCAAGTTACCCTGTAGGTCTTTGAGGTATGAAGTGAGGAGGGAAAGTGCAGAGCCTGAAACTCCAAGTTCTTGGACAGTGCGAAGGAGGATCTGATGGGTCACCGTGTCGAATGCAGCAGACAGGTCCAGAAGGATGATGACAGAGGAGAGGGAGGCTGCTTTAGCCGTGTGCAGTTCGTCAGAGACAGCAAGGAGAGCAGTTTCTGTTGAGTGACCTGCCTTGAACCCAGATTGGTGCGGATCCAGAAGGTTGTTCTGATGGAGATAACAGGAGAGTTGTTTAAAGACAGCGCGTTCAAGTGTTTTAGACAGGAACGGGAGGAGAGAGACAGGCCTGTAGTTTCTAACATCAGACGGGTTGAGAGTGGGTTTCTTTAGGAGAGGGTTTACTCTTGCCTCCTTGAGACTGTTTGGAAAGTGACCAGAAGTTAGAGAAGTGTTGATGAAATGGGTGAGAAACGGTAGAATATCCACATAGCCCCATCATCTGCGTATAGAGCCCATTGGATGCATGTGTCTAAGCATGTAAATATCTCATTAATCATGATGTTAAATAATATTGGACTGACTGCACTCCCTTGGGGAATACCATTTTCTATTTCTAAATAATTGGAAATATCTGCTCCAACCTTTCCTCTAAATGTCCTGTCTGTTCAAAAGGCCCTTACCCAATTTAACATTCTCCCTCCAATACCCATTCTACCCAATGTGATCAGTAACCCCTCCCTCCACATAGAGTCATACGCCTTTTCAATGTCAAAGTACACTATTGCCATTATCTCTTTCATTTTCAATGTTTTTCCCACATCATTACTCACTCTTACTAATTCCACATCCAGAGCTAATATGATCCTGTCTCTTCTCCTTCACGTTTTCATTCTCTGCTAGTAACTGCTGTGTTTGCTGCCTATGGATATCACTGAGATGCTCCCCGCTATGTACTGCTGCAAGTGTCCTTCCTAACATACCTGCCTTCTCTTTATCTGTCACTGCCAGCCTCTCCCCATCCACCAAAGCTGGCATTTGAATGGATTTCCTTTTCCCACTCATCTGCTTAAACATGGAGCAGACATCACCTAATGTTACTCCTCTGCCAATGGTAGAACACAGTTCTCTCCATGTTCTCTTTTGTTTGTATGTTACTGTCCTTCGAGCAGCTGCCCTTTTCCTTTGAAACTCTATAACATTATTTTGTGTCATGTTTCTTTAATTCTCTAAATGCATCGTTTCGCTCTTTAATAGCCCTGCTGCATTCCTCATTCCACCATGGCACCACTTTCTTCCTACCCTTGGTTGTTGTTCTGGGTATACTGTTCTCTGCTGCATTTAGTATATGTTGCGTTATGTGGCTTGTAATGACCTCTATGCTTCCCTCTGATGTTAGCAGGTGTACCGACTCCTCACACCATATCCTACATTTCCCCCAATCAGCTTTATCAAAGCACCACCTGGTTATTACACCTCCTTCCTGCATATATACATTAGTATTCATTTTAGTAAGCACTGGATAATGGTCACTTCCTACAGTGGAGTTATTCAAAACAAACCATTCGCATGTATGAACCAAACAGTTTGACACTAATGTCAGATCCAGGCATGAGACTTTCCCCCTGTGAACATCTCCTCTTGTGCCATGTCCATCATTAAGGCATACTAGTGTTCTTTCCTCCAGCATTTCTTCCACTATATTTCCGTTACTGTCTGTGTGGGTGCTGCCCCATAGACTGTTGTGTGCATTGAAATCACCACACCAAACCTCCTTCCTATGTTTATTTTCTGCTATTTCTTTAAATATATCAGTGGTTAGATTTGGACATGGGTTGTATAAATTGATCCTAATGTTATCTTGTTTTCTAGGGTTGCAGATTTCCACTATAATACACTCTATATCATCAGGATTGTAGGTGGCATAATGCTACTTAGCCCAAGTTCATTATTTGTATTATTATTTGTTTACGTCACTTTTATTTATTTTGTTGAGCACTTCCGGTAATTGTCACATGGGTGTGGTTTGTCTATTTAAGTCACCTGTTTCATGTCGAGTGGGATGACAGAGGGTGAGCTTGTGCTGTCATTTTTTCTGATGATTTTTTAAAATTAAATATCCCAAAAACTATCTTGCTTCAATATGGACTTTCTCTTCAAAAACGCATCACAGTTTATAGCAAAGTTTAGCCTCTCGGCGACTCAAACGTAACTGGGGATTGAGCCGTCACAGGGAGATTGCACCTCCCTATGTGCCACACCATCTTTGAGAAATGACTGCAGGATCTCAGGTATGCAAAGTGGACAGGTAGGCGAGAAAGGCTTTTTTGAGTCTCAGAGACCAAGGTCCTGTACACTTTGCATACATTGACTGCACGACTTCAGGTCAGCGATGTGGACAGTACACCTCAAATACATACCTTCACAACCTGGGGTATTTGAAGATAAGGGAATGACATGTTTATAATATGCTGCAAAACACAAAAAATATGCAGGGTTACGAGTCTGTCTCTAAGGCCATTTTATTTTTGGTAGTCTGATCATTTCAACAAGAGAATAGAATCAAACTGAAAACATCGTAAATATGTTCCAGATACATGAAGCAGATTCATGAACAGTGAAACTCGCTCATGGACTTTAAGGTGAATACTTTAAGAAAAGGTTTTCCCACACTCTTTGTAGGAGCCATTTTATGGGTGTTGTTGGTGTCTCAGTTTACCTTAGTTATATGTATAGTGCAATATTATTTTGAACACTTGGTGGCGGGGTGTATAAAAGGGGTCATAGGTGAGAGGAAGAGGACACAGGAGGAAGAGCATACCGATTCTACCAGACGGCCAGCCCAGACCCAGCAGATGCTCATACTACAACTATTGACACCGTGTACTTAAACCTTGGTATGTAAAGCAATAAAACATCATTATAAAACTGCAGCAAAAGACCGGAACTTCATATGTTTGTGTCTGCGTCAGGATCACTCTAAACCCTCCTGTGAAGTAATGAAAAAAGATATAGGACACTGGAACATTTAAACTGCCATTACATTAAGTAGAATCGTAATCTATGAGTGAAACTGGACAATAAGAAACATATCGCATTGGATTAAGGATCGTTTTCACCGGACAAACAATTGGATTACTTCACAACCGACACCATCATCCCGGATCAGCTGGACAACACGCCACAATCAGCTGGAGATTGTCACCACCTGCGCTCATCAAGACGGCAAAAGTAGAGGCCGAGAGCCTAGGCTGGGAAAGCGGCCGGCTATGAGCAGCATTAAAACTGGATTGTATATTGGAATCATAAGCTGCATCGGACAATGGCTTGGATGTAATGCTGCAATAATGTCAGCTGTTTGAAACAGCGCGCTGTCGGCAGACGGACAGCCAGAAAATGAAACTTAAAGGAACAGTGAACATTATGCCTGTCAATTCTGACGGTACGTCAACAGATGGCGCTGTTGGGATGGGATCTGTAATGGAAAAAAGGATTAGCCAACACAAGGCCAATAGATGGGAATTGTTTATTGTAAACAGTGAAAAAAAAAAAGTATGCTTAATTGCGGCTCCTACACTCTTAAAACCACGATGGTTTTTCTCCTGAGTGAACACGAAGATGTGATTTGAGATGATCTGCTCTAGTGAACATTTTCCCACACTCTTCACACCAGTACGGTTTTTCTCCAGTGTGAACACGGTGATGTCTTTTGAGAGCACCTAATCTAGTGAACGTTTTCCCACACTCTTCACACCAGTACGGGTTTTCTCCAGTATGAATACGGTGATGTGATTCTAGAGCACTTGATTGAGTGAAAGTTTTCTCACACTCTTCACAGCTGTACGGTTTTTCTCCCGTATGAATACGTTGATGTGATTTGAGATCACTTGATCGAGTGAAAGTTGTCCCACACTCTTCACAGCTGTACGGTTTTTCTCCCGTGTGAATACGCAGGTGGCTCTTTAAATTTGTCACATTGCTGACAGCTGTGACGTCTCTCTCTTCCTTTCGGTTTCTAGAACAGACGGACAGAGAAAGAGAGAAAGTCAATCTAAAAAGCATAAATACACAAGTTAACACAATAAAAACTCACTTAAAGTGGACCTATCATGCTATATTTGAACAATATATTGTAAGGCCATTCCTATATAAAGTATATAAATATAGTATTTTTTTCAAAATACAAAAAAGATCTTGCATTTTAGCCACGCCTCATTTTGCTCTTTCCAGCGCTGTTTTTGCAGGGGGCTGATTCTGTGAGCTGCAGCTGACCACGCCCCCCTGCAGCTGACCACGCCCCCCTGCAGGAGAGGGGAGCGTGCTCTGAGATCAGCTGCTGGGTTGCAGCGGGGAGAAGAGGGGGAGAAAAAGAGATCTCCGTCCACCGTGTTTTATTCTTATAGAAGTAAGAAGATAAGTAATGTGGCAGAAACCCTACTTTTTATGCAGCGGTCCAGACATAGACATCTAACGGCGACACATATTCAGTGTGCAGTTCCTTTGGCATTAGGGCAGGGATATCTAGATACCTTCCAAGGTCTGACATAATGAATTGTGCTACTTTTAAAGCAAGCAACGATGTTTTCAAATCTGTAATCAAAAAGCTCCTTAAAAACGCTATCGAAGCAGTTCCTGCCGTTGCTACGTTAGTTCAAACGGTAACAAAGGACTATTTTTCTTAGCGGATGCACGTCAATTTAAATCAATCCATACAACTATTTTTTAAATCAATAAAATCATTTTCTAAATCCATAAAAGCATTTCAATTAATATTGGGAGTCATATCGTTACTTTGTTGAGAATGTAGCCATGTAATAAGCGGGATAATGTGCACATTGCATAATGTGCCTTCATGCCGATCTAGATCCCTTCGCTTGGCGTCGGGCTCCTGATCAGCCTGTTGGTGTTCTTTTCCCCATAATGACCAAGTCGCTGCACATTATCCCTTACATATGATTATATAGAGTCATGATTCATTTGTTTTAGAGCAGGAGGCGCAAACGCTTGCCTCGGGGAGGGAGAAAAAGAGCCACAGCGGAGAATAAACAGAAGGGTAACCATGGCAACCATGCAAGGGAAGTTTTCTTCGCTGCTTTTGTGGCAGACTACAGCGCCACTTACAGGCCTGGCATATGTACTACAGCGTCTCCAGCGCTTTCGAGCGGCAATGGCCGGCCGTGGCCCAATGTCTCATTCCCCTGATAGGTGGAGAATTGGCCAATAGCCGTAGCGCCACTTTACTGACGTCAGTAAAGTGTTCAAATCTGGATCAGTCTGTATCAGATCCGTTGCAGCCCCTTTTTTAGAGATTTGGGTATGGAGGAAAATAGAGAGGGTTGTGTTTTCTGACACCTGGTGAGTTCCCTGGAACACCGGGGACACATGTTCATGTAGAAAAGACGTACGAAAGTGCATTTTGCATGACAGGTCCCCTTTAATATTAACCTTGAGTTAACAAAATACTACTTAACTGTTTGTGTTTATTATATTTGATACAGTAATACAGCAATATTCTAACCACAGTATATACCAGAGGTGGGGGACTCGAGTCACATGACTTGCCTATTTTTTGACTTGAGACTTGCTCGACTAACATTGATAAAAGACTTGACTTTGACTTGGTATTCATGACTTGAGACATAATGATGCTTAGGGCGTAGTCTCAATGCAGGGAAAACATCCTGAAGAATTTGTCTGTGATCCTGTATCTTAGTTTGCAAATACTGGGTAGTTTCATCATTAAACGTTGGTGACAGCACCAGCTCCACAATGTCTTTCAAATCCATCAATACAGTCCAAGCACCATCTTTCTCAGGAACCTTGTTAGCGATCATCAATGGGAGTAGTCTCAACAATGCGCTATTTTCGTGGCCATTGCCACCAATGGTCCCTTTTCCAGCAAAGGTTTTTGAGAGAGGCTTTGGTTTGTCACTCTTGTCTGTGTATTGGTAGGGGAATGACAAAATCTTCCTGTTCAAATACTCAAGTCTAATCATCTCCTTAATACACAAGGACAACTCCACAGGCACAATGCCCTCAAAAAGATCTTGCAGGACATCCGGTGGGAAGCCAGTAGTTGTATGAAAATACTGCAAACTCTCGCGCAAGATACAGTCCCCTTTTACACCCAAACAGTGTTGGGCAAGTTACTTCCAAAATGTAATATATTACATATTACTTATTACTCTCTTTTGAAAGTAATAAGTTACATTACAATATTACTGTTTCTGAAATGTAATGAGTTACACTACTTTAGTTACTTTCACCAAAATAACCGCAAAAGAATAGCTAGGTATTTTAAATGCTAACATGTAGTTTAGTGCAGCTCATTATGCATCCAGTGAAGGGCAATGTGGTATAGCATAACAACTGTGTAGGCCCTTAAGGCTACTAACAACTTGTATTACACGGCTTAGTTGAATACTCCATTCTGATTGTAAATTCTTAACATGTGACACGTTGTTAATACAGCAGTACAGACCGCTGTCAAGGACTATAATGAAGGTTAACATATTGTAAATCAAGGCAAATATTATTCAAACCATGCTCATGGTTTGAAATGGCAAACATTGAAAGGCACAAGTATTATTAAAACCATGTAGCCTACTACATCATCACCTTGGTCCCATCATATACTCTGGGAAGAGAATATTTACTGTGCTTGAAAACTGGTATCACATCATCATGCGAGGTTGACTTTGTGACCTGGAGAACATTTCAGCCTCAACATCAGCTCGTTGATAATAAGCTTGGGATATGAGATCTTTTTGTAGCCATTCGTGGTGAAGGCATCTGTGCTATGCATTATTTTTGACCCAACATTTCTACAGGCATGGCACTATCTCCACATGAATATTCTAGCCATTGTCTATTTTTATTCCACAAGCTGCAAAATGACCGCCTTACCCCACTGTACAGGCGGGTAGTTGTTTAGATATACCTGGCACCTGCGGGTGCAAATCGGGCAGCCGTCTAGACGTCAAATGTCCTATTAGAGTTGCCGTATGGAGTTGTCAAATATGGCGGACCATCTCGCACATGCGCACTGCAGATAGGGCAGGGCTGCAGATCGGGTAGTGACAATGTGAACCACAAACCCAACATCAGTCATTAGCTGTTAGCCCTCAGAGCTCACAGCTCCTCATATCTGTTCAGAAACTAGACAGAAGTTAAACAAGTACAAACCACAGACTGTCTGTGTCATGGAGAATACAGTCTCTGGTTTATTTATGTCTGTATAGGGCGTTCCGAGCTGAATAAGGGCGTCAAATGAAGGCAAGACGCCCGTCTGGCGGAAACGCTGGAATTAGGAATATATTGTGATGAAGTGCAAACTGACCTGAGCTCCAGGGGTCTCTTTCTTCTCCTCCATGCTGCTCATCAGCTGTCCTGATGAAGACCACAGAGCTGCTTCATTATTAATATAAGACAAATATTTAGATATAATTCATCATAAACTGTCAGGAGTGAAGAGGAGGAATTCAAAGAGTTTATTCAATGATATGTTCTATTTCTAGATGCTTATATGTAGTGTTTTATCACATCACATGCAGTGCCTTGTCTCATCTACGCTGCTGTGACGTAAACATGTTCCAAATTGATCCATTTGGTCAATGTGATGCTAAGCAGATCTCAATGGGACCAGCTGGTTAAATAAAGGTTTAAAAAAAAAAAAAGTTTAAAAAGTTTTTTTTTTTAAAAAGAAGTTTTTTTTTAAAATCGCGGTAGATTTTGTCAGTCTCACGACGTTATTGGGAAGTTTATTTACCGCGATACCGCGATATATCGTTACATCCCTAGTGAACACGAAGATGTGTTTTGAGAGCACCTGATGTAGTGAACGTTTTCCCACACTCTTCACACCAGTACGGTTTCTCTCCAGTGTGAATACGGTGATGTGATTTGAGATTACTTGATGTAGTGAACGTTTTCCCACACTCTTCACACCAGTACGGTTTCTCTCCAGTGTGAATACGGTGATGTGATACTAGAGCACTTGATGTATTGAACGTTTTCCCACACTCTTCACACCAGTACGGTTTTTCTCCAGTATGAATACGGTGATGTGATTTGAGATTACTTGATGTAGTGAAAGTTTTCCCACACTCTTCACAGCTGTAAGGTTTTTCTCCAGTATGAATACGGTGATGTGATTTGAGAGCACCTGATGTAGTGAACGTTTTCCCACACTCTTCACAGCTGTAAGGTTTTTCTCCAGTGTGAATACAGTGATGTGATTTGAGATGACTTGATGTAGTGAAAGTTTTCCCACACTCTTCACAGCTGTAAGGTCTTTCTCCAGTATGAATATGGTGATGTGATTTGAGAGCACCTGATGTAGTGAACGTTTTCCCACACTCTTCACAGCTGTAAGGTTTTTCTCCAGTGTGAATACGTTGATGTGATTTGAGAGCACCTGATGTAGTGAAAGTTGTCCCACACTCTTCACAGCTGTAAGGTTTTTCTCCTGTGTGAATAAGCAGGTGGCGCTTTAAATGTCCAGATGTTGTGAAGGATTTGTCACATTGCTGACAGCTGTGACGTCTCTCCCTTCCTTTCGGTTTCTAGAACAGACGGACAGAGAAAGAGAGAAAGTCAATCTAAAAAGCATAAATACACAAGTTAACACAATAAAAACTCACTTAATATAAACCTTGAGTTAACAAAATACTACTTATCAACTGTTTGTGTTTATTATATTTGTATTATATTTGATACAGTAATACAGCAATATTCTAACCTAAGTATATACCAGAGGTGGGGGACTCGAGTCACATGACTCGCATATTATTTGACTTGAGAATTGCTTGACTAACATTGATAAAAGACTCGACTTGACTTTGACTTGGTATTCATGACTTGAGAATTGACTTAGGCTTGAGACAGATGACTCGAAAGGACTTTACTTTTTAAAATAAAATATTTGCATTTGTATTGTACGAAGCCCCTAGAGGGCAATGACAGAAAAAAAAAGAGAAAGTATTTCATTCGCAGGAGAAAGTAGGAAGTGGAGCGCACAGGAGACAGCCGTTTCATTGCAGACTGTTATGTTTATGTGGGGAAATACATACATTATTTGAGATATATTTCAAACTCAGACTTCATTTTAGGGACAGCTGTTTCATAGAAGGAAAACCTCCTTCACTTCATGAAATCTCTGCGGCACCAGGAGGCAGTAACGTGTAACTCAGCAGAATGAGAAGAGCAGCACCAGCTGCAAAGAGCTGTGCCTTCACTGTGTTTACCTTCATTAGAACAGCTAACACACACACACACACTTTATGATTTCAGAGCCCCTCTCTCCATTGTTGTTAATGTTGAAAATAAACCTCTAGTTTCATAACCACTGTCTTTTAACTGATTTAAATGCAGAAACTGGGGTTATTCATCAGGATTTCGTAGGACTTGACTTGCTTGACTCTCACCCCAGTAACTTGAGACTTGCACATGTATGACTTACTCCCACCTCTGGTATACAGGAGACAGAGGGAGACGGCATCCTGTCACTGCGAGTCTCAGTATGCTCCGTTCCTCTTGAGTTTTGTTTTTTTTGTCTAATTATTGTCTAAACTTTGTCGTGTCTGTATGAAACATCATTTTGAGAGACCATGCTTTTGATCCTGTGGATTACATTTGCCTTCTGCAGACCATGTCTGGCCATTCAACTTTCCAAGACACACCTGAGTGACAGCACGAACAGGTATGGCGAGGAGCCCCGGCCTCTACGCTGCTGCAGCCGCGAGGCTATGCTAGGGCTACAATGCGATCGGCCTCCTACGAATACACCAAGCCATCTGTGCTCTTCATTATTGGATGAAATCCCTCAGGAGCCGCTTAGAAACACCAGGAAAAAGAGACGAGGCGTTTCAGAATACGGCGGAGATTCAGCCGGCCGCCACTTCCATCCATCCTTCTCACAAACCTGCGCTCACAACAACGTGGACACACTAAGGACATACACAAGGTACTGTCATGAATTTCTCGAGGCCTCTTTATTATGTTTCACGGAAAGTTGGCTACGATTTACGATGCCTGAATCTCTCTTTGAAGTACCCGGATTCACCCTTGTGCGAGCAGACAGGGATGCGAATTCGGGAAAAACCAGAGGAGGCGGTATTTGTGTGTATATTAATGATCTGTGGGGACGATCATACTCAGTCAAATGTAAAACCTGCAATCCCAACGTAGAAATTCTCGGCATGACGTTAAGACCCTTTTATCTGCCTAGAGAATTTGGGTGTATTTTACTGTTTGTTGTTTACGTGCCTCCCAGCGGCAGAGGACACTGTGTTCAAGAGCTGCAACTCAGCCACCCTGATGCACCGGCAATAGTGCTCGGGGACATGAAGCAATGTCGCCTGGAGACTGTGTTACCTGGGTTCCAACAGTATGATAGGGATCACAAGAGGAAAGACAATATCCTGGACAAATGCTTTGTTAATGATAAAGGAGCCTATGTGTCTAAATACAGACCACCAATACTGAACTCTGATCATAATGTTGTGAATATGATACCGGTGTATAAGACCAAACTGAAGGGAAGTCAACCAGAAAAGAAAGTAATAAGGACATGGACAAATGAAAGTAGGTGTTACGACCCTGGGTCGTTAGGTCATGTGTGTGGACATTTTTCCCTCCTGTGTCTATGATTGTGTGTGTGTGTGTGTGTGTGTGTGTGTGTGTGTGTGTGTGTGTGTGTGTGTGTGTGTGTGTGTGTGTGTGTGTGTGTGTGAGCAACAGGTGGTGCCCGTTAAACTGATTAGCTACCTTCAACCTGCTGATTGGTCCACCTGAAGAAGAGAGGATATTTAACTGCAGCCGTGCAGTTCCTCGGCCTCTCTCCGACTAGACTTCTCCTACTCCCAACACACATCTGCGCTTCGATGTCTGTCCTGTTACACTGATTGCTTAGTTATACCGTATGCCGGTCCTTTCTCCCGTGTTGTGAGAAAAGCTACTAAACCTGTCTTTGTTAGACACGCTTTATTTATTTTGCTTAGGAGTGCAAAACCCTTTCTTTTTTCCTTCTGGATAATTCGTTTTCTCCGGTTTTTTGCATTAGAGTAGGTAAGATTTTTGTACGTTTATTTTTCTCATTTGATAGGTAAGATTTTGTGTTAAAAGCTTTCTTTGTTTTGTGGCTTTGCTACTCCAGTGTGTAATAATTTTGGGTAAATACATTTACCAAACGCTTTCTCTGTTTTGGCGTCCGTGTTCTTGGGAGTGGGAAAAGTGCATTTTATGCTGCGCCTAGGTTCCCCTAGATCTGGGCGTAACATAGGTAACAGTTGAAAGCCTGTTTTGATTGGACAAATTGGGAGACAAGACATACTTTATCCATACCATCCATACCTGATTTACTGGTATGCCGCTTTCCTCACCAGCAACTTGATCAAACCCTGTCATCTGCCATCACAACCAATGTAGGGGCCCCCCAGGGCTGCGGGAGTTCAGCTGTGCTCTTAGCTTCTTTTAGCTTCTTTTGATGACTTTACTGAACTGCTGTCTATAGTGTGTTTTGACTTTGACCGTCTAGTCATTGTTGGTGATTTTAACATCCATGTTGACAACCCCCAGGACAGAGGGGCTAAAGAACTGTTTTGTGTTCTTGATAACTATGGTGGGGACCCTCTCATGACATCCAACTATAGCCCCATCAGTATCTTACCCATAGTATCCAAGGTACTTGAGAAATGGATTGCCAAACTAATCATCAATCATCTCAACAACAGCTCCTTTCCACTGCAATTTGGATTCAGGGCTAATCACTCAACAGAAACAGCGACATGCTTCTTCGTGGAGAAAGTTAAGGCATCAATGGACAGGGGTGGGGTTGTGGGGGCCGTGTTCCTTGAATTACGGAAAGCTTTTGACACTGTTAATCACAACATCTTATTGCAAAAAATACTCAACTTAAATGTTTCTATAGAATTCACCAACCTCTTTAATTCGTATCTTTCATCCCGCTCCCAATGTGTTCAAATTGAGAACCATAAGTCTAGTGCACTATGTTTGTCAACTGGAGTACCACAGGGCTCTGTATTGGGCCCAATCCTGTTTAGTATTGTTACGGCTGCTGCCTTCCGGGTCGTCTTTATTGTGTTAATCTATGTTGTATGTAAATGAGCAGTGTGATTGCCCTGACGTCATTGGCTGCCATCTCCTCGTCCGCCCCCTGAGGATTATGATTGGAGCACGCCGGGCCCGACGCACTCCAATGGCAGCGCACAGCCGGCGCGCACCTGCTGGAGATGACTTCAAAGCCTGGGGACAATCATCACTCTGGAGGCTCTGTGATGTGGGACAGACGCCTCTCGCTACTTGGACCTTAGACAGATCTGTTAAACTTGTGTGCCCATCTCCGTGTGATATTGTGTGTTAGTAGTGTCGAGAGTAGCTTAGTTAGAGGTTAGGGTAGTTTAGAGTAGCTTAGGATGTTGTGACTGTTGCCTTTAGTTTAGCTGTGTTTTTGTATAGATTCTTTATGTTAGTTGTACCACTTTTAAAGTGAGGTTTTGTTTAGTTTCTTATTTAGTGCAATAGTGTTTATTTCCTGGTATGCAAGTAGACTCCTTTTGTTAGAGTCCTCCCTTTGTTTGGTTATTTGTCAACCTGTGCCCTTTTGGCCCTTTTGTTTGTTCCAGGCTGCATGCCTGCCATTTTGTTTACCTCTGCTATTTAAAATAAACCCATTTATAGCTATTACCAATTCCATTCTGGTGTATGATGATTTCCTCTACCCCAGAGGGGGACGTAACAAGTATGTACATAAATGATCTGCCTTCTGTGTGTGGAGAATGTGATGTATTAATGTATTCTGATGATAGTTGTTTTTACTCATGGCAAAACCGCAGAAGAGTCTGCTACCAAGGTCACTGATGTGTTGGAGAATATTACATCCTGGCTTAACAACAACTGTTTGCAACCAAATGTCTCAAAGACAGTGTGTATGTTCTTCTCCAAGGGCCACAGCATTATAACAGAACAAGATGTTTTCTTTTCTGGAAGGAGACTTCAGGTTGTCTCGGAGTACAAGTACTTAGGAGTACATATTGACACAAACCTCAATTTCAAAACCCATATCAAAAAGGTCTGCAATAAAGTAAAGTTCAATCTGTCAAATTACAGATACATTAGAAACTTCCTATCATCTGCAGCAGCTAAGCTATACCTTCACTCAATGGTCCTCTCCCACATCAACTACTGTCTGATCAGCTGGTCTAATGCACACTCTACAGCTCTAAAACCACTGGAATCACTTTGTAAACAAGCACTCAAAACGTCAATCACCATCTGGCAAAGGGACTATCGATGAAAACTAGCCTTTTGGCTAATTCGAGTACTTTTACATGTTTTTAATATGTTGATTAATGTACACTGTCCCTTGTTTTAAATAAATCAATTCAATGGACTGACTCAGCATGTGACGGAGCCCACGCACAATAAGGGGCACACTCTGGACTTAATGATCTCAAAGGGTCTGAATATCTCTGAGGTTGTGGTGACTGATGTTGCGCTCTCTGTTCATTCCTTTGAGAGCTCTATTTCTGTTCACACAAATGTTCAAAAAGAGGTAACCACTAAGCGACATTTAACTGAAAACACTAGGGAAATGTTTACTCAGAACGTTTCTTCCACACTTGCCCCTGCTAACATCTCAGTAAATGAGCTAGTAGATCATTTTAATTCAAAAATAAAAATGTTATAGATGCCATTGCTCCAACTAAGGTAAAGGAAGTGACTGGCAAGAAAAGATCTCCATGGAGAAAGGCAATGACCGTGAGAGCAGAAAAAAGAGAGTGTCGAAAAGCTGAACGTAGGTGGAGAAAAACAAATCTCCAGGTTCACTTTGAAATCTATAAAGAGAGACTTGGCTATCATTTGGAATTGTAAATTGCACGACAGTCTTTCTTTTCTGACATCATTACCAAAAACAAAAACAATGCACGTGCCTTGTTTGCTACCGTCGACAGACTAACAAACCCCACAGTGTCAGTATCCCCCCCATTCAGAAAATCAGACAAGCAGCCAGTGCCTCTGCATCAGGTACAGCAGATGTGTTGTCTCTGTGTCCACCTAAAATCAATTCAAACACCATGACACAGTTCCATCAGATTAATGATAAAAACCTAGAGGACATTATTCAACTTCTGAAATCCTCCTCCTGCTGCCTTCATATTATTCCAAGATGTTTTTCCTTGCATGGCCTCAGATCTACTTCACATATACCTCATTCGCACCAACAGTGTTTCAGGGCCGGTTCGGAGCTGGAGCTTGAAAAGCACCGGGTTTTCCTCTTCACACCGCAGCGGAGCAGCCTCTTAGCTCAGGAATCCGGTTCGTTTCAAGCACCAACAAATTGTCCGGCCAGAGAAAAAGCACCGCATACGTCACGCTTACGTCGAGGCGGGATCAACTCCTGAACAACAACAAAAAGCTGGCGTTTTATCCAGTTTGTACACAACGATGGAGAAACTTAGCAAGCAGCAGTGGTCCACTGAAGAGACCAGCTACGTCAAATGTCCTATTAGAGTTGCCGTATGGAGTTATCAAATATGGCGGACCATCTCGCACATGCGCACTGCAGATAGGGCAGGGCTGCAGATCGGGTAGTGACAATGTGAACCACAAACCCAACATCAGTCATTAGCTGTTAGCCCTCAGAGCTCACAGCTCCTCATATCTGTTCAGAAACTAGACAGAAGTTAAACAAGTACAAACCACAGACTGTCTGTGTCATGGAGAATACAGTCTCTGGTTTATTTATATCTGTATAGGGCGTTCCGAGCTGAATAAGGGCGTCAAATGAAGGCAAGACGCCCGTCTGGCGGAAACGCTGGAATTAGGAATATATTGTGATGAAGTGCACACTGACCTGAGCTCCAGGGGTCTCTTTCTTCTCCTCCATGCTGCTCATCAGCTGTCCTGATGAAGACCACAGAGCTGCTTCATTATTAATATAATACAAATATTTAGATATAATTCATCATAAACTGTGTAGCAACTTACATTCTAACTTACAGCTCACAGTTTGTTCACTTTTATTTCATTAAAATGACTTTATTCACATAGAAAGTGACATTAATGGTTGGTTGAACCACGGTTATAACACTATCCGTGTGTAACTATCACTAAGTTAACACAGAAAGCAAACATTAGCTAGTGAGACTGTTTAAAGAACTCCATGTATACAGTATTTTCTGTATATTGTGTATTCTTTAGATACTCTAGTGATATGTGTCCTGTGTGTATACTTGCTGCTAATGCTTCATATTTATTATCTTATTGCATCTTTTAAATATGTTTAACTCGTGTAATGCCTGAAAACACTTCTGCTGTGACACATTCATTTCCCAGTTTAAGATAAATCATTATTTAAATAAAGTATATCTATTTATCTAATGAGCTAAACCGTTGCTTAGCTTAGCGTTAGCTGCTAACTGAAGAACCCCATTCATTTCAATGGGGAAAATGCTACGTCGCGGAGAATGGCGATGCTAATAAGCTAGGTAGCATATATTTAAAACCATATCTATGGTAAAGAGCACCAACACAACAACTCAAACCGTCTAAAGACAACCGGTGTAATAAATAACTAACATAAAGTCAGCTGAGCATTACAAATCAACTGTTACTCCCCAGAGCCGAACTGGAATAATAACTTTAGCTGTTAGCCGATAGCCGTTAGCTGTTAGACGATAGCTTTTAGACTGTAGCTGTTAGACTTTAGCTTTTAGACTGTTTTAACTTTATTTAAAGATAGTTTGAGACTATTTTTGTCGCACATTTTAAAGTTTTTTTGTGAGTTTCTTTCTTCCAAGATTATAGCTGTTGTGTTGAATAAGATAACTTCTGATTCGTGATTAACTGTAAGCTAAGAGGTTTAAATACGAAATCTCTGCATGTGTTTAATCCACTCACCTCTTCTTTTCTCCTTCTTCTCCTCTCGGTTTTTGGCGGATTGCAAAGAACTTTCTTCTTCTTCTTCTTCTTCTTCTTCTTCTTCTTCTTCTTCTTCTTCTTCTTCTTCTTCTTTATTGGCGAATCGCTTCCACTTGGAGCATATATCGCCACCTACTGTTGAGTTATTACATGTTCATATTAAATCCTTGTCCTCAGACCAGTGCTTTTGAGGAATTTGAAGATCAGCTTGTTTGCTTCTTTTCTTGATTTACTTTCGTATATTGACTTGAAATCCATGTCCTTGATGTTGAGTTGTTCCAGTGCAGTTTTCAGAATGAATCTTTGTCTGTTATAGTCCGGGCAGCTAAAAAATACATGATGTATTGTCTCTGGTTGTTGGCAACAATCACAATTGCCATTTGGATGTTTTCCAATCAGATGCAGTGATGAGTTGAATCCAGAGTGTCGCAATTTTATCCTGCTGTTAATGCTCTGTTCTCTTCTACTACTCCCCCAAAGTGCTTCCTGTTCCTACTTCCCTTTGTATCTGGTATAGATGTCTTCCTTTGGTGTTACTGTCCCATAGTTTTTGCCATTGTTTCTTGATAATCACTTTTGTAAAAGATTTGACTTCTGCTCTACCGATGGGTACCATAATATCAATCTGGTTTGCTTTCAAACCACATTTTGCCAGTTGATCCACTACTTCATTCCCTCTAATACCCACATGCGCTGGAACCCACACAGATTGAACAACGATTCCCAGATGAACTAACCTAAACATGATGTGTAACATTTCATGTAAAATATCCTGACGACATTCTGAAGAGAAGTTGTTTATATTCTCCAGAGCTGCACTGGAGTCAGAGCAAATGAACACTCGCATTGGCTGTATTTCCTCTACCCACTGAAGTGCTATACACTCTTAGAAGGGATTGAAACAACATGTGTTGAATTTCAACTCACCTACAGAGTGTGATCAGGGACAACACGTGTTGTGTTAATTTATGTGTAAATCATTTTACACATAAAATGTGTTGCATGCCCCTAATCAATGTGACTCTGTACATATACATATATCATTACTATTATTATTATTATTATAAATACACACTATTATTATTATTTATTACATTACAGATTTTATTTTTATACTCCTGGAAATAATTACTGCACTTTATTCTTTATTCCTTATTCCTAAGTATGTATGCTGCGTGTATTTTGTTGTCTTATGTTGTGATGTTTTGTTTTGATGGCACCCTTGAAAGGGAGAAGCATTTATCTCATTGTACATGTATAATGACATTAAACTATTCTATTCATTCTAACACACAATGTGCACATTTTACACATTGTGTGTCATAAATGTGTGACCAAGATGAACACACTCATTTCTTATTTCTGCACATTTTGTGTTCTATTTCTTTAACCAGAATTAACATTTGATTGTGTTATATCTGCACATTGTGTGTCAATGACGATTACTGGAAGTACCAGGTGGTGGATATGGTTTTTATTCAAAAATCAAATGCAAGAATACATTCATTGGACATTTATTTGCAAGGATTTCATTAGCACAATATCTCATTAAGAAAATAATTAAAAACATTAATATTTTTGAATTCATCAAATGTTGACAGAACAAATAATTCATAAAATCACGCCTAAAAAAACCTTGGTTAAAACAAACTTTATCTTCAGCAAACTATTGTTGCATAAACATAATCGTCAAATGTTTAATATCACTGAGTCACTACAAGCAGACATGTTATTAAATATTAATATTAAATATACAGTACTTAGAGTTTTTAATAAGAGAATGCCAAAACATTTGAAGTCTTTGACATTGCGATGTGTTTCCATCCAGCTGTTATCATACAAATATTTAATTTGCACAATATTTCATTAAGAAAGTCATTTAAACATGAGAATTTTAAAACAGATCAGTTTATAAAAGCCCACCTAAAAAATCTTATACCTCGGATTCAGATAAAGCTTGTCAGTGCTAAAATCCGAAAGTAGATCAAGAGGTGTAACATCAGAAACATCGCCTAATGTTATAATGTCAAAGTCTTCAGTTTCTTGCATAACGTATGCAAATAAATGATCATCAAAGTATTGAACTTGCAGTATTCTAATGAGAGAGTGAAATGTCTCACAGTGGGTATAAGTTGAATAATTTCCCCAAATAAGTGCTCCCCTTGATGCTGTGTTTTAAGGGCAGCACAGATCCAGTCCTGTATGTCTGGCCCTATATGGTCAGCGAATGTGTGACATAAATGATGCTATTCATCGTGACATTTTCATCTAGGGCTGATTTCAGTCCCTCCAGTATAATATCAGCTTTTTTTCAGAGAATCCAATATTCACAGGGCAAGCATTGTCGACGTTGCACTTATTACTGAACGGGTCACCAAGCTGGAAATGATACATCTGTTGAACCTGATGTTTCTGAGCTAGAGTTTTTGCAATATTTTCCTGAGGACAAGGGTTGTGTCTTGCGTCTCTGACGTGTACAATATCATCACAGGATACACCCAGAGACAGCGGGTCCCCGTGAGGCTCCATGTTGAGATTGACCCGCACAGTAGAAGGAGTCGACGCCTTTAAAAGAAGGCGAGGAGAGCTGGGAGCACAGCTCGGAGTATCCTGAGGACAGGGACCAGAAACAGAGATGGATTGGTCTAACAGAACATAAGACTGAGGTTTCAAGAATACCGACAGAACACGGACTCACCCTCTGTGTTGATCCGGTTGTGTTGAGAGACGACAGGGTCGGCCCACCACTGCAGAGAGAAATGTGCGACCTCAGCGGTGCACTGACCCAGCGAGACACTGTCCCAGCCCCCCCCAAACAAAACCGACCGCTCCAGCTGGACGACAAGAGAGAAAACATGTTATGTTTCAGCCTTACTTTCTTATGTTTAGGTGATTTTATTTCATGCCGTTTACATTTTGTGATCAATAGCCTACACTTAAAAAACATCTCTCCGCTGTTGTCAGTGAGTATTTTACAAAGACTGAAACAGCGCCCTTCTTATTAATCTGTGGTGAAACACAGTATTGCAAGCTACACTCACTCTATACTACACCCCACAGTGCGCTGTGTCAGGGACATGTCAAGGAAAGCCCGCCGGCCTTCCCTTCCAAACGATTTGATTGGTCGGAAGGAAAGCCCGCCGGCCTCTTCCCTTCCGCCAATCAAATCGTCGGAAAGGCAGGCCCCGACGTGCGTGACACTGCGTCTCAACTTCCGTAGCGACAAGAGGCAGATATGAAATCTCCCCTCTTCACAATATAATATTAGCAAGTATAGAGTAGTGGCTGGTGTTTTTAGTCAGAAACAGGTCAACTGTAGTGTACACTTACTACTAATAAATAACTTTAGTGCCGAAGTTACTTATTTGCACTGTAAGAGTGTATATCAACGCAGCCTCTGTCGGTCTTCTCACTCTCCTTTCCGCCACATCTGGCGCCGAACAATGAAACCTAGCCAAAGTAGCTAGATAGCATTAAACATATAGCTGCTAATGCTATCAATATAATGCCAAATGAACACCCACAGTGCGCTGTGTCCAGGGACGCGTCTATCGTTTTCCCAACCCAGTTTAGATCCCACTTCCGCATTACGCAAGCATCGACACGGCGTTACGTCACAGCATCAATCTGGCGTTACATCCCTATGGTTACATCACTGCCTCACGCGGCACAAGTCCGCTGAAATCTGAATCTGACAAGCGAAATACCGTCCTTTAAACTCCGCATAATATACAATATAATAGTGCTTCTTTGTCAATATGACTGACGACCCGCACTTATGCAGTGCTGAGGAATGTTAATTCATCATTTAATATTAATTCCTGATTGATATAAGAGGGATACATTAGCAAACATCTGTATATATACTCCTATATATATATATAATACATACTATATATAATGTTTCGTTTTTTTTGTTTGTCATGTAACAATTAACGTGTTGACCTTCTGTTTTAGGATGTAAAGGTATCTATTTAATATTTTATTTAAAGGTAGACATTTATAATATGTTATAAATGTATATTTTGTTATATAATACAACATATAACATTTGACATTAATAACATATTAACGTTTTGCCATGTAAAAATGAAACAACTCTCAGGTGGTGTTATTGATTATCTTTGCAAAAGAGCCCCCACCAATATTGATTTGGTGTGGTGTGTGTTGTGTGTGTGTGTGTGTTGTGTGTGTGTGTGTGTGGGTGTGTGTGGTGTGTGTGTGTGTGTGTGTGTGTGTCCTGGCAGGCCAGTGGGGGAATCCCTTCATCTTGCCGAACACCAGGTCTCCCTGTCTGAACTGGTCACCGTTTTTCCCCGGCATCGTGATAACTCTCACCTCAATGACAGAGAATCAGCAGAAAGAAAACAGAAATATATTGAGATGACTTTTTTACATTACATTACATTGCATTTAGCTGACGCTTTTATCCAAAGCGACTTACAATAAGTGCATTCGACCAGGAAGATACAACCTTTAAGAAAACAGAATCATATAAGTACATCAGGTTTCATAGAGCCAAACATTTCAAGTGCTACTCAACTGGCATTTAGAAAGCCAGCCCTTTATTAGTATATAAGTGCTTTGTTAGTAATTTTATCGCTCGAAGTGGAGTCTAAAGAGATGAGTTTTCAGTTTGCGTCGGAAGATGTGTAAGCTTTCTGCTGTCCTGATTTCAATGGGGAGCTCATTCCACCATTTTGGAGCCAGGATAGCAAACCCACGTGTTTTTGCTGACGGGAACTTGGGTCCCCCTCGCAGTGCGGGTGCAGCGAGCTGTTTGGCTGATGCAGAGCGGAGTGCACGTGCTGGGGTGTACGGTTTAACCATGTCCTGGATGTAGGAAGGGCCAGATCCATTCGCAGCATGGTACGCAAGTACCAGTGTCTTGAAGTGGATTCTAGCAGTTACTGGAAGCCAGTGAAGGGAGCGGAGGAGCGGTGTGGTGTGGGAGAATTTGGGAAGGTTGAAGACCAGACGAGCCGCTGCATTCTGGATGAGCTGCAGAGGTCGGATGGCACATGCAGGTAGACCAGCCAGGAGGGAGTTGCAGTAGTCTAGGCGTGAGATGACGAGAGCCTGGACCAGAATCTGCGCTGATGTCTGGGTCAGCTGGGGACGTATCCTCCTGATGTTGTAAAGCGTGTATCTGCAGCAGCGGGTTGTAGCAGCGATGTTTGCAGTGAAGGACAGTTTGTTATCTAGGACCACACCCAGATTCCTTGCAGTCTGAGTCGGGGAAACAACAGAGGTGCCGATGTTGATTGTTAGGTCAAGAGTGGGACAATCTTTACCCGGAAGGAAGAGCAGTTCAGTCTTGTCAAGGTTGAGCTTGAGGTGATGAGCAGACATCCACCGAGAGATGTCTGCTAGGCAAGCAGAGATGCGTGCGACGACCTGGGTCTCTGAGCGGGGAAAGGACAGAATTAGTTGGGTGTCGTCAGCGTAGCAGTGGTATGAAAAACCATGCGGGCTAATGACAGACCCGAGCGAGTTTGTGTACAGGGAGAAGAGGAGGGGACCAAGAACCGAGCCCTGAGGGACCCCTGTAGTTAATTGACAAGGGTCGGACTCGGACCCTCTCCAAGTAACCCTGTAGGTGCGGTCGTTGAGGTATGAGGTGAGGAGGGAAAGTGCAGTGCCTGAAACTCCAAGTTCTTGGACAGTGCGAAGGAGGATCCGATGGTTCACCGTGTCGAATGCAGCAGACAGGTCCAGAAGGATGATGACAGAGGAGAGGGAGGCTGCTTTAGCAGTGTGCAGTTTGTCAGAGACAGCAAGGAGAGCAGTTTCTGTTGAGTGACCTGCCTTGAAACCAGACTGGTGCGGATCCAGAAGGTTGTTCTGATGGAGATAAGAGGAGAGTTGTTTAAAGACAGCGCGTTCAAGTGTTTTAGACAGGAACGGGAGGAGAGAGACGGGTCTGTAGTTAATAACATCAGACGGGTTGAGAGTGGGTTTCTTTAGGAGAGGGTTTACTCTTGCCTCCTTGAGACTGTTTGGAAAGTGACCAGAAGTTAGAGAAGTGTTGATGAAATGGGTGAGAAATGGTAGAATATCAGGAGCGATAGTCTGAAGGAGGTTTGAGGGGATAGGGTCCAGAGAACAGGTGGTAGGACGGGCAGAGGTAACGAGGGTAAGAACCTCACTTGGAGAGAGAGGGGAGAAGGAGGTCAGTGTGTGGGTGAAGGGAGGGTCTGGTGACCCAGCGGTGAGTAAAGGTGAGTCAGAAAAAGAAGAGCGAATATCATCAACCTTTTTTTCAAAATGGTTAACAAAGTCGCTTGACAGAAGGGAGGAGGGGGGAGGTGCTTTGGGGGGGTCCAAGAGGGTGGAGAAGATAGAAAATAGTTTTTTGGGATTGGAATAGGAAGATTGGATCTTATCTTGAAAGAAAGTGCTTTTTGCCTGAGAGATGGAAGCAGAGAAAGAGGAGAGGAGAGCCTGATAGGTTAGGAGGTCGTCATGGTGTTTGGATTTCCACCATTTCCGCTCTGCTGCCCGAAGGATGGTTCTATTAGCACGCAGTGCATCATTTAGCCAGGGAGCAGGAGGGGACTGACGAGCCGGCCGCGATGTGAGAGGACAGAGAAAGTCCAGAGAGGATGAGAGAGTCGAGAGGAGAGTTTTTGCAGCAGCATTTGGAGGCAGGAGTTGGAACGAGTCAGAGGAAGGGAGGGCTGAGAGCACCGATGAGGTAAAGGTAGAGGGGGAGAGGGAACGGAGGTTACGGCGGACAGGAGCAGAGTTAGAAGAGATGAGGTTGTTATGTTTGGAAAGGGGTAGAGAGAATGAAATGAAGAAGTGATCGGAGGTGTGGAGCGGGTTTACAGAGAGGTTAGAAGTAGAGCAGTTCCTTGAGAATATGAGATCAAGGACATTGCCAGCTTTATGAGTTGGTGGGGATGGAGACAGTGAGAAAGCAAAGGTGGTTAACAGAGATGTTAGTTCAGATATCTTCCCTGTCTGGAGGTTGAAATCGCCGAGAAGTACAGCGGGAGGGCCAGTTTCAGGGATGTGTGAGAGGAGATTATCTAACTCCTCCAAGAAGTCCCCCAAGGCGCCTGGTGGACGGTAGAGAACAACAATGGTTAATTGTATAGGATGGGTTACTGTGACGGCATGGAATTCAAAGGTGGAAGGAGTGAAATTAGGTAGCTTGAAGAGGGAAAAGCTCCATTTGGGAGAGAGCAGGAGACCAGTGCCACCTCCTCTGCCAGAGGGTCTGGGTGTATGGGAGAAGGAATATGCTGTGGAGAGAGCTGCTGGGGTGGATGTGTTGGATGGAGTGATCCAGGTCTCCGTGAGAGCAAGGAAATCCAGAGACTGCAGGGAAGCGTAGCCAGAGATGAAGTCAGCCTTAGGAACAGCTGACTGGCAGTTCCACAGGCCCCCTGAAACGAGATGTTGGATCTCAGTGGAGCATGTGGGATAGACGAGAGCAGGCCGGTGAGATCTAGGAGAAACACGGGGCCAGTGATAATTGCGAGAAGACACATGAACAGGAATGCAGAAAATACACATGATTAAAGCATGAGGGGCTAGAGAACCCAAGAGAATTGAATAAAACTAAATAACACCAGCGATACTTGGCGCAATCAGAGTAGGATTTGCCTCCTCTTTGCCTCCCACGTGACTCACACAGGACTCTTAATGTCTTTGTCAGTCTTCGTCAAGCTGACGCTGAAGCTGACGCTCCAGGAAAATGCAACTTAAGATGGATACCAGATTGCTCAGTTCTCACAGCTTTGGGGGCACGCCCCTGTAATTAGTTAACTATTTTCTGCTGATGGGCGACAGCAGAGTCTTCCTGCCTATTGAAATGCACACTTGAGGGGCGTGACTCACTGAGACCTGAGCAGATCTGAGATTTTAAAATCTCTCAGAAATCGCCGTTTTAGCTACAATAACTACAGAACAATTATACAGAGTAGAATAAATGAAACAGAGAAGTCTATTTAAACAAGAATATAACTTACAGTGATTGCTGAGTCAGTATCGATAGTGTCCTCGCCGATTCTGGAAGCACACTGAGTTATTCTGATTTGAAATGCGCTATTTAAAATGTTTTTGCACTTCCCGCAATCAGCAGAGTCTTCCTGCCTATTGAAATGCACACTTGAGGGGCGTGACTCACTGAGACCTGAGCAGATCTGAGATTTTAAAATCTCTCAGAAATCGCCGTTTTAGCTACAATAACTACAGAACAATTATACAGAGTAGAATAAATGAAACAGAGAAGTCTATTTAAACAAGAATATAACTTACAGTGATTGCTGAGTCAGTATCGATAGTGTCCTCGCCGATTCTGGAAGCACACTGAGTTATTCTGATTTGAAATGCGCTATTTAAAATGTTTTTGCACTTCCCGCAATCAGCAGAGTCTTCCTGCCTATTGAAATGCACACTTGAGGGGCGTGACTCACTGAGACCTGAGCAGATCTGAGATTTTAAAATCTCTCAGAAATCGCCGTTTTAGCTACAATAACTACAGAACAATTATACAGAGTAGAATAAATGAAACAGAGAAGTCTATTTAAACAAGAATATAACTTACAGTGATTGCTGAGTCAGTATCGATAGTGTCCTCGCCGATTCTGGAAGCACACTGAGTTATTCTGATTTGAAATGCGCTATTTAAAATGTTTTTGCACTTCCCGCAATCAGCAGAGTCTTCCTGCCTATTGAAATGCACACTTGAGGGGCGTGACTCACTGAGACCTGAGCAGATCTGAGATTTTAAAATCTCTCAGAAATCGCCGTTTTAGCTACAATAACTACAGAACAATTATACAGAGTAGAATAAATGAAACAGAGAAGTCTATTTAAACAAGAATATAACTTACAGTGATTGCTGAGTCAGTATCGATAGTGTCCTCGCCGATTCTGGAAGCACACTGAGTTATTCTGATTTGAAATGCGCTATTTAAAATGTTTTTGCACTTCCCGCAATCAGCAGAGTCTTCCTGCCTATTGAAATGCACACTTGAGGGGCGTGACTCACTGAGACCTGAGCAGATCTGAGATTTTAAAATCTCTCAGAAATCGCCGTTTTAGCTACAATAACTACAGAACAATTATACAGAGTAGAATAAATGAAACAGAGAAGTCTATTTAAACAAGAATATAACTTACAGTGATTGCTGAGTCAGTATCGATAGTGTCCTCGCCGATTCTGGAAGCACACTGAGTTATTCTGATTTGAAATGCGCTATTTAAAATGTTTTTGCACTTCCCGCAATCAGCAGAGTCTTCCTGCCTATTGAAATGCACACTTGAGGGGCGTGACTCACTGAGACCTGAGCAGATCTGAGATTTTAAAATCTCTCAGAAATCGCCGTTTTAGCTACAATAACTACAGAACAATTATACAGAGTAGAATAAATGAAACAGAGAAGTCTATTTAAACAAGAATATAACTTACAGTGATTGCTGAGTCAGTATCGATAGTGTCCTCGCCGATTCTGGAAGCACACTGAGTTATTCTGATTTGAAATGCGCTATTTAAAATGTTTTTGCACTTCCCGC